>NW_027271666.1:247500-725000 GCF_040938485.1 Diadema antillarum
CAGAATAAGTGGAAGCGGATTACAACGACAATCTCTTCTCTAATATACTCATACGATAGAGACCTCAAACCACATGAAAGCAGTTTCTTCGTGCGATATACCGGTTTTATTCTCTTGATGATTAGCATAAATATGGCAAGGCAATCGTGTGCTTGAAATTATCATGATTTATCGCTACAAGTAACATACTCACGCTCTAACATGATTATACAAAACCTATGGTTAAATGATACAAATCTATGTAAGCCTTTAACTACAGTTTAAAAATTCACTGGTCAGAAATAAATCTTTTAGCAAAACAGAAAATACCATTACAAACGCTCGTTTATTATACCTAATTTAATCCTGATAGCAACCACAGCTATAACGGAGAAAACAAAAGAATGGAGGAAATAAATGTGTTCATTTACATTTCGATATAATGAAATTCAGATCAGATCAAGAACTATCGCGTTTTTTCCTTTGATGGCATTATCCCTGACATTTTCAAATGTCATTTAGTCCATTGCATCTTTAAATAATATGTATACACAATGTAATACGATGTAATATATACGATCAGGGAGGTGTTAGCGAATGAGAAGAAACAGAGTCTCTCCATTGCACCCATACCCTTGCCGCAGAGATACTATGCGCTTTATAGCACTTATTACTGAATTGCTTTGGCCAAAGACAACCTTTCTGTTTTAGTATGCACCCTTCCTCAATCACAACAAACCGAGCGACCAGCAGTTCTCTGTCTCTTTAAACTATTATTTAGCAGAAATCATTTAGTGTGTATAAAGAACATGACACACGAACAAAAATTATCAAAAAATTGCAGTTCTTTAACTGTGAAATGCTACTGAATACGCAGAAACACGGATTAGCCAATCACATAATCCGAAAGTTTTCACATTACGGTACAATAGCGAGGAAAATTATGCACAAAATGATGTGCGCAAGATGGTTAAATGCTAACTTTCCATAAGATATCAATATTTTTTCTTTAGTCCCGCTGGGGTAAATAACAAGAACATTTGAAGAAAACCTGAAATAATCATTCAGTAAGATATCACCAGAAAGTTCCGTGCAGGATTTCAACAATTATTCCTCTAAAATACAGGTTAAAGGTGTTAAAATAAAAAAACGTTTTCTGTGGTCTCCACAAAAAACAAAACAAAACAAAAACTCTGTGGAGGAGCGGCTTACTTGGAGTATTGAACATCAAAGCAAGTGGAATGCTAATCATTCAATTGTCATACTATGGAATCTGTGCATACATTTCAACAAATCGGGAAGATATTCTACTCCTCTCTCATCTCACTGATACGATATATCGACGCTACGGCAAAGGCAAGATTATATTTTATGAGAATTCACGATTTGCATTAAAACATAGAGCAGTTTGTAGTTCTGAGACCAAAGTTCAAACAAACCAGACTCATTGCTGGTGCAGCGATACTGTATGAATAGGGACTGCGGTGACTTTTTGACATAACGGAATCGAATGGGAAAATAAAGAAGGAAAAACAGAAGACTATTTTGTAGCGTTGTATCTTAATTGCCAGCAAAAATCATCATATCTTATGCCAAATCAAATCATGCAAAATTAATCTGACCGTAAATTGTCCTGTGTCTCGCAACTATCAATATCATAATGAGTAGTCTTTTTTTTTTCTCCCCGTGATTAAGATGAATTGCTTCATAAATTTTTTGGCAAAGACTTAACAAGTTAGTAATTGTTTTTGTGTATGATAATTTTAAGTGGAATTACAAGTATGGACAAAGGTTTAACATAAAATATTACACAATATGTATTCATCTTTTTTTGCTGAATAATACACTTGGAAACATGAAATCCGGAAACCGCACACCTTTGCATTTTATGAACAATGTGATCATGTAGGATTGCCATAGTACAGTGGCATAATTATGATCAAATCCATCTCATCGGTTATTCAGTATAAGATTAATGCGTCTTCAAGGCGAAATTGAGCAGTCTTGTCACAGGGAAAAAGGGTATCCCATAAGTCCAACAGAAATCTGTTTATTCGAAACTCTGCACCTGTAAAGAAAGAAAGATTTTGATTACCAGTCAATTTGAATACCAATCAATTCAATTTCGTTTTTAATATACATGACGTTGCCTGTATCATTACTACAAACTAGGTTCAAACTATTCTGTAAAACGAAAGGAAGTTAATATACTATCATATAGCCGAATGAGAGTGCTCTCTTCAGGCGTAAGAACCCTTGTTGGCTCGTGCAAGGATCTCCCGTCTTGTCCTTCTTTTTTATTGGGTCGCATTTACATCAACTCTTGAAATATGAAATAATTATAATATATTATGAGAACTTAACATGACAAGATAAAGATCGTTAATCTGCCCTTCAATAAAAACACAAATATATACATCAATTACAGTTTGTACAGCTTGTGATATCAGTCACTTCTACTTAAACGATTATATTTCGTTCATAGCTTCTACAATTTGTTTTTGGACCGCATTTCCTTAACTGTAAATCGTCGAAAAAACATACCACACAAATGAAATCTAAAGAATGACATAAAATTAAGGTCTCCGAAACCAAACTCCCTATACTTCAAGCTGTGATATCAAGACGCATAATGATACATGTGGAAGATTCTCAGCACGTCTCTAAAGGTAAGTTGGTATAAACACTTTTTACGCAATTTTTTACTTTGGTGAGTGCAAGTTGAAGGGCAATGAAGGGTGATGGTGCTTTCTTGTGGCATTGTAGTCTGATCATCTTTTAAATACCTCGTCTGCGGGGAAGAATGTTCTTCTTCTGTTGACGTAAGCGACGCAGACGATTACGGAAAGGAAGAACACGACCACAAGAAGAGCGTAAGTTGTCGACGATCGCTGAAGAGCTCCTTGACGCTGAAATTCTGCTATTATTTCCACAGCTTTTATGAGTTTATGTAAGACAATGAGACAAAATTCTCACTAGTCTGAAAGACGGTATTGTATTAAACATGATTTCGAAACATGCTAGGTTGATATAGGTATCAGGTTTTCAATCGCAGGCAAATCGCGCTGAGATCTTTTACTTAACTGACGTAGGAATAATAGAAGTATTAATAAGTAAGACTAGCATGTGAAGGAGACCCTTATGTTTAATTCATTCAATGCTTTAGTGTTGCATGGTATACTTTTATGTTTTGAACAACATAAATGATACATTTAGATAAAAAGGAAAATGCTTAAAATGGAGTAAAATAAGAGGCTGACTTCATCAAACCGTGGTCAAAAAAGAAATTAAGTTTTCGTTTTCGGTCACATTTATTGTCCCTACTTGGTGATTTTTGTTGCAAAATTGTAACTTCAATTAATATGACATGTTATAACATCACATGACTTTTTAATCACTTCAGTTCTTCAGGGATTAAGTGTACGACGGTCTAGAACGAGCTTGAATGCTATGTTCGCGCGGAAACAGAACATCGTATTTAAAACGAATAGGATAAATAGAGAATATTAATCTCTGGATTTCTATAGGGCTGTCACCAATCAAACGTCCTTTCATTGAAAAGACTTCAGACACGAGCACGTGTGTTCGTAAGTGTGTGTATGTATGTCTTTGTAGGAACATCTGTTTCTGAATGTTTGAAGATAGCACATGTATCATGACCGTATGTCAGGTTAAAGAAAAGTACTAAACGTATTGAAAATAGTGGTAAAGTCCTTTTTTAGGCTAGTGTATCATGTATTACATTGGGTTACCAGCTTTCGAGTTGTGGTCTCTTTTTTAATATCAAAAAGCACCGTTTTCAAGATGGATGTTCACAAAACGCTGAATATTCAAATGATTATATTGATTATAACAATCTGCATTAGAGCACGATAATAATTTACAAAAGTAGTTTTACGCGCTTTATGTACACTTTCGTCTTTTACATCAGAACAGGGGTAGGTTTTAAAGACATCATTTTCAACAATTCCATGTTATGCCACAGCTTACCTGACGGGCAGAAGGTCTTGGTTGCAGTGGTGGAGCCAAAATCGTTCCATCCCGTACAGGAGACTTCGGTGCCCCCGTCGGCCCGAGGGGTGAAGGCAGTCGACGGCGAGCGGGAGGATGAGAGAGTGACGTTATCGGCTGTGATGAGGAAGGTATGGATACCTGGTGTCGGCTGGTACTCCTCGTCGATATGACAGACCACTGTGTAGATTTTTCCGTTGTTCTCTCCCACGTGCTCGTTGAACTGAACATCGATTATGTCATCTATTATTCAATATTACGTAAAGGATGAAGGTAAACATGTAATTCGAAGGTGAGACTATAACAAAACACTTATCAAACAATTGGAAAGGCATTTCAAGACAAAGATACGAGATCTATATTTTAGGAATGTAAATACACTATAATATTTCACGTGTGTAGTATTACGTGCTTAGACTAGCATATCGTGTCATATTTCAGATCGAAACTAGCTATGATTATAGTAGAATAAAATTCATAGTACATTCTTACCCTAAAAACTTGTTTGTAAACAACCAATCAATTGTGACCCTGCACCACAAAACAAACAAAAAGTCGCCAGACATGGATTTTTAGTTATGGGCAGATACTTAAAAAGCAGACTTTGTTAAAGCTTTAAAGTGATGTATAACTCAATTCAAATGGACTCCCCTGACCTATCTAAATACTAGAAAGAAAGCACACACTCTGGAAAAGTGTGAACTTAGAAAAGAGGCCCTGAAGTACAGGGTCTATTCAAGCGCTTAATCTTTACCAAGCCGTGCTAGCTGTGCAATGAAAGTGACAAAACACAGCTAGTAAAACCATCGGAACAACAACAATGAAGCGATTATAAGATTAAGCTTAAATTGAGCATGTTCTATTAACACATTCTGTCCATGATTAATGCCAACTTTCAAAGCAGTAGTGCTATCCTTTCAAAAGCTATTAGACTTGAAAGTGAAGAGTGAGTAAATGATTTCAAGATATAAAAAGGGGACTCTAGAATATACCGGATCATTCTATTCTCCCCCATAAAAGGGTTGTAGAAAAACTGCTGAAAACACACTTTCCCATTAATGTTATGATTCCAAACTAAAGAATAATGTAGAAGAAGGATAGCATTTTCAGAAAATATGACAAACTCAATACTGACTCGTTTGACCCATTTCACCTTTTTTTGAGTCCTCACATAAAATCAAGGGGTGCGACTTTTTGTTCGTTTTGTGATGCACGGTCACAATTATAAATCTTCTCTAAGATTTATATTGTTTGTTTTATGTTAAGTGCTGTCTGGGACAAATTATTTGTATAGGGACCCATTTTTTCTCTCTCTCTTCTCTCTTTCTTTAAAACAACAACAACCAATCAAGCAGACAAACAGAATATCTTTAAAGTAGAATATCTGGATTTACCTCTAAAACAGTACAAATCCGTTGAACGCGTTGAGCCACGTCTATTCCTTCCTTCACACATGATGTTGATACACTTGTCAGGACGAGATTCCACAATAGCAGACGGGACACTTGACGATGAAATCGTCTCGCCGTCAACGGAGATCTCATATGAGTCGATTGGAGGTGTGGGTTGGTCAAGTGGTTCGATGTGACACGTGATCACAAGGTTAACCTCGCTTGCGACTATCTGCTCTTCAATCTGCAGAGCTATGATGTCTTCCCCGGGAGGATCTTGATTTGATATCAGGAAGAAATCCAAATGAAAAATAATTATGTACTATCATTTCATTAGTTGTAATTTTACGTTATGAACATGGGGAACTACATCAGAGGACTAGATTCTGTAGTATACTACAGTATACTGAAGTAAACTTCTATGTCATACATGCATTACTTATACGGGAATAAAAGGGATAATCAACGCATCTTACTCTTAAGAAAGGCTGTCATATAGGGGAATCCATACGAGCGTCTTAATAATCTGTAGTTGGTTTCGTTTCGGTCAAAAATATCTTGTTTTAAATCAAGCATAGTGGTTTGTTAAGTAACTATAGATGACTCTCGTCCATTAGTGTAGGTATAACAAATTTAATAACAATCATAAATATGAAATATTCTCACTTAATACAATATGCAATGTTGTTGATTAGCTATCGAATGTGGTTCATCTTTATTCTTGATGCTTATTTAGTTTCCTTCTGCTTAAAGCTAATCTCGTCATTTCTAACACCCCAGTCAATAAGAAAAGACTTTATCAATTAAAGTTACCTGTTGGACAAAATTCATTCACTGTAGATGTCGAACCGAGTTCATTCATTCCAATACACGTGACGTCCTTGCAGCCTGGAGGGTTTGACGATACCGTGAACGATGACGAGCTCGAGTTTGACACTGTCATACTTCCAACTTTGATCTCGTACCTTTCGAGAGCAGGGTAGGGTTGGTCGATTTCGTTCACGTGACAGGAAATGGTGAAAGTACCTCGACCACTGTCATCCAAACCTTCGTCGAACTCGATGTTGATGATATGATCACGTGGTGGATCTGCCAACGAATCACAGAAAGCGTTCGAAAGAAGCCATAAAAAGGTCAACCATTTAAGAAAGATATCATGACGTCATATCAGATATAACACCCTGCAGAATAAAACTGAAAAGATGTGTGGTGAATATTCTGAGTTGTCATGTTGCAACTAAAAATATCATTTCAATTTATTATAACCCTTTCTTCACACATGCATTCCTTTCTGAATGCCTTGGTTTTCTTGCACGAAAGAGTGTGTCATTCCATGCATATGCATCACTTGACGCATTAATGTATAAGAGCTAGAGCTAATATGCCTGATGAAAGTACACACAGTTCATTCAAGCACACATCAAAATCTATTAATATTGGTATATACTCACATAATGCAATATGGATAGATATAATACATTATGTGATATGACATACCATGTAACTATCAGAATGAAAAAAAAAATAAAGTCTTACGTTTTGGACAGTACGTTTCAACAGATGATGCCGACCCGATGTCATTTTCACCAATACACGTGATATTCGTGCACCTATCCGGTCGAGGAGATAGGGTGTACGAGTTGGAGGTCGACAATGTTTGACTATCTCTCTTGATGACGTAGCTGTCAATAGGCGGGAATGGTCGAGTATGAGAGGCTATATCACAAGATATAGTCAAATCAACGTGACCTCCGACCTCCCTAAGATCCCCCGACTCTTGGAACTCAACCTGTATAGCATCATTTGGCGGAGGTGCTGTACAGGGAAACATAAAACATCGGAACACGATTTTTCAACATTAAGAAACCTTCAACTACACTTAACAACAGAGCTGAAAAGGTATTGTAAGTTTGAAGTCAAAGAATCATCCTCCAGACTTGTTTTAGTATTTTAGTCGTATTGATTTTATTCATAGTATAATGCGTAATGGACTGTTTTCAAGACCTATCAGTATAATTGTATTCAAGCTTCAGAAGAAGTTTTACTGATTGTACCATACCTCGTGGGCAATAGATTGATGTACTCGATGTCGATCCCAAGGCGTTCGTTCCTTCACACGACAGTTGGATACACCAACGAGGCCGTGGAGAAAGGCGAGTAGTAGGAGAAGATGACTGGGAGAGTGTGACGCCATCGGCTTTGATGACGTATGAATTGATAGCGGGCTCTGGCTGGTTCTGCGGAATCACGTGACATTCAATTTCCAAGGAAGACCCCTGACCACGTGTCTTAATACTAATCACACCATCCGCAGGGCCATCTGTGTTTTGGTAATAATTGGATTGCCATCAATTTTTGTCAATACTGTAATTATGTAATACATCAACTCAGAGAATAAATATTTTGTTGTTTATCGCATATTTGAAATTCATGTAGGCATGCATATTCGTGTACAGACTTGTCCAACGACCCTGGCCTGACCTCTTTTCGTTGGACTCAATACGTGATTGCACAAATTGTTGATGTCTGCGTCTCTATAGCTACCATGTTGTTATGTTATATCCATCAATTTTGGTATGCATACTGATAATGTCGTGTATAGTTAACCCGTTCCGTACGGGAACCTGGTGGTCTTTGTATTAAGTCTATGGGGATTTCAGAATTCAGTACGGAACGGGTTAATATCTGAAAAACCCCTGCTTGATACTGTTTTAGAATAAAACAGCTTTATTTCTAAATAGTATTTATATGATCTCAATCCTTCCTCTAAAACCTTCGGAGCAGCTACATTATGTCCATATCGATACACTCTATACGAACAAAAACAAAAGATTCTGCAAGCAAGACGCTACAAGCGAATGATCTATGAAAACATTACGTTTCTTGCATACGTAAAAAAAAAGTATGTTGCCGGAGCCAATGATAAGGATGTTCTATTAGTCTGAAATAAACGTCACTTGCCTCTCGAATAATGAGGTAATATACGCTGCATACCTTTTTCACAGTGTGTATTCAAATTGTCTTTATCTTATGGTACGCTGACAATCTATCAACAGAAGAGGAAGAGGGGGATCATCCCAAAAGACCAACACCCTCAAGTTATACAGCCCAATAGTTTGACACTGAAAAAAAGTCCACGAGTGACACAGCAAAGGAGTTGGATTGTAAAAACACCCCAAGAGTTCGGCATTGAAACACGTGGCGGCAACAATATGTGGGTCTCGTGGGCCGTCTCTGCTTTAGTAAAGAACTCATGGGCTGTTTCTGTGAGGTTTCTGTTTGAGTTCACAGATAGCTGCAGCATTTGTACCCTTAGAGAAGGCAATTTATACCCATTGCCAAGTTCTTCGGACGTAATGCCGGCAGGTCCACGATTGCTTGCTTACCATAATGGCGGATGAATACAGTTTGAATAGCGCTTCTTTCTCTCACTGTGTTCCCACATGGTATTCTCTAGCAGTTTTTTTTTTCTTATGTTATAATCTTGGTTTATCAACTCAGCATGATTGATGCCTTGTTTTGTCTTATTATGATAAAACAAAAAATATAACATTACAAAAATAAAACGATAAATGTTTCTATCACCTACGCTGATCTTTTTAATGAATGGGTTTGCCCACGTGTGACCTCACATTACACAAAACATAAAAGATGTTATTTTTTTTACGTCAGAATAAACAGTTGTCACACCCACATACTTATACACACACACTGATACACACACAAAAAAAGAGTTGAAATAGGCCTACAGGTGCATTAGTTTGTAAGGAAATAATATATTATATTAATGGTAAAGATTAAAAATCTAACTTGTTGGGTTAACTAACTTTTATGTGATTTATAGATGAGCCGCTCACAAACGTGAATACATTAAAAAAATCGAATGAGAAACTGGCTGAATGACAAAAAATATTTGAAATGCGCCAAAAAGAAGATTTCATTTTGATAGTCAGTCTATTACTAAAGAGGGGAATAAAAAGTAAGTACATGAATCACTGATTAGGAACCACCTCGCGAAAAACAATATATTATTGATAATGATTGACCACTAATCTCACATTTTGTCCACTACTTGTAATACTTTGTAAAAAGTTCTGTTTTGGTCTTTTTACGTTTTCAACCGAACTAGGATCGCGTATTTGCAATGTTAAAATGAAAGTTCCTGTGAAAGTATAGGGAAATTCATCTGCATTTCCCTTAGCTTATCGCATGGTGAGATATTGGATGCGTCAATCGATAGCTCTGCCGGAGAATACTTATATAATATATAACATAATATAATATGATATAATATAATGTAATATAATATAATATAATATAATATAATATAATAATAATAATAATATATATATATATATATATATATATATATATATATATACATGTATATATATATATATATATATATATACATATATATATTTACATTTACATTGGATACATACGTCTAACATTAAGTGCGGCTGATTGTTGAGAACCGGAAATGATGCACTGAAGCGTCTTCCCATGATGATCAGCGGAAGGAGTGAAGGTCAACACACTTTCGATGTTGTAGTAAGTCTTGTAGTGATAGCAGCGATCCGTGCAGTAATAGGGTTCAGAGTAATAATACCTCCTAAGTAGTCCTGTGAAACTCTACTTCATCCGGCTCTCCGTGCCAATAGCGTACATGTGTATTTCGTGTCAGAATTGTCACCTACGGTTTCCAGCTGAAAATATCATTAAAAAGTATATCTCCTGGATAGACTGTCAATAGGATACGCACAAGGATAATGATCTGTGGCTAGAGAAAAGAGTAAAGAGGAAATGGTTTCTTGACAAATTGCGACACCACACATTTCTTCACATCAGACGGTATTGTTCTCTCATTCTTTCTCCTCTGTTACTGTCACAGATGAATGTCCGTGACAACAGTAATAACGTATTCCATTTCGATGCTTCGATGTTTTTTATCATTTTTGTCACATCGTCGATAGCTAGTAGAAATATTCACAAACTGTAGGCGGCGTAGGATCAAAATTGTATTTCAGATTTTAATACAAAATCGCCATAGAAGCCATAAGTGTGTGGAGCCGTTACTCAAGACATTCAGCACTATAGCGTTTATAAGCGTGATAGGGCAGAAATATGCAGAGTCCTACTAGAGAATAAATTGCTCTCTGTAATTCTTTGCGTTGTTTTTCGCTCCAAAAACAATTTGCAATGCATGTTAGTTTGTCTGAATTCAGTTTCCTCAGCCTGCGAGTCGAATAATGATAATTAAGATTTTCGCCAGCTACACTAATATATGTCAGAGGTGCCGTTGAAGAGCTTAATGTTTCTGCCACTGGAACGAGCCAACCAGTGTGAGGGGTATGTCGTGTATGTCGCTCGGTGTATTGTTCCGTTTAATCTCACGCCCTTGCTGGACTAAACAAATCAATCGTAAATTCTGCGCAAGGCCAATTTACCTAATCAATTTAGATTAAATAACAAAAGCGATGATTGGAATAGATATAAAGTCCCTATTACTCTAATCAGAAAATAAATGGTTTGTAACTTCATTTATTCTGAATTTTTGGTATTACTTGTACTGTACAGGGATCATGTCACATCTCCAATTTTACATCAAAATCTTACCTCATCTCAAGGCTAGTAATTCTTTATCTTCACCCCACAAGCGTTCCTGAAACAAATCCCAGACTGTAATTACTCCAAATGAAAGACAATCCAAGACTCTTCATTGTTAGTTTCAGGCTATCCAGTGGGGACACTCAAACCTGTATTAATCAGCCAGCCAAATGGGAAGAAACATTAAGGCTATTTTGCAAGACATATCTATCCGTACTGGTTTAGAAACCAACGCTCATGTAATTTTGAACTCAGATAAGGGATTTCATTATGCCCATATCACGAAAAGCGGATTTCAGTTTTGTCTTGCCGAAAATCTGTTAGTTTGAAGGCCATGCTAGACAGTAACTTAGAATGGTCTAATTTGGGCAGGTTGTCGTCTTCCAATACTCCCAAAGCATGCCAAGTAACATTCGGATGGAAAAGATGACTTTTTCCAACGTTCTATCAGGAGAAAGAATAAAATCTATATATTCAAGATATTCTTCAAATCCTGTTTTTCATTTGAGTACCATCACGCATTCACGTGTATTCAATTTTCGTGCAATTAAAGCGTTTTTTTTACGTCTCACCGTTATGTGCTATCAAACTTTACTTCCGTCGTCGTGGGAACATAAATGAACAATTTGTATTTCAAAATGATGTCATCCTAACTTTTTTTTTACGATCGTCATCAACATGGAATAGATCTGACATGATAAGTGAAGAAATGACTCCAAGTACGACGACCTCTACCAAAATATTGTCATTTCCGTTTGGAGTGGAATGGCAGAAATATCCGGCTTTCTTGAAATAAACCAAAGCTTGTTTTCTGCAAATGGAGTGTCTGCCGCAGCTAAAGATTCATCGTACTTAACCTTAACTGTATCCTTTAAATTGTTGAGGTAATCGTATTGTGTCAGTCTTTGTCTTCCTGTTTACTCCATCCTTCCTAACCAGTCGTAACGAATCCGATTCAACGCTTGCATTTTCTGCCTGAGGTGTTTTCAAAAGCTTCTCCAACATGACCAGAGAAACAGCATTTTCTTCCCCAAATAATTGTCCATATATACTTTTAAATTTGATGACTAGTTTCACGAGACACAGGAGTCTGTGTTTGGGATACATTTAAAACGATATCATTCCCAGGGATTGAAATAACGGGAGTTTTTTGTGGTACTTGCGTTTTATGACACAAAGGTCACTTCCGTCTTCATTGTCGCTCATAAGACTTCCTCGTTCAGTAAGTCTTTTGACATTGATTGTTTGTCTAGAGGTGTGTAATAGGGCCTAGCCTGTCTCTGTCTTCTCTGTTTTGTCACTGCCCATACATGAACATGTTTTGTTATGTTTATCAGTATTCTAATTGTTATACTTACAGCATAACCGGAAATCCATTAGATTATTTAACTCCCAGACAGATCTTTTACCAAATCAACCAATATTCCAAATTGTTCATGTGTAGTCACTGTTTGGTGAATTGTTACTCTTATCATCAAGCAACGGTGCTGTCTCGGCACCATTAAGCTTCCTAAGATATATATAAAAGGATAAATCAAAACATGTCAAGGTTGTAACCATCCTTCTAATTGTAAGACAGGTTGACTGGGCAGAAATCCTCCCTAGTAGGCAGGCCTTTTCTACAGACAATTACCTGGTTATATATCCTTTGCAGAAGATGAGCTATGCGTATAACGGCAGATGAGTATTATATTGTTCTAAGTATTATACTGAGCTTGCATTTCGAAACGTTATTCTATTTTTTCCGGTCAGCCTAAATAATGGGTAGCAGTGGAGCGGTATGTATCCGTAGACCGAGCCGATTGAACATTCCCCTGGTAACCCCATCCTTTGTCTTGTCGAGCCTGATTGCTATTTGTGACCACGCCCTCAGTGATCTGGACGCCGTCCAAGAACCAGCTCGCTGTCTGTGACTCGAGCGCTCCACTCTCCGTACACCGCGCAGTGACTTGGCGGTTAGCCGTCAGGGTACTCGGTACGGTGAAAGTCACGGCGACTGTAGAGCAAGATTCAAACAAAGTGACATAAGAAATGGCAGGGGATCGCAGCTTTATTTATTTCATGTTTGATATCAGACCATCGTGAATAAAACTTTGTAGACATGAGCCTAAATATGATTTGTCATGTCAGCTTACAAATTATTTGATAATTTATTCAAATATGGAAAGAGACAAACGCATGAGTTGAACATTTTTTTTTTCTAATTGTGTCATGGTCATGCTTTGAAAAACAATGTGTCTCTTTTGAATTGATATGAGAAGCATTCTTTTTGAGGCGCTGATTAATACACAAACGCACCTTATGATAAAAGATATTATATTAGGGGAAGGCTATCTTACCACAGGAATGCACCAAGAACAGCAACATCCAACACGTGATCATAATCACAGCCATGTCGACCTCCAATTTAGTGTCCAAATCTGCAAGAACATTGAATGCATGCGTGATGAGGTGATATATATATATATACATCTTATATATATATGTATATATATATATTAATGAAAAGTATGAAAATATAAGCTACGTAAGAAAAGCATGATTCAAAAAAGTTTCTATTGGTATCATTGCAAATCACGCGGAAGTGTGTATCATCAGGCAATGTTAATCTAGCTACGTTGCACATGAAGTATTCTTACCAAGAAAGAGATGCTATTAGTCAGAACATGTGCTTTCGATGCCGTACTCCTGTGAATCTCTGGATCATTTATATTGAAATTGGCCTCACGACGGACACGGAAGCAGAGGACAGTGCACAGCCTCGGACAGAGATATCACTCCGCCTATGATAATCGCCAAGCGTTATGTGTCGGGCGTGTCTACTTGTAGGTCCTTCCTGGCCGTAATAAGAGAATGGTTCAAACAAAATACAACCTTGTAAGACCACCATTGCGAAATAGAACAAAAAAAACAAAACAAAAAAAAAAAACCTTTCCAATCAAGAAAATTGC
This sequence comes from Diadema antillarum, assembly GCF_040938485.1. Taxonomy (NCBI): domain Eukaryota; kingdom Metazoa; phylum Echinodermata; class Echinoidea; order Diadematoida; family Diadematidae; genus Diadema; species Diadema antillarum. The sequence continues at coordinate 261,443 of NW_027271666.1, forward strand.
ACGAGGTCAGCTTTCGTCATTTCTAATTATTGTATCCAATATGAATGTATGACTTTTTTCAAAGAAGTGTGTTGTATATATATATTTCATTATCCTGTCCCTTAGCGGAAATTCTATAGATTTGAAAAAAAAAAAAAACTCACGTGTTGCTATTAAGCTGGCCCGTCTGCGAACTTTTTTTTTCTTCTTCTTCATTTTCTTCTTCTTCTTTTTCTTCTTCTTCGTCTTCTTCTTTTTTTCCTTCTTCTTTTTCTTCTTTTGGTTAATTCTGCCTCCTTCAGTATTATTTGAAGATTCTTGCGCACTGAACTTTGCTACGAAACTGCCCTATAACAACACCAGGAACAAAAAGATAGAATGGACCTATATTACGTCACACCTTTTGCAAAAGCGGGATAGGTTGGACACTTATGATAATGTTTGAAAAATATATGATACAAAAAATAGTAGAAGAATCCCAAAGAAAACAGTTTTCAAGAAGAGGTCAAAATCGCATGTATCACTCCTGTATTTAAGAAGAGATCTGTGGACTTGCTCCCTTCCTTCCGTCCTATGTCAGCTCCCACAATTTATTTTATAAAACATGTTTTATAACCTTGCTTATTTCTTCAGAAATCTGCGATGAATATGGCTTCAGAGAGGGTCATTGCACATCTCATATTTTGTGATTAATTGTATTGTATTATGTGACCGTGCATCACAAAACAAACAAAAAGTCGCACCCCTTGATTTTACGTGAGGACTCCAGAAAGGTGAAACGGGTCAACCAAGTCAATGTTGAGTTTTCCATATTTCTGAAAGAGCTATTTTTTTCCTACATTACTCTTGAGTTTGGGATCATAAATTTGATGGGAAAGTGCCTTTACAGCAGGTTTTCTACACCCCCCCCCTTTTTTTTTTTGGTAGAGTTATAGTATGATCAGGTTTTTCTTTGAGGCCGATTTTCATTTCTTGAAAATCCTTTGCACACTCTTCACTTTCAACTCTTTTGAAAGGATGATGATGATGCTCTAAAAGTTTGCATTTATCATGAACCGAATGTGTTTATAGAGCATGCTCAATTTCAGCTTAATCTGATAATCCCTTCATCGTTGTTACTATATACAGTGGTTTACATCATGTTTTTGTCCCATTCACGGCACAGGTTGCGCTTGAATATAGACTCTGCACTCCATAGCCTCTTTTCTCAGTTCAAACTTTTCCAGAGTGTGGGCTTTCTTTTCAATATTCATATGGGTTAGGAGAATCCATTTGGATTGACTTATACATCATTTTAAAGCTTAGAGTCTGCTCTTTCAGAAACTGCCCTTAATTGAAAATCCGTATCTGGCAACTTTTTGTTGGTTTTGTGGTGCAGGGTCACTTTATAGTAATATTGTAACGAACGACTCTCATTATGAAGGACTTAATGTTGGGGGCTTTTTTGGGAGGGTGTGGTGACACTCGGGGATTAAACATTATGCACGTTTCTTGCACTACCACTGTTTTGCCTTCGATATAGAATAATGAGAAAAAGAATGAAAAACCTAAACTCCATTACTTCTCAGTGTGATTTCTTCACAAATGAAGTATCTTAAATTTGATATCACCATACGAATTCTATTTCGGTCGACTACAAGGACTAGAAACGAATAATGCGTGCACATTTCTCTATATATGTGACTTCGCAGCTAATTTTCACAAGTTCACTTTTGTAATGTTTAACAGAAAAATGTCCAACTTGAATCGTAGACCCTATAACTGTATGAAGATCCTTTGATAACGAGAAGTCTCGTATGTGCAAGCGGTTTGGGGAAATTAGATGTTACGGCATGTAACTAGATACTAAGGAGAAATACAGGGTAGTGTTTCAATGATAACACTCGTAAAGATTAACACATAAAAGTCACGTGACAGGATGTGAGTCAAGACACAGCATTTTGTTGCAAAACCAATAACAAGCAGACCGTTAAGGATTTCATACCTCCGATTTGAAATATGAATAATGTAATTTCGAAAAGATGTATGACTATTAAAGTTCAGAGGTACTTGACGATGATCAAATGCAATCTAAGATTGTCTTTGAGTATAATAAGTTGACGTACTTTAAACATTATCGTGAAATAGTTCACTTTTAGAAATGTTTTTTTTTTTCAGCTCATTTGCCCGCTTTGTGATAGCAATGCATTAAAGTGTAAACACTCGAAAAAAATTGCCCGAATTACCTCGAAAGAATTACTCGAATTATTTCGAAAGAGTTACTGAAGGTGCACTTGAAATGTCGAAACACATCTTCCATATCATTATCATTAGCTCTCTCTCTCTCTCTCTCTCTCTCTTTCTCTTTGTCACATACGTATACAATATATAATACATGGATTCAGAGAGAAATGGATTCATATAATATCACAGGAATACCCCTATATCCAGTCTTTCTCTTTCACTTTATCATTGTGACATGATATTTACACAAACCATGACCATACGGTCTTTCTAATACGTACTATACAGGTATGCTTTTTTCAATCAAAATGTCTCCATCGTCTCGGGCTGCTGTCCCTGAACTGAGTCTCAAAACGATTCCTCGCCCACAAGACAAGCTACCTATATAATATTCTTTATTATCAAAATCACCAGTCTTCGGTTGTGTGGCATAGAACTACGTTACTATATGTCTATGTCTGAGATGTTATTTCAGCTCTTGAGCCATTAAGTATCTATTGTGATAGGCGCTGGACAGATTCGATAACATGTTGTTCCCATCATTGGAAATGTCTTATTTTCGATTCTTGTGATATCTTGTACATACATCGCTCTATGAAAAGATGAATTATTGTAACATTATTTCCCCTATAATTTTCTGGTCCATAATATGTGACCGCCTAGCGCGAAACCCACAGGTAGATTTCTCATATTTCACATGTTTAATCGTCTTAAATGCTGTATTTGACAATTCATCCATGCATTTTTTTTTTGGTTATGTTTATTGTTTAGTTGTTGAAGTGTGGAATATGGAACAATAAGAAATTAAAAACAAACAAATAAACATCTCTTTTTTTTTAATTCTAGATAGTTGCATTGGTCCCATACAACCATATGAATTTGAACAAGGCAATGCCCTAGCTACCTCTCCCAGCTGCATACCCCATGCACTGACAAGTGGACAAAGTTATATCCTGGGTGATATAATTGCATTTGTTTGGAAAGCAAGCTTATGAAGAGTGAGGCGAGAACTATACTTCCTCATTAGTGTTATTGTGACACTCCACTCCCAGAAGACACGACATTGGACACCGGTCACTTACGTCTTAAAATCAATATGAATATGACACAAACGCCAAATAACGTCTTTCTTCAGTTACGTTGTAATAAGAGATGTTGGCAGTGTATGTTATGTCATGGCAAGTGAGAATATTGATGTGCGATATCTCTTACAAAAATTTCAACAGCAGTAGGGGCACTGTAGCACACAACAGAAAGGACCTAAACACGCCACACACACACACATACACACACACACACACACACACACACACACACACACACATACACAAAATAACCAATTTCTTATGCTGACAAAAAAAAATGTAGAACCTCTGGTCACAAACAAACACGTCGCTATTAATGCACTGGTTGTTGGGAAATTTCACATTTAATGCCTTACGAATAGGTTGAGATATATGCTTTATACATCATTAAAATACGAGATTATTTAGTTCTAAAAGATTTTGTGTGGGTTCCCCTAGATTCCTGTTGACATGTATTCCCCAAAGAGACAAACCAGAAGGTGAAAGTATAAAAAAAAATCATAACTATCCCTGCTTGTTTATTTTTCCTTTATTTCAGAATTTCAAATCACTTCAGTGTCTTTTCTTGCTTCATATCATTTTCTTTCATTGCACTGCAAGCAATAACAGAGAAGAATCACAACGATGTTTGCACAAGAACAAGAACAAGAACAGCTGTAAGCGGAAGGAGGAGAAGAAAAAGAAGGAGAGGTGTGCCAAACATGAAATTTCAAATCTGCTAATGTGTAACAGGAAACATCGAAAAACACAGATCAACACAAGAATGGAGTTTTTAAAAAAGAGTGAGAAAGAGAGGGAGAAAAGCTTATTTCAAAAGTAGGATTTGGTAACACGCCCTCTTCGGCAACGAATAGGCCACGCTTTAGTAACTTTCTACGAATATGCATTCTGCTCGGAAACAAGAGCTCCTGGTGAATTCCCGACAAATCAATTAACTACCGAAAAATTGGCTTATTGCTTTATTTTTCCAGCAGATAAAAAAAAAGTAATCCTCTGTGATAGCTATACCCCACATTCGTTGTGTCACCTTGTTCTGATAGATAAACAAGACACTCAATGTTTTCAATACGTGGGTGTGTGTGTGTGTTTTTTTTTTTGGACTTTCAATTGTTTTTCTTTTTCAGTAGGATGAAGCTTCACAACAATTATTGCAATAAACAATGCAAAGTAAGTAGCTTTAATTTATTACATATATTTGATCTGATGTATTAGTGTCTGTATTATCGCTGTACATTGTTATGTACCCCATTATACTTCTGCCAACTTCTTGGGTAGCCCTAATTTCGGAAGCATTACATATCGAGGTGCATTTGGCAACGTGTAACAGCAAAAGATTGCTGATTACAAGAACAGAATATTCTACTTATTATAAACTTACACTCACACACACGCACACATTTATAGTATACACATACAACGTATTACGTTACCATATACATATTTTTGCGTATATCTTTGTGTGATTACAAATAAAACGCCATATTAAGACAGTTTGAGGACAGGTAATTAACCCGTCAAAACATATTTCATTAAAAGTCAGTCTTTTACTGAGTTGGCTGATACAGCAATTTCTCACAACAGCGTAACACACGAAAATAAGAAAACAACTGCAATTTACAATGGAAAATAAGAAGCTTTAATATTTTTCAATGATGAAGGTCATGATATATAAAAACCTGCATAAGGTAAACTTTTAAACGGACAGACTTTTAAGAGCAAAGTGAGGAGTAGAGGTAAATTAGATTGGTGTTCAAAAACTTTCTTGTAATTATCTTTAGATAACAGTATCCTGCTGCTATTTGCGTACTACCTTTATCTCAGCTTTAAACAAATTGATACATAATTATATCTATATGACTTACATGTTCTGTGCATTTGTTTGTTTGCATTTTGCTTGTTTGTTCTTTTACTTCAACAACATTGAATTGATGGATTCTTAAGAGTTGGTCAAGTAGGTCATGTAGTAACTCAAACCTTTACAGTGAAGCAAAACGCGATTTACTTCTTTAGTTATGAAATAAATCAATGAATCTTAAACACAAGCTTTTCTTTGAGGAGGCCGTTTTGAAAATATACGCTCACAAGAAATGAATCATGCGTAATTAATCTAATCATGATAAGAACTTCAACAACAATCATCTCATTTATTGTAATCTCTTTTGATTTACATTGCGTGTCTGTTTACTAAAGTGTGACTTGTGAGGATGTTCTGTGCAAGTAAGATATTCATCGTGTCAACAGTTCAGCATCACGCACTAATTCATTTGGATTCATATTCCACTTATTCTGACAGTTGGGTTAGAAATTAGCCTAAGCTGATTACCCAGCAATGATGATAAGTAATGAATGAATGGTGATAACACATCTCCAAAATGGACAAATGTGGCTGTTCGTTTATAGCGTGATGCTGATTTACAGATACACGTGTATTTACAAATTTGAATATGCCTGCGGGTTATTGTGACGGTGCTTTGAAGACGTATCTGGGTTCTCATTTCTTTCTTGAATAGCTTTACGTTTTATATGGTTGGCTGGCCGGTCTGCAAGGATGCTTAGCTTACACCACGTTGTTGTGAATGTTCTCCGCCCACTCTCGAAAGTTCCCTTTTTGCTCTATACTCAATCTAAAAGCAACTCAGCGCGGGACATCGTCGTGCATGCTGAGGCTCTTCCTGGCTGTCTTGCGGTGAGTTAAGTCTCTAGTCACTGTGTTACTGGCCGCTTGGTCAGCCTCTCCAGTCATTCTTACCTTAGATTATAATGTCTCGTCTGTGATTGATAACTGCAAAGACAGACAGAGTTAAACATCTTAATTGCTGACGTATTCACATGTTTATTGCAAATGCTTAGTAAGGACACTCCTTGGTATGGCTAATATTGGAAATACACTCGTTTAATAAAACGATCAGTTTTCTGTTATTTCATTTGCCGTTTCATAACATATCATTTCATTTATCTTATTTCATGTTTATTTCCAACAAAAAAAAATGGAATTAGAGAAAAACATTTAGATATGCATAGTTTTACAAAATCAATCAAATGAATAAAGAAAATCCTGTGAATGAAATATAATCACGTGCTGTGACTTGTATGGATTATTGTAAGACACACGGAATCATGACACAAGTTTATTGTAATGAGGAGAAAACTAATATATTACGACTGAAAACAAAACATATTATACTGTGCCATGCCTCCTGTGAAAAATGACAGCCATCAAATTATAGTATGAATGATATATTACATATAACAATATCTATCATTATTATGTAGAAATATATATTTATATCAACTAATCGATCCACAATCACCTCGGTGGGAGAAGAGAGTTGTTTTCGCCTGATGACTTCAGCAACACACACCGCCACTGATAAGATGAAGGCGATTGTTAACAATGCAGCAGTGGTGGATTCCTGGTGCAAGACTCCTTCTACAGTTTCCATCTCTGGACAAAACCTATCTGTTGGGAGGCAACACACGGTGCATGAAGGCATAATTTTACGGTGATATTTTATTTTGTCTGTTGTTTTTGTTTGTCTGTTTGTTTGTTTACCTCTCATTTACAGTGATACACATGGGGCCAGTATAGAAATGATGCACAGGACAGAGTGCATCGGTGAGAATTGGATGCGCGAGTTAAACTTTGGAACTGTTTAAACCCACGAGTGCAGTGAGTGGATTTCAGACTGTTCCAAAGTTAAACAAGAGCGTCCAATTCTCAATGATCCACGAGAGAGGCCTTTGCATCATTTGTGTTATAGAATGGATCCGTGAATTCATGAAAAAAAAAAAAAACATATTCCCCATCATGCGTCCGGTACACCTACTAAACACTATTATACAAGACTTGAGCCATGCGGACGGATTTTACCGGACGCACGGCTCAGTGTTGATCAGTAAAAATCAATGCATGACAATTGACCAATCAGATTACAGAGATTCTAAAGCCCATTGTAAAACAATTTACTCATATGCATATCTTTTTCTCTATACAGGTCAACCTGTGAATGATTTATATAACTAAGTAAACCGAAAGATACATCCTTTTTATATCGTCATTATGACTTTTTGATCTCTAAACTGATATCGGGCAAGAACAGGGTGGTCAGATTGCCGATTTCAGCAATGCGTAAATTCGAAGTGAGCGCTACATTTCATGCTTCAGATGTCCCGTGTTAGAAACACTGAAAAGGAAGAAGAAGAGAGAAACTAGATTGAATTTAAAGTTGATTATTTCAAATGACTTGGAATGCGTTCTTTTGTCTCTTTATGTACGCAAAGAAAATCCGACGCGACCTTGATAGCATCGCTCTTGATATACAGCCTTAGAAGCCTGCTTTATGGATTACGGCTACAGCTTTCTGTTATTTGAATCTTTAAACCAAAGCTCATTATACCTCCTGGACATATCAGATCGAGTGAAGTACTCCAGCTGCGTACGTTGCTTCCGTTACACATGACATTTACGCACTTGTGAGGACGAGGTGACAGTACGACGGTAGGATGCCATGACGAAGACAGTACCTCACCGTCGATTACAATATCGAAAGTGTCGAAAATGTCTCCCGGGTCAGTGTGGCACGTGATCGTCAGTTTGTTTTCACTCTCTCGATCGTGCGTCACGATGGAGATGATTTCGTGTATATCTGTCGGAACTGAAATGGGAGAAGTCACAGTTATACAAAACTGATCGGGTAATGTGTCCTAACATATACATGGATTGTAATCACTTTCAAATTCAACGTCAAATGTTTCATTTAAAAGTAAGCTTAATAGCGCCATTTTCTGTTGACCCTCATGAAGTTTTTTTTTTTTTTAATCACACACCTTAGCTCAAACTTCATTTGGCGACGACCGAAGAGGTAAAACTGGTAAACACTAGTTCAAATGCCTCTATACTCATATACTAATACTCATAGGCAATTTCACGACTTCTACAGATGCACTGATGACCCAGAATGATGTTTCATTTTTCCAATCTTATTTTGCTCTTATGTCTTCAATTATGAAAATGGATATGAACAAGGCTGTTTTGGTCCTTACCTTCATCTGTAGGACAGTATGTCTTTTCAACCGATGTAGAGCCAACTTCATTTTGACCAAGGCAAGTCACTTGTTTACACCTGTCTGGACGAGGTGCTATGATAAAGGAAGGGACCTCTGACGACGAAACTATCTCCTGGTCTACCTTTATGATGAATATGTGGATGGGAGGGTAAGGCTGATCACGTGGTTTCAGTTGACACGTGATCAAAAGGTTTCCTCCAGGATAGTTGGCGTCCTGTTGTTCCTGAAGTCTGATTGACAGGGCGTCTATTACAGGTGCATCTATCCATGTATGGTGATCAGTCAAGTAAAGGTTTCGTAAGATTCTTGTATAAATATCAAAAGACTTTAGCCAATACCTGCACTAAAACGTGACAAAATCATACCATTGTTACCAGTAATGTCAATGGCTTTCCTGACGAACTCATAGAAGCAGAGAACTTCTTTTAGTTCCTGTACGCATAATCTGAAAGTCACTTTCTTTAATCTCACGTGTCTATTATGATCACATGAAATATCTCTGCGTACTCACAATGATGCCTAACTCGGGATATTATAATTTTTGTTATTGAATTGCTCCTTTATTTAGCAACGGATGTTTGATTATGAACATTGTATAATTTTGTGTTCATTCTTTATATTCATTACATTCTCGAAATATTGCATTCTTGCATGTTTCGTAATTTTTCGTCATTGACACATTATAGTAAGCTGTTGTTATTTTTACGAAGCATACATCCTGCAAGCTTTTGCTTTTTAGTAGGTTCCTTATATTACACGTTACTCATATGTCCTAATATATTTGTTTAATTTCATCTCAAGTTGACTAGTATGTTGTACGAAAATGTGGAATATGGACCAATGAATAAAAAATGAAGACTACGGAAAAAGTGTTCGAATTCAAGACTCATATTGTAGTACAGTTAATCACTTCTTCACGCACCCTTCTACCTGCACATAACAACAATAACAGCATTGTCCAGAAACCTTCATCTGAATTATAGAGAGCACTTGGAAATAGACAGAGTAGTTACGTTTGGGACAGTAGATGGACGTTGTCGTCGTATTTCTCAGTCCGTTGCTTCCTTTACACGACACGTCCACACACCAGCGGGGAAGAGGAGAAAGACGAGTTTGAGGTGAAGACGATCTTGATAGCTCGACGCCATCAACAACTATCTCATACATTGTGATGGGTGGAGATGATTGGTCGTAAGGAGTCACGTGACACTCAATGATAAGACCAGGCTCAACGTCAGGGTCCGATTGATCGTGAAACTTGATGGTTATCACACCTTCTGATGAAAGCTCTTAATCAAAACAGAATGAATCCAAGAGGTTATGAAAATGAAGTGAATAGTTTATTCGTAACAAAAAAAAATGTATATTCTTTGTATTTTACTGAGAAAAAAAAAACCTGCTAAACAACAATGGCATACTATTCAGGTAATATATCATATGTATTGCTTTATTCGTTAGAACACTGGTTCACCCTTTTAAACTCCAAATGCACAACTATTCGTTATGCAGTTTTATTTCGTCTTCCAGTGGTCGGGTGCTACATCACACTGCATTTTTGAATAATCACACGTTCGTCATGGATTCCAATTTATTTTCCGTCTTTACCAAATATCTAAATTACGTGGTCCGTCACCACGAGAAAACACTTATGACGCCTGAAACATCAATTAGATTATTTCCCTTTTGCCATGTTCTCTAAACTTTCGTCTTACTATTTGAAAAATATATGAGTTCAGCTGGGAGTTTCTTCAATTTGTCTCCCTCTACAAGCCTTCACCCTTCAGAATAATATCTTTCAATATATGAGTTGTTCTACTTTAATTGCAAAGGAAATCTTAGGGCAAGCGAGTCGCCCACCAATAAATGAAATTTGGGGCTACGTACAATCCCTTACACTGTTCTTTCGAGGTGAATGTTAGGGTTAGGAAAAGCAACATTATGTTACACATAATTGAATTTCAGAAGACATAATTTATATGTATACATATTTATTAATTATACTGTTTATAGTGTATACTGTAGAATGATGATAGTATTAAATTCACAATACTTTATGGCGTATTATAACATCACATTCATAAATGTCTCTATTAAGCGTATTAAGTAATATATGTTGCAATAAACAATATATGTATATATATATGTATATATATATATATATATATATATATATATAGTGTGTGTGTGTGTGTGATGATGCTGATATTCCTACCGCACGCCTCTGTCATCTTAAGTGAAATTATAGTTGAGACAATGTAGATAACAGAAGATGTCGCATGAAACCGGCAGAGTTGGGAAGCTTTCGACCGTGGTCTTCCTCAGCTTTAATATCTGCTAAGCAGACGTTTGAGTTGCCTGAATAAGACAGCCACAAGATATTCAGGCAACTCAAACGTCTGCTTAGCAGATATTAAAGCTGAGGAAGACCACGGTCGAAAGCTTCACAACTCTGCTGGTTTCATGCGACATCTTCTGTTATCTACATTGTCTCAACGATATATACATAATCCATATACATATAGGAACAGTTCAAACAGATGTAACTTTCTAATAAAGCCTCCAATTTGAAACAAATGCGATACGTGTACATGTTAACTTAACCAAATCTAATCATCACTGGTAGTCATATTGTATTCATAATCTTCATAATTCTCCAAATCATATATCTTACCTGAAACTATTGTATGATTACTTTGTAAGGTATAAGATTGCCACAAATTTATTATTTCCAAGCAAATTAGCATTACAGAACCAGACCATACTCCCTCTTTAAATAATCTCATGTCTTATATCATAATGCCTGCAAACACGTAAACACCCCGAAAGGCAGCCGCTTCAGTCTACATTGTACGTGTACGTGATTACAAAGTTAATTTATTGTGATCCAGCGCATGAATCGAATTCGTTGTTACAACAGTGATGGTTTGTTTGTTTGCTTGTTTGTTTATTTGTTTAGGACTATATGTTTGGAACATTTTTAGAGATTAAACAACTATTTTTTTTTTTGCTTTACCATTATTTAGGTTGTACAAATGGCGCTGAATGTCTCATTATGTGTACTTTTTGCAAGGACTAAGAAAGAATCTGCTGAATTCAAAGCACTTGTAGTGGACACCTTGGTAGACATGCTCGTGAAATTTTTCTGATTCATCACATAGACACTAAGGGAAGGAAGAACTAAAGTACAGACATGGTAGATTGCTTGACTTTTTGGCACTTTAATGACTTTACTAAAACGTAGAGAAATTATCCAGTGCGACAGCTCGAGTGATAATTTTTCCCCTAAATGCCAAATCAATGAGATGTTTTGTCGAAAGTTAAATACAATAATTGTATATATAATGACATCAATTGTAATGATGTGTATGGATATGTGCTATGTATGCAATGTATTCTGAATAATAATTATTCGCATTTCACTTTATTGCGTTTGCCTCCTGAATATTCGCTTTTCTGATCTCCTTCTTTTTACTCTCACTCTCTCCCTAGCTCACTCTCCCTCTGTGCCTTGGCAATATTAATATCCTCTCACACAAATTATTTCTTTCATTCATTCAAATAAATATGATGGTGCGTTCGATATGTTCGTCTGTGCGTCTGCAAATATTTATTGCATTTCTCGATCACCTCGGATTATCACGTTTAATAACTTGGTGAACCTACATTTCATCTACACTAGAATTTCCTACACAATTCTGTGAATATAGTTCTCTCAATGCATTCTCATGTTTCTCTTTTCTTAGTGTACTCTTTCCTCTCAATCACAATCTCATTCGTGGAACAATGAGGAGGGGGTATTACAATGACAGTCTCACATCTAATATCCTCACACAATTATATGGACACTTTACAACACATGAAAGTAATGGGAGTCCCTTTGTGCAAAAAAGAAAAAAAAACGGTTTTATTCTCTTGATGATTGGCGTTTATGACAGTGCAATCATGTTTTTCAAATACCATGATTTTATCGCTACTAGAGATAAATGGTGTCTTATGTTAAAAAAACAATTAGCTTACCATAATAAAGTAGAAATATTAGTAATTTGGCAATATGTGACCGTGCACCTCAAAACGAACATAAAGTCGCACACACTGATTTTGCGTGAGGACTGAAAATAAGTGAAATGGGTCAACCTAGCCGAACTTGACTTTTTCATATTTTCTAAAAGAGCGGGTCTTCTTGTACATTATGCTAAAATTTGTTATCATAAAACGGGCAGGAAAGTGTGTTTTTTAGCAGTTTTTCTTGAACATTTTTAGTAGAATAGTGTGATTAGGTGCGTCTTTAGAATCCCTTTTTCATTTCTGAAAAACCTTGTCCACACTCTTCACTTTCAACTCTAATATCTTTTGAAAGGATAGTGCTACTGCTTTGAGAGTTGGCATTAATTATGGACAGAATGTGTTAATCAGGCATGCTTAATCTTAGTTTAATCTGATAATCCCTTCATTGTTGTCACTCTGGTGGTTTACTTCCTGTTTTTTGTCCCATTCATTGCACAGCCAGCATGGTTTGGTAAAGATTAAGCGCTTGAATAGACACTGTACTTCAGAGCCTCTTTTCTCAGTTCACACTTTTCCTGAGTTTGTGCTTTCTGTCCAATATTTAGATAGGTTAGGAGAGTCCATTTGATTTGAGTTATACATCATTTTAAAGCTTAAAGTCTGTTCTTTCAGAATATTATGGTTTTAACTAAAAATGCATGTCTGGCGACTTTTTGTTTGTTTTGAGGTGCAGGGTCACATATTGTCTGAACATTAACTTGTTTAAGGACTAGTCAGTAATGAGTCATGTGGCAAAACAAAACAAACACAACAAACGATCGTTTTAGTGCTAATTGCATATACGATGACTTAATGCTGCTATGATCGCAGCTAGACTTATAACTGAGAAAAATAAAAGAACCAAGCAAGTAATGTTTACTAACATCTTGAGATAACACAAGTCAGATAAAAAAGGACAATGTTTTCCTTTGAAAGTAATAACCTTGACATGTTCTAAGTATGATATCAAGTTCATACCGTCCTGGAATAATGAATTACTGCATGTCGAGATACGAGATATCGAAGCTGCGTACCGTTTATAACCGGAAAAGATATTAAAAAAAATATTTGTGAATACGATTTACATTCGAAAATACAACAATTTGCAGCTCTGAGACAAAAGTTCAAACAAACCAGAACTCGTTGCAGTTGCAGGGTACTGTATGAACAGGGACTGTACGGTGATTTTTTTTTTATTGGAATCAAATGGAAGAATTGAATAGAACAATTAAAAGGATATTTAGTAGCGTTGCATTTTAATTGCCAGCTAACCCATATGACATCTAATGGCAGATCTGATCATGGAAAATAAATTTGACTACACTGTTCATGACTACTGTAAAAAGTGTTCGTGATTTAATGTTTTCTTCTTCTTCTTCTTCTTCTTCTTCTTCTTCTTCGTCTTCTTTGGCGTGAATTCGACAATTTTGTAATTGCTTTTTTAATGACTGGCAAGGCTGGGTGGATTAAAAAAAATAATAAATCAGAAAACCGCACACTCGTGCATTTTATGAATATGTGATCAAGTAGGATTGCTATAGTCTATTGTAAAGACACAACTATGATCAAATCTTTCTCTTCGGTTATCCAGTGTCACATTAATGAATATACATTCGAGGCGAAAATGAACCATCCTCTCAAAAGGAAGAAAATGAGTATTCCATAAGTCCAAGATGAATCCGTTTACTGGTCGAAACTCTGCACCTGAAAAGAAAGAATTTGAAGACCAATCAGTTTCAGTCTGGAATGTACATTATCTTGTCTATACAATCATTACTATAACATTTATAGGTGCAAGCTATTGTGTAATATCAAAGTAAGTTAATATCCTATAATTATATCGTATATAAGATACATATATTATATAATATAGCGAATAACAATGTTCGCTACTGGCGTAAGACCCCTCGGCTCGCCTCCCTTTAACCGTTACTTTCTTAGGGGTCACATTCACAGCAACTCTTAAATGTTTACAAACCGATACGAACATAATCTATATGACAAAACAGGCATTGATAATCTACCCTTCAATCTAAACACAAACACAAACACACCCACACACGCGCACATGTATGTACATCACAGTCGTACAGGTTACGACATATGTCACCTCCACTGAATTAAGACTATATTTCGCTCCTTGCACTTAGAAATTGGTATTGGACCGCATTTACTTGATGGTACGGGTGCTGTTCGTTATTCCGAAGGTTCGCTATTCCGAAGGTTCGTTATTCCGAAGGGTCGTTAATTCGAAACACAAAAATTCCCTATACCTAGAGGTTCGTTAATCCGAAAATGAAAAACGGTTCGTTAATCCGAACATTAAATTTGTGGCGTTATTCCGAAGGTTCGTTATTCCGAAGATTCGTTAATCCGAAAATGAAATTCGGAAAAATGAACCTTCGGAATAACGAATCTTCGGATTAAAGAGCCTTCGGAATAACGAACCTTCGAAATAACGAGCTGTAACCGATGGTACACACTCAAAATTGAAATTAAACCATGTAAACCTTATAGACCAAACTGTCACGTTTTCATGCAAGCTGAGGTATGGAGACGGCATCTATATTAATATGAAAGATCCTCAGCACGCCTTGAGGACAAATTGCTGATCAACACTTTTGTTACATTTTTTTTTTACTCTTTTGAAGTGCAAGTTGAAGGGTGTTGGTGCTTTCTTGTGGCATTGTAGTCTGATCATCTTTTAAATACCTCGTCCGGGGGGAAGAATGTTCTTCTTCTGTTGACGTAAGCGACGCAGACGATTACGGAAAGGAAGAACACGACCACAAGAAGAGCGTAAGTTGTCGACGATCGTTGAAGAGCTCCTTGACGCTGAAATTCTGCTATTATTTCCACAGCTTTTACGAGTTTATGAAAGACAATGAGAAAAATGCTCACTAGTCCGAAAGACAGTATCAACCAAGATTCCGGAATATGCTAGATTGATAAATGTAAAATGATCTTAATCGCACGCAAAACGTGC
Organism: Diadema antillarum; assembly: GCF_040938485.1. Classification (NCBI taxonomy): domain Eukaryota; kingdom Metazoa; phylum Echinodermata; class Echinoidea; order Diadematoida; family Diadematidae; genus Diadema; species Diadema antillarum. Next base: position 276,827 of record NW_027271666.1, read on the forward strand.
GGGTTCATTAACTTGATTACCGTGGGGATAATAATAGTAAAGATCGAGTAAGAACATCCGATGAAGGAGACTTTTATGCATAAACGGTCATTCAATATTCTATTGTTTCATGGTATACTTTATGTCTTTAAACAACAAAATGATAAATCTTCATGAAAGGAATGCTTAAAATGGAGACGAGTACAAGGCTGGCAGAATCAAACCGTTGTGACAATAGAGTACAATTGAATTGTCGTTTTCGATCACAGCCACTGTCTCTACTCTAATTTAATTTTCTTGAAAAATTCAACTGTACTTGATATGATATCGTAGGATATTTTTTTCCTCACCCCCCTTCTTCAGATATTAAGTTTACATCGATCAAGAACGCCTGAAGGCCACGTTTGGGCAAAAACAGAACAACGTCAAGCGCATGGAAGGTATTTCTAATCTGTGAGTATTTTTTTTTCATTCATTCATTCATTTATTTATTTATTTCTCATTTTTCATTTTCATCTTTTTTTTCTTTCAACAAAACATAACACAAGGTAGATCAAAAATTCAAGCATAAGCATAGATATATTCCAAAGTATAACAATCAATGGTAATCAACAAACATACAAAGATATGCACGCATACTGGAGTTACAAAGTTATGTTTGAAAGGTAAAAAATGAGAAATGAGAGGTCCACTAAAAAGCATTTCTTGTAGATTGTGGACCACTCTAGATATTTTTTGTGGACTGCCAATTATCCAACATCTCTTCATTGAAAAATGCTTTGTTCACGCGCATTCATGTTCATTAGTGTGTGTGTGTATATGTCTGTGTGTGTGTTTTTGTCGTAACATTTTGTTTATGAATGTTTCAGTTCACTCTTTATGTGCCACGTTCGCACGTCCGACTCAGTCGACGGCGTGCCAACTTCGCATATTCTGCTCAACAAACACAGCCGCCAAAACCGATCGATAAATCGCTAATCACTGCTAATCCCGCGGCACAATGAAAGCGTTTCTCGTGCTTTTGTTCCTCTCATATACGGCTTGCATTCTATGTGGTGATTGTCTATCAAGTGGTGCTCACTACTAGATTTCCTCGTACATTCTAAGTTTCTATCACGGTTTTATGTGCAAAACCCATGCCTTTACAGTAATGCGCAACTGGTCATTCAAAAGAAAAATTGAAAATAGATTCTTCAACAATTTATATCGAAACAAAGCTTTGCATTCCTCTTTAGCTTTGCCTACTATTATGCCCATCTTAACAGAAATTTGTAGAAGTTATACAAATTGAAAAACAGAATTCTTTATCAAAGCATGACTACCTTCGCGTCTGAAAATAACGTGGCACACAAGGGGTTTCCACCATGCCACATAAAGAGTTAAAAGAGAGACACCCGAAATATTCAAAGTAGTGAATGAAGTCATTTTAGACTAATGCATGTGTTTGTTTTGCTTTCCATTTCTTTACCAGCTTTGCAGTTCGTATAGTGTTTTTTTTTTCTTCCAGGAAGCAAAGTTAAAACAAACGGTGTCGATGAAACTCGGAATATTCAAATATCATCCAGAAATCTTTTTTTTTCCTTTGATATTAATAGGATGACACTGATGTGATGATCTCCATAACTATTGCCTTCCCACTGCAGATTGTAAAGAACACATTAAGATAACAATGAGAGGACCTCGTTTATAGAATTCAAGATACAGTTAAACTCGCATAAGTCGATCTTCTCGGGACTGAGCAAAACACATCGACTTAGGCGAGTTTTGACTTGTGCGTAAGTCGAAAAAAATCGACTTACAGTTACACCACGCGTACACATGTATAATGTACATGTATGTTGTCTACCCTGGAGCCGAGAGCTGGAGCGGTGTGCCCGATATTTCCCCTTCAGCAAGACACTTAATCCACATTGAACATTACCGTTATTCATTTCCAAATTAAGAGCAAACATCTGACATTTATTCAAGCATCTTATGGAGCCGATTGTTACCGCTGTTCATTTCCAAAACTGAAGGCAAACATCCGGCTTTTTTTTTTCTTTTTGGTGGCCCAGCGTGAGTTTTTGGTGACCCCGGTCGCATATCAATCATTCGCGAAATCGTGATTCGATTCGCGAAAAGACTCCGGTAAGTATAGGTCACCCTATAAGGCATAGATCGCTACACTCGGCAGGGGCTACGTCGTCCTTTCACCAGGTCTGGGTAACGGAAACCAAAATCTCGCGTGAGTTCTTGCTTTACCTATCGTTAATGTCAACGAAACATCGTTAATTTGCGCTTGGGATCGTTACTCATCGTTACTACAAACGTTAATTTTCCCGATCGTTAGTTTGCGTTAATAATGATTCAGGTGAAACCGCTTGCGTTAATGAAACGTTAATGTTTATTAACGCAAAGTTTCTTTTTGAATATACTGTATGTAAACAAAAAATGGCGTCTCGTGATTTTGACAGTGATTTATTACACAATACTGAGTAAATCTTATTCGACTTAGGCAGTGAATTCAATGGTTTTTCCGTGAAAGTGTTCTTGGAATTTCATCGACTTAGGCGAGTATTCGACTTAAAAAATTCGACTTGTGAGTAAATTAATACACGTTAGTCAATGGGGAAAAATCGGGACTTTTTAAAATCTTCGACTCGCGCGATTATTCGACATAGGCCTATGCGACGTCGACTTAGGCGAGTTTAACTGTACTTGTAAATCAAAATATGAAACAGATTGGTAAATACTGCAGCTAGCTTTCATTTAAAGGATTTCTTCCTTTTAATTGATATGCTTTCAGGGTTATGTCAAGGCTTACCTGACGGGCAGAAGGTCTTGGTTGCAGTGGTGGAACCAAAATCGTTCCATCCTGTACAGGAGACTTCGGTGCCCCCGTCGGCCCGAGGGGTGAAGGCAGTAGACGGCGAGCGGGAGGATGAGAGAGTGACGTTATCGGCTGTGATGAGGAAGGTATGGATGCCTGGTGTCGGCTGGTACTCCTCGTCGATATGGCAGACCACTGTGTAGATTTTCCCGTTGTTCTCTCCCACGCGCTCGTTGAACTGAACATCGATTATGTCATCTATTATTCAATACACGTACAGGATGAAGAGCAACCATGTAATTTGAAGGTGAAACTATGATAAAACACATATCACAGTTAGGAAGACAAGACATGACGCAGGTACGAGATCTATTTATTCAGATAGAATTTAGATACACCACACGTCATACACCGTTCTTTCATATAAATGCTTTTGGAATATCACGTGCAGGTAGGCCTATCACGTGCTAAGACTAGCATAATTATTGTGTCATATTTGAGATCGAAACTTAGCTATGATCATAGTAGAATAATATTCATATGCATTCTTACAATAAAGCTTTTTAGAAACAAACAAACTAACAGCCTATCATGGAAAAGCCAAACTACAAATTAAATTCCCCTGCATTTTGCATATTGTTATTTTGAATGTCTTAAGTAGACAGCGATAGAAACAATGAATGACACCAGCAAAACATCCTAAGTAGAAATTCTGGATTTACCTCTAAAACAGTATAACTCCCTTGAACGCGTTGAGCCGCGTCTGTTCCTTCCTTCACACATGATGTTCATACACTTGTTGGGACGAGATTCCACGATCGCAGACGGGACACTTGACGATGAAATCGTCTCGCCGTCAACGGAGATCTCGTATGAGTCGATTGGAGGTGTGGGTTGGTCACGTGGTTCGATGTGACACGTGATCACAAGATTAACCTCGCTCGCGACTATCTGCTCTTCAATCTGTAGAGTTATGATGTCTTCCCCGGGAGGATCTTAATAAGATATCATGAAGAAATTCAAACAAACACTGTCTATATCTGTTACAATATAACAATAATAATAATGATAATAATAATAATAATAATAATGATAATAATAATAATAATAATAATGTCTTATTTACTCAGGGCAGCCTCTTCAGTGCTACCACTGCTCTGTTAGTGGTATCATACCTTTACGTTGTAAACATGAGAAATAAATGTGACCCGCTACAACAAAATGGTCCTAAAGTCGCGCACGGTCGAAGCCGTGAAAATCGAGTTTGAAGTTAGAGCATCAAAATTGGTCAAAACTTACGATTTTCTGAATTTGACATATTATTAGAGGTTGACATGTCTTCTATCATCTGTCGAAATTTTGAAGCAAAATGATGAAAGGAAAGACCAAAAAATAGCGTTTTTCTGGGCCATGTTTTTTTGGCGTTTCAACGAAGCAGAAACTGGTTCGAACATTTGGATTGAGCGCCACACATAGGCTCCGCCCCTAACAACGACCAGAGTGATCTCATTGGTCAGTTTGCTGCTTGCCGCTAACCGAAGCGTGAAACTCGCACACTGCCCAGTCGACTGGTGTGTGCGGGCGGGTTGCGCTATGCCTAGCCGCTTCTCCTGACATCCTGGTCACTGATTGGTCGGTGAGGAAACCGCCGACGCTGTGTTTGAATGAGCATTTCGGGGGTTGCTAGGGCTTAACTTCTATTGTCCGGAGGTGAATACTGACTTGCGTGTCTCTTGATTGTGATTGCGTCGCAAGGAGAACTTTTAGGGCGCTTTTCTCGAAACAGTGATTTCCCAGACGTCTTGACATGCTCTCTTTTAAACATCGATATCTCCGCAGCCGATTATTTTTATGAGACGTGTTATATATCAATTTAAAGCAGAAAGATTAGGGAATTGAGTCATGCAATTTTCAAATAATCGACCTCGCCCGACTTTAGGATCATTTTGTTGTAGCGGGTCACAAATACAAACACCAGGCATCAAAATAAACTATACACCTTCACAGCTTCAATTTGGCACTGGTATCAAACTTGGTTTAAAACATCATACATTTGAGGACATCTTGCATTCCTCAAGAAAACAATCTAAGGTTTAATAGTTGAGTACATAAACTGTTGAATATTTCTATGTTAAATTATTTATACGGGAATAAAAGGGATAATCTACACATCTTACTCTTGTTAAGTTAAGAATATCTGCAGTATCGGGGAATCCATATGAGCATCTTGATAATTATTGTGTATTTGATTCGTTCGGTCAAAAATATTCTGCTCTAAATCAAGATAATGACATATTAAGACTATATCGTCCATAGGTGTAGGTATGGAGGTTAAAAGGTTGCTTTTAAATAATCATTAATGGGAAACTATTCTCACTGAATACAATATACAATGATGTTGATATACGTAATCATCACTCCAAATAATGCTAATGAAGCTTTAGGAATATGTATACATATTTCCCTTTCTGCTTAAAGCTAATCTCCTCATATGTAGCACCCCAGGCTTAATACCCCGGTCAATAGCAAAAGACTTGTTACCTGTGGGACAAAATTCATTCACTGTTGATGTCGAACCAAGTTCATTCATTCCAATACACGTGACGTCCATGCAGCGTGGAGGGCTTGGCGATATCGTGAAGGATGACGAGCTCGAGTTTGACACTGTCACGCTTCCAACTTTGATCTCATACCTTTCGAGAGCAGGGTAGGGTTGATTGATGTCGGTCACGTGACAGGAAATGGTGACAATACCTCGACCATTGTCATCCAAACTTTAATCGAACTCAATGTCAATGATATGATCACGTGGTGGATCTGTCAACGAAATTTACAGTTTTGTGTTGCTGAAAGGTTTGCATGGTGAAGTAAAACGAGGAGAGAGGTTTTCTGTAAGACCATGTCTTCGTAGCCCTTGCAGGGATCGTTACTTGACAGAGGAATGTTATAAAAGAAGAAATGAACTGTTAACCATTTTAAAGGAGAGCAATCATAACGTCATAATTATCAGAAATGACACAATCGTCAAAGCAATAATGTGATGTGATAATGATAATACGAAAACAAAACAAAACAAAAAAGAAAACGTGTACGTGAAAATCAGGAACATTCAGGTTTGGACTGGGAAGCAGATTATGAAATAGAAGATATGTCATAAAATGAGGAGATACGAACACCCATGATAAGCATTCAAAGCTCTCATGTCTCAACTTTAAAGATCACATACGTTTATCCTTCCTCACGTTTCGTATATATATCGAATTCCTATCTAAATGCAGTGATTTTCTTTTGTACCAATACCTGTGAAATTCCACGCATAAATCACACATTTTTTGTTACACATGCTACATGTGAACCCTTGATAGCATAAGCTAGTATCACTGCACATAGGAGACAGTTCTAAACACATAGCACCGTGAATAGGTAAAAATTTATGTCATATGACATACAATGAAACGAATAGTCTTACTTCTGGGACAGTATGTTCTAACAGATGTCGCCGACCCGATATCATTTCCACCAATACACGTGATATTCATGCAGCTGTCCGGTCGAGGAGATAGGGTGAACGAGTTAGAGGTCGACAATGTTTGAAGATCTCGCTTGATGACGTAGCGGTCAATAGGCGGGAATGGTCGAGTATGAGAGGCTATATCACAGGATATAGTCAAATCAACGTGACCTCCAATCTCTCTGAAATTTCCCGACTCATGGAAATCAACCTCTATAGCATCATTTGGCGGAGGTGCTGTACAGAGAAACATAAAACATCGGAACACAACTTGTCAACACTAAGACACAATAATTATTATCTATAATCAGAAGAGTTGAAAGGTAACTATTTTGCGCAATGCGTAATGTTTGACTTATTTCTTTTCATTTTTCATTCCATTTTCATTTATCTATATCCATATCCTAATAATTCAATATTACTGCAAAGCAACATTAACCATTTGTATACAAGATGGTGAAATACCATGAAGCAAAATATACAAATATCATTAAAGACTATAGGTGACCCGCTACAACAAAAGGATCCTAAAGTCGCTGACGGCTGAGCCGAGAAAAACGAGTTTGAAGTCACATCATCAAAATTGGTCAAAACTGTCAGATTTGTGTTTTTGGCATATTTTGTAGTCTAACGTTTTGTCTATCATCTGCCGAAATTTCGAAGCTAAATGATCAAAGGAAGGGCAAAAAAATCATTTTTTTTTCTGGGCCTTGATTTTCCAACTTTCAACGTATTAAACAGAAATGTGTCTGAAGATTTTTTTTTTTTTTTTTTTTTTTTTTTTTTTTTTTAGCGCGGCAGCTAGACTCCGCCCCTAGAAACGAGGGAGTGATCGTATTGGTCAGTGCGTGGCATCCTTGCTAAGCTTGAATGAACATCGCGGAGGTCGCTAGGAGCCTACCTTCTATTGTCATGCGGTGAAAACTGTCTCGCCTCCCCTTGACCATGTTAGCGTTGGAAGGAAAACTTTGAAGGCGTTTTTTCTCGAAACTGATTTCCTCAACCACTCGACATGCTCTAGTAAATTCACCAATATCTCCGCAACCGAGCACTTTTATGAGTTGTGTTATATATCAAATTAAAGTAGAAGAGTAAGGAAATTATGTCATGCCATTTTCGGAAAAATGTCTTCCCCCGACTTTCGAATCCTTTTGTTGTAGCGGGTCACATAGTATAACAAAAGTATAATACATAAACAGCTTTACCTTCAAGCACATTATATGAACACAAATGATCTACGTAATTTGATATTCATAAAAATTCACTTTGATTTGTCAATGGTTTGATTTTATCACGCTGATAAGGAATATGGAGGGAACTTGCAAAAAAAATAAGAGAGCTTGATAAAAAAAAACTATTTCTCGAAGAAAAAAGGAGTTTATGCATAAGTTCGTATATATCCAAATAAACAAATAGGCATTCCGATTCAGTAAAGATACGAGAAAGTTCGAAGTACAAGAAGAGCAATGACAAAGACAAAGAAAAACCTATTGAAACCAGAGCAAAATTATGTTTTAATACAAAAATCATTAAGTTACGGCGATATGAGTGGTTTTCATAACCTATCACTATGATTGTATTCAATCAGTTGAAAACCGTTTCTGATTGCTACATTTGTTTGTGCATGTGAATGTGTGTGTAAGTTTGTGTGTGTCTGTTTACCTCTTGGGCAATAGATAGATGTACTCGATGTCTGTCCCGCGGCGTTCCTTCCTTCACACGACAGTTCGATGCACCAACGAGGCCGTGGAGAAAGGCGAGTAGTAGGAGAAGACGACTGGGAGAGTGTGACGCCATCAGCTTTGATGACGTATGAATTGATAGCGGGATGTGGCTGGTTCTGTGGGATCACATGACATTCAATATCCAAGGAAGACCCCTGATCACGTGTCTTGATACTAATCACACCATCGGCCGGACCATCTACACGTCATGACGGGAAGGTAAATGAATCAGCGGAAAATTTCTTTAATTTCAGTTGCAACTCCAAAAAGTAGGTATGAAATTTCACATTGGACCTGCATCGTGCAAAGTTTATAACCAATTATATGATCTTAATCTCTTTTTTTATTATCATTCTTGTTCAATATTCTACATTTCGCAGAAGTTTGATATTCCATTTGATTAAAGAAATACGTTCAACATAACAGTTAATTTGAGATAAATTTGCATAAAAATGTATAAGGACAATTAAATGTGTAATATGATTGTCCTACTAAAAAGTAAAGCTTGTAGGAAATAATTTCCACAGTTATAATAAGCTTTCATATGATACCATGACGCAAATCTCTCGTTTGAAGAGGCTACACCCCAGTAAATAATGCCAGTGCATATCTTGGCAATCAATGACTTAAAGTCAAAGATATAAAACACCTGTTTCTTGACCCTGGCCTAATCTAAGCATCAGTCATCGCCACAGCGCCACAGGAGGGGGGGGGGGCACCGCGAGAGGAGGAGATTGTTTTGGTTTTGGCATGGGCCATGTAGCTCCATGGTGCGTGTGTGTGTGTACGTGTGTGTGTGTGAGTGTAGACATTCAGCGTATGCAGACAGAGCATGCCTGTACTGTAGTGACCGGAACTATTGTCATTCCATTTTGCTCTCCCCTTCTCCCTCCCCCATCTCTCCCCCCTCTCCCTCCCTCTCTCCCCCTCGCTCTCCCTCTCTCTCTCTCTCTCTCTCCCCCTCTCTCTCTTTCTCAATGATCCAGTCAGCAGGCTGATTGTAACCAGGGAGGTAGTCTCACCTCCCCGTTGTAACTCACTGCCAAATAGCACATTGTCAGCACCGGCAAACTGGCAATGCTCTCCTTCTTATTCCTGTATTTTCGTTATTTACGGGTCAATTTTTTTCGTTCGAAATGTAAAATGGATGACCATAGAATTTCTCAATAGAATATAAAATTGAAAACTTTAGAAAGGATAGAGAAAATTGAGTTCACTTTGAATGGTCTGCCACAGGCAGATATCCTTATCATGCTCTTACGTAATACGACAGCTGCTTTCTCAATGATCCAGTCAGCAGGCTGATTGTAACCAGGGAGGTAGTCTCACCTCCCCGTTGTAACTCACTGCCAAATAGCACATTGTCAGCACCGGCAAACTGGCAATGCTCTCCTTCTTATTCCTGTATTTTCGTTATTTACGGGTCAATTTTTTTCGTTCGAAATGTAAAATGGATGACCATAGAATTTCTCAATAGAATATAAAATTGAAAACTTTAGAAAGGATAGAGAAAATTGAGTTCACTTTGAATGGTCTGCCACAGGCAGATATCCTTATCATGCTCTTACGTAATACGACAGCTGCTTTCTCAATGATCCAGTCAGCAGGCTGATTGTAACCAGGGAGTAGTCTCACCTCCCCGTTGTAACTCACTGCCAAATAGCACCGGCAAACTGGCAATGCTCTCCTTCTTATTCCTGTATTTTCGTTATTTACGGGTCAATTTTTTTCGTTCGAAATGTAAAATGGATGACCATAGAATTTCTCAATAGAATATAAAATTGAAAACTTTAAAAAGGATAGAGAAAATTGAGTTCACTTTGAATGGTCTGCCACAGGCAGATATCCTTATCATGCTCTTACGTAATACGACAGCTGCTGGAGTCATCAAACCCTGGCTTGGCCTCCAGGTTTGTCACGCCTGAGCAGAAAGCTTATTTGCAATGGACAAGTACTTCGACTCCCAACTCCCAAACGACAAATATACGCACCCCACTTTGGGTATTCCCCAGTTGGGGACTCGCCTCAAACGAGGGATTGACGGCATGCCAAATGCGGGGCCAAAATTGGCCTCGCATTAGGCCACGCTCTGGAGGTGGTCTCGGCCGCGGCCGAGCCGCGGTCGCGCCCGGCCTTTTTCTCAGTGTAAGCGCAAACTGGGCTAAATGCGCGGCCAATTTTAGTCTGGCTTCCAAACCCTCGCCTGTACTATTTCGCTATTCAGGATATTAACTACTTCAACGTCGAAAACTAGTATAGTTTAAGGTGGTTTTGTCCTGCAAAGGATTTTCTCCTTCGACAAAGGCCTTTGCCCGAACGGCGACTTCGTCGCCACGGAATTCAGTTGGCAAAGGATCTGAAAACCAGACAATACCAAATTGCGTTTGTTTAAAAGGGTAGAGCGCCACTACGACAAAATATTGAAAGGTTCGAATCAAAAGCGCGGCCGAGCCCGGCAGTGTAAACGGACTAAATTGCGGGGCTCGGCCTCGCAATTGAGGTTGTCCTTGATTGCAGCTCGGCCGCGGCTCGGCCCAGCCCCGCACCGTAAACGGGGTCTAAGTTTATGCACTGTAAGTACTCAAAAAGTCCGTAAATCGACTTAGTCGCACACGCACAGAATTTCCACTTAGTTTGTGTGACAGAAAAACAAATGTGATCTGAATAATGTAGGCCCAAAAAAGTTCAACTAAGTATCTCATTAGAACTTCAAGGTTCTGTATTACATTCTTTTCTTTGTCGATCACGGATGACCGACATCTGATGACCCCAAGCGTATCACCTAACTCGTCTTCAGTGTGACGAGTTTCATATCTCGTTTCTTTTTATTCTTCTTTCTTTCTGGACAATTTTGTGTCATCAATATCTCAAGAATGACATTACGGAATAACATGACATTTTCAGGGAACATGTCTCATGACAATATCTAGCCACAATAAGGTTTTCATGACAGTAACATATCTATGACGTCATCTAGGCGCCATTTTGTGATTTTCGGACCATGTTACATGATCGATCATAACTTCATAACTAAAGGTCATTTCTGTATCATTTTCGGTGGACATAAAGTTCAGGTCACGTTCTATCTTTCTTTCTCTGATCCTAATTACCTAGGACGTCATCTAGGACGCGTAAGCGCGCGTCAAACTTTTAAAAGGCTCAAAACAACTTTCCAATGGGAAATCTCGAAGTTTCAGACAAATTTAAGCGTTTCAAACGATTTTGCGCGTGCGCGTCCGTCCGCGCGTTTTCGCGTGCACAGCGCGTCAGTAACATGAAAATGCACTTTTTTTGACTGATTTGGATTCCTGATACTTTGAGTAACAATATCCATTGATTTCTGATCGTTTCTGACAAATAACAAAGCATTGCACTTGCGTCAAAGTTCAAATTTCGCCTGCGCGTCTATGTGCAAATATAGTGAAAAAACATGTCTTTGTTTATTTCGCCATAGCTCTTTAAAACGTCTGGTTACCCTATGTTTTTATTGCATATTACAAAAGCATATAAATTGGACATAACGTTTCAAGTATCATTATTTCCATAAAACATTATGACGTCATCACATCGTCATCTGAAATCAAAAAAGTGGAATTAATTTTTTTAAGGTACTGTTTCTGAGATTCATTTGCTCGTATCTCTGTTGTTTAAGCTAAATATTATCCCAAATTCAGATATGTTGTACTTTGAACATTTGCCTTTCAAGTCCATGTCATAGTTTTGAAATTTGATGACGTCATCATGCTTTAAATTGTGTTTAAAGGTAAAGATGCAAAATCGTACAAGTTTACGTGTTATGTCTATGGGAGGTGATTTTTTTAGAAACCATGCATTGACTTGACAACGTTTAAGCACCTTTATCTCAGCTGATTTTGCTTCATTTCCTTTGAAACTTAAGTATGTTGTAGATGTGACAATAAGCTGCAGTAATCATGCATTTTATTCTTTGAAATCTCCTCATGAGGTTGACAATTTTGCAATTTAAAACTGAAAATGAGAATGGAATGCGGACCAAACGATTCCTGATTCATCTTTCACGTACATAAGTTTACGTTCCTCTAATTTTCTCGTCGAGACGTATGGCCGAGTGGTTAGAGGCGTCGTCTTAGAAACGTGAGGTTGCACACGTACGGGTTCGATCCTCACAAGAGCACGAAAGAATATAATTTTTATTTTTACTTTTTTTCTTCAATGGAGTACCACACCTTCGTCCATGTAGAAATCACGTTTGCATGTAAACACACCTATACGCACACACTCACACAGTATACCTTTGTTTTGCGTTGGAGACTGCATTACTTCGACTGCTGCAAAACTTTGCAGGCTGGGCTTTCAAACTGATATAGTATATTGTAATAAAATGAAATTTGTTCATATCAATTCAGTAACACAATGTAGTCGTGGTTACTTTGTGCTGATTTATACATGTAACAAGCTATACATTGTAAAAAAGGTATTCAGTCTTCTGTATTGATGATTATTTGTCAATTAGTGGTTTTTGTGGAGTTTCAGATAGTGATAAAAAGTATGGATGATAAGTGCAGCGATACTTCCTACAGTTAGTTCAAAGTTGTGTTACAGATGTTTGATACATACATTTAGCATTGTGTGTGTATATATACGTGTGTATACAGGTTGGCCATATGACACATTCTAGACAATTAATCTTAATTGATTAGCAAACGTTATCAGCTATGGAATTGAATATGGTACTAATGTATGATGTTAATGATTCTAATTAAACTGTGACGAGTTTAAAGGGATAGCATAACTGTGTGTAAAAATAAGGCAACTATAAGGAAATTTTAGGGCAATTTGATAACCATGCCTATAATAATTTCATACAGGTACTAATGCCTGCCTCATATTCGTGTGATAGATTGTCATGTCAATAGCAAACTGACAACGTACGATGAATGTGTTATACATTGAACAACTGTCTTTCAAGTCCATAACGTTCCTCATATTTTCCCGTCGAGACGTGTGGCCGAGTAGTTAAAGGCGACGTCTCAGAGACGTGAGGTTGCGGGTTCGAACCCCACAAGATCACGAAACAAAATACTTAGCTACTTTACTGTTTTTTTTCTTCAATTTTGTATTACATATTCGTCCATGTAGAAATCACGTTCGTATATAAACGCACCTATACACACACACAGACACACACACACGCCATATCCCTCTTTTTTTGTGTGTTGGAGACCACATTGCTTCGACTGCAGCAAATTTTGCAGGTTGACTTTGTCAAACCGATCATAGTATGTAATGACGACGACTGAGGTGTTGTACTTTGAACAATTGTCTTTCAAGACGATGTCATTGTTTTGTAATTTGATGACGTCATTACACTGAAAATTGTGATTAAAGGCAAGGTATCAAAACCAGCCGATTATAGGTTTTATGTCTGCGGGACGTATTTTTCCCAAGTTGCCAGAAATGGCATAGCGACCTCAGTCGTTACAAGGCCGCTTTTCCGTCTAGCAATGCAATACATGTTCACGCGGCCACGATTGTTGAGTGGGCATTGACTTTTTCCCCCTGTAATATCTATACATTTCTTTTTTGCCTTACCATTTCCGGGGATGTCCCGTGGCCGAGTGGTTAGAGAAACGGTTTTGCATGCACGCTCAATATAACTTCAAGGTGCCTATATCACATTCTTTTCTTTGTCGATCACAGATGACCGACACCTGATGACCCCAAGCGTATCACCTAACTCGTCAGCGTGACGAGTTTCATATCTCGTTTCTTTTTATTCTTCTTTCTTTCTGGACAATTTTGTGTCATCAATATCTCAAGAATGACATTACGGAATAACATGACATTTTCAGGGAACATGTCTCATGACAATATCTAGCCACAATAAGGTTTTCATGACAGTAACATATCTATGACGTCATCTAGGCGCCATTTTGTGATTTTCGGACCATGTTACATGATCGATCATAACTTCATAACTAAAGGTCATTTCTGTATCATTTTCGGTGGACATAAAGTTCAGGTCACGTTCTATCTTTCTTTCTCTGATCCTAATTACCTAGGACGTCATCTAGGACGCGTAAGCGCGCGTCAAACTTTTAAAAGGCTCAAAACAACTTTCCAATGGGAAATCTCGAAGTTTCAGACAAATTTAAGCGTTTCAAACGATTTTGCGCGTGCGCGTCCGTCCGCGCGTTTTCGCGTGCACAGCGCGTCAGTAACATGAAAATGCACTTTTTTTGACTGATTTGGATTCCTGATACTTTGAGTAACAATATCCATTGATTTCTGATCGTTTCTGACAAATAACAAAGCATTGCACTTGCGTCAAAGTTCAAATTTCGCCTGCGCGTCTATGTGCAAATATAGTGAAAAAACATGTCTTTGTTTATTTCGCCATAGCTCTTTAAAACGTCTGGTTACCCTATGTTTTTATTGCATATTACAAAAGCATATAAATTGGACATAACGTTTCAAGTATCATTATTTCCATAAAACATTATGACGTCATCACATCGTCATCTGAAATCAAAAAAGTGGAATTAATTTTTTTAAGGTACTGTTTCTGAGATTCATTTGCTCGTATCTCTGTTGTTTAAGCTAAATATTATCCCAAATTCAGATATGTTGTACTTTGAACATTTGCCTTTCAAGTCCATGTCATAGTTTTGAAATTTGATGACGTCATCATGCTTTAAATTGTGTTTAAAGGTAAAGATGCAAAATCGTACAAGTTTACGTGTTATGTCTATGGGAGGTGATTTTTTTAGAAACCATGCATTGACTTGACAACGTTTAAGCACCTTTATCTCAGCTGATTTTGCTTCATTTCCTTTGAAACTTAAGTATGTTGTAGATGTGACAATAAGCTGCAGTAATCATGCATTTTATTCTTTGAAATCTCCTCATGAGGTTGACAATTTTGCAATTTAAAACTGAAAATGAGAATGGAATGCGGACCAAACGATTCCTGATTCATCTTTCACGTACATAAGTTTACGTTCCTCTAATTTTCTCGTCGAGACGTATGGCCGAGTGGTTAGAGGCGTCGTCTTAGAAACGTGAGGTTGCACACGTACGGGTTCGATCCTCACAAGAGCACGAAAGAATATAATTTTTATTTTTACTTTTTTTCTTCAATGGAGTACCACACCTTCGTCCATGTAGAAATCACGTTTGCATGTAAACACACCTATACGCACACACTCACACAGTATACCTTTGTTTTGCGTTGGAGACTGCATTACTTCGACTGCTGCAAAACTTTGCAGGCTGGGCTTTCAAACTGATATAGTATATTGTAATAAAATGAAATTTGTTCATATCAATTCAGTAACACAATGTAGTCGTGGTTACTTTGTGCTGATTTATACATGTAACAAGCTATACATTGTAAAAAAGGTATTCAGTCTTCTGTATTGATGATTATTTGTCAATTAGTGGTTTTTGTGGAGTTTCAGATAGTGATAAAAAGTATGGATGATAAGTGCAGCGATACTTCCTACAGTTAGTTCAAAGTTGTGTTACAGATGTTTGATACATACATTTAGCATTGTGTGTGTATATATACGTGTGTATACAGGTTGGCCATATGACACATTCTAGACAATTAATCTTAATTGATTAGCAAACGTTATCAGCTATGGAATTGAATATGGTACTAATGTATGATGTTAATGATTCTAATTAAACTGTGACGAGTTTAAAGGGATAGCATAACTGTGTGTAAAAATAAGGCAACTATAAGGAAATTTTAGGGCAATTTGATAACCATGCCTATAATAATTTCATACAGGTACTAATGCCTGCCTCATATTCGTGTGATAGATTGTCATGTCAATAGCAAACTGACAACGTACGATGAATGTGTTATACATTGAACAACTGTCTTTCAAGTCCATAACGTTCCTCATATTTTCCCGTCGAGACGTGTGGCCGAGTAGTTAAAGGCGACGTCTCAGAGACGTGAGGTTGCGGGTTCGAACCCCACAAGATCACGAAACAAAATACTTAGCTACTTTACTGTTTTTTTCTTCAATTTTGTATTACATATTCGTCCATGTAGAAATCACGTTCGTATATAAACGCACCTATACACACACACAGACACACACACACGCCATATCCCTCTTTTTTTGTGTGTTGGAGACCACATTGCTTCGACTGCAGCAAATTTTGCAGGTTGACTTTGTCAAACCGATCATAGTATGTAATGACGACGACTGAGGTGTTGTACTTTGAACAATTGTCTTTCAAGACGATGTCATTGTTTTGTAATTTGATGACGTCATTACACTGAAAATTGTGATTAAAGGCAAGGTATCAAAACCAGCCGATTATAGGTTTTATGTCTGCGGGACGTATTTTTCCCAAGTTGCCAGAAATGGCATAGCGACCTCAGTCGTTACAAGGCCGCTTTTCCGTCTAGCAATGCAATACATGTTCACGCGGCCACGATTGTTGAGTGGGCATTGACTTTTTCCCCCTGTAATATCTATACATTTCTTTTTTGCCTTACCATTTCCGGGGATGTCCCGTGGCCGAGTGGTTAGAGAAACGGTTTTGCATGCACGCTCAATATAACTTCAAGGTGCCTATATCACATTCTTTTCTTTGTCGATCACAGATGACCGACACCTGATGACCCCAAGCGTATCACCTAACTCGTCAGCGTGACGCGTTTCATATCTCGTTTCTTTTTATTCTTCTTTCTTTCTGGACAATTTTGTGTCATCAATATCTCAAGAATGACATTACGGAATAACATGACATTTTCAGGGAACATGTCTCATGACAAAATCTAGCCACAATAAGGTTTTCATGACAGTAACATATCTATGACGTCATCTAGGCGCCATTTTGTGATTTTCGGACCATGTTACATGATCGATCATAACTTCATATCTAAAGGTCATGTCTGTATCATTTTCGGCGGACATTAAGTTCAGGTCACGCTCTATCATACATTTTAATGCTAATTACCTAAGACATTATTACGCGCGCGTACGCGCGCGTCAAACTTTTAAAAGGCTCAAAACAACTTACCAATGGGAAATCTCGAAGTTTCAGACAATTTTAAGCGTTTCGCGCGTTCGCGTCCGTCCGCACATTTTCGCGCGTAGTGCGCGTAAGCAAACTGAAAATGCACATTTTTTGACAGATTTGGATTCCTGATACATTAAGTAACAATATCCATTGATTTCCGATCAATTTTGACCTATAACAAAGGAATGCGTTGGCGTCAAAGTTGAAATTTCGTGTGCGCGTCTTTGTGCAAATATAGCGAAAAACATGTCTTTGTTTATTTCGCCATAGCTCTTTAAAACGTCTGGTTACCCTATGTTTTTATTGCATATTACAAAAACATATGAATTGGAAATAACGTTTCAAGTATTAATATTTCCATAATTACATTATGACGTCATCATATCATCATCTGAAATCAAAAAAGTGGAATTAATTTTTTTGAGGTACTGTTTCTGACATTCATTTGCTCGTATCTCTGTTGTTTAAGCTCAATATTATCCCAAATTCAGATATGTTGTACTTTGAACATTTGCCTTTCAGGTCCATGTCATGGTTTTGAAATTTAATGACGTCATCATACTTTAAATTGTGATTAAAGGTAAAGACGCAAAATCGGACAAGTTTACGTGTTATGTCTATGGGAGGGGATCTTTTTTAAAACCATGCATTGACTTGACAACGTTTAAGCACCTTTATCTCAGCTGATTCTGCTTCATTTCCTCTGAAACTTAAGTATGTTGTAGCTGAGACAATAAGCTGCAATAATCATGCATTTTCTTCTTCGAAATCTCCTCATCAGGTTGACAATTTTGCAGTTTAAAACTGAAAATGAGAATGGAATGTGGACGAAACGATTCCTGATTCATCTTTCACATACATAAGTTTGCGTTCCTCATGTTTTCTCGTGGAGACGTATGGCCGAGTGGTTAAAGGCGACGTCTCAGAGACGTGAGGTTGCGGGTTCGAACCCCACAAGATCACGAAACAAAATACTTAGCTATTTTACTTTTTTTTCTTCAATTTTGTATTACATATTCGTCCATGTAGAAATCACGTTCGTATATAAACGCACCTATACACACACACAGACACACACACACGCCATATCCCTCTTTTTTGTGTGTTGGAGACCACATTGCTTCGACTGCAGCAAAATTTTCCAGGTTGACTTTGTCAAACCGATCATAGTATGTAATGACGACGACTGAGGTGTTGTACTTTGAACAATTGTCTTTCAAGACGATGTCATTGTTTTGTAATTTGATGACGTCATTACACTGAAAATTGTGATTAAAGGCAAGGTATGAAAACCAGCCGATTATAGGTTTTATGTCTGCGGGACGTATTTTTCCCAAGTTGCCAGAAATGGCATAGCGACCTCAGTCGTTACAAGGCCGCTTTTCCGTCTAGCAATGCAATAGATGTTCACACGGCCACGTTAGTTGAGTGGGCATTGACTTTCCCCCTGTTATATCTATACATTGTTGTTTTTATTTGTCTAACCATTTCCGTTCATGACCCGTGGCCGAGTGGTTACAGAAACGGTTTCCCATGCACGCTCAATATAACTTCAAGGTGCCTATATCACATTCTTTTCTTTGTCGATCACAGATGACTGTCATCTGATGACCCCAAGCGTATCACCTAACTCGTCCTCAATGTGACGAGTTTTCATGTCTCGTTATTCTTCTTTCTTTCTGGACAATTTTGTGTCATCAATATCTCAAGAATGACATTACGGAATAACATGACATTTTCAGGGAACATGTCTCATGACAATATCTAGCCACAATAAGGTTTTCATGACAGTAACATATCTATGACGTCATCTAGGCGCCATTTTGTGATTTTCGGACCATGTTACATGATCGATCATAACTTCATAACTAAAGGTCATTTCTGTATCATTTTCGGTGGACATAAAGTTCAGGTCACGTTCTATCTTTCTTTCTCTGATCCTAATTACCTAGGACGTCATCTAGGACGCGTAAGCGCGCGTCAAACTTTTAAAAGGCTCAAAACAACTTTCCAATGGGAAATCTCGAAGTTTCAGACAAATTTAAGCGTTTCAAACGATTTTGCGCGTGCGCGTCCGTCCGCGCGTTTTCGCGTGCACAGCGCGTCAGTAACATGAAAATGCACTTTTTTTGACTGATTTGGATTCCTGATACTTTGAGTAACAATATCCATTGATTTCTGATCGTTTCTGACAAATAACAAAGCATTGCACTTGCGTCAAAGTTCAAATTTCGCCTGCGCGTCTATGTGCAAATATAGTGAAAAAACATGTCTTTGTTTATTTCGCCATAGCTCTTTAAAACGTCTGGTTACCCTATGTTTTTATTGCATATTACAAAAGCATATAAATTGGACATAACGTTTCAAGTATCATTATTTCCATAAAACATTATGACGTCATCACATCGTCATCTGAAATCAAAAAAGTGGAATTAATTTTTTTAAGGTACTGTTTCTGAGATTCATTTGCTCGTATCTCTGTTGTTTAAGCTAAATATTATCCCAAATTCAGATATGTTGTACTTTGAACATTTGCCTTTCAAGTCCATGTCATAGTTTTGAAATTTGATGACGTCATCATGCTTTAAATTGTGTTTAAAGGTAAAGATGCAAAATCGTACAAGTTTACGTGTTATGTCTATGGGAGGTGATTTTTTTTAGAAACCATGCATTGACTTGACAACGTTTAAGCACCTTTATCTCAGCTGATTTTGCTTCATTTCCTTTGAAACTTAAGTATGTTGTAGATGTGACAATAAGCTGCAGTAATCATGCATTTTATTCTTTGAAATCTCCTCATGAGGTTGACAATTTTGCAATTTAAAACTGAAAATGAGAATGGAATGCGGACCAAACGATTCCTGATTCATCTTTCACGTACATAAGTTTACGTTCCTCTAATTTTCTCGTCGAGACGTATGGCCGAGTGGTTAGAGGCGTCGTCTTAGAAACGTGAGGTTGCACACGTACGGGTTCGATCCTCACAAGAGCACGAAAGAATATAATTTTTATTTTTACTTTTTTTCTTCAATGGAGTACCACACCTTCGTCCATGTAGAAATCACGTTTGCATGTAAACACACCTATACGCACACACTCACACAGTATACCTTTGTTTTGCGTTGGAGACTGCATTACTTCGACTGCTGCAAAACTTTGCAGGCTGGGCTTTCAAACTGATATAGTATATTGTAATAAAATGAAATTTGTTCATATCAATTCAGTAACACAATGTAGTCGTGGTTACTTTGTGCTGATTTATACATGTAACAAGCTATACATTGTAAAAAAGGTATTCAGTCTTCTGTATTGATGATTATTTGTCAATTAGTGGTTTTTGTGGAGTTTCAGATAGTGATAAAAAGTATGGATGATAAGTGCAGCGATACTTCCTACAGTTAGTTCAAAGTTGTGTTACAGATGTTTGATACATACATTTAGCATTGTGTGTGTATATATACGTGTGTATACAGGTTGGCCATATGACACATTCTAGACAATTAATCTTAATTGATTAGCAAACGTTATCAGCTATGGAATTGAATATGGTACTAATGTATGATGTTAATGATTCTAATTAAACTGTGACGAGTTTAAAGGGATAGCATAACTGTGTGTAAAAATAAGGCAACTATAAGGAAATTTTAGGGCAATTTGATAACCATGCCTATAATAATTTCATACAGGTACTAATGCCTGCCTCATATTCGTGTGATAGATTGTCATGTCAATAGCAAACTGACAACGTACGATGAATGTGTTATACATTGAACAACTGTCTTTCAAGTCCATAACGTTCCTCATATTTTCCCGTCGAGACGTGTGGCCGAGTAGTTAAAGGCGACGTCTCAGAGACGTGAGGTTGCGGGTTCGAACCCCACAAGATCACGAAACAAAATACTTAGCTACTTTACTGTTTTTTTTCTTCAATTTTGTATTACATATTCGTCCATGTAGAAATCACGTTCGTATGTAAACGCACCTATACACACACACAGACACACACACACGCCATATCCCTCTTTTTTGTGTGTTGGAGACCACATTGCTTCGACTGCAGCAAATTTTGCAGGTTGACTTTGTCAAACCGATCATAGTATGTAATGACGACGACTGAGGTGTTGTACTTTGAACAATTGTCTTTCAAGACGATGTCATTGTTTTGTAATTTGATGACGTCATTACACTGAAAATTGTGATTAAAGGCAAGGTATCAAAACCAGCCGATTATAGGTTTTATGTCTGCGGGACGTATTTTTCCCAAGTTGCCAGAAATGGCATAGCGACCTCAGTCGTTACAAGGCCGCTTTTCCGTCTAGCAATGCAATACATGTTCACGCGGCCACGATTGTTGAGTGGGCATTGACTTTTTCCCCCTGTAATATCTATACATTTCTTTTTTGCCTTACCATTTCCGGGGATGTCCCGTGGCCGAGTGGTTAGAGAAACGGTTTTGCATGCACGCTCAATATAACATCAAGGTGCCTATATCACATTCTTTTCTTTGTCGATCACAGATGACCGACACCTGATGACCCCAAGCGTATCACCTAACTCGTCAGCGTGACGAGTTTCATATCTCGTTATTCTTCTTTCTTTCTGGCACATTTTGTGTCGTGAATATCTCAACATTGACATGACGGAATAACATGACATTTTCAGTCAACATGTCTCATGACAATATCTAGCCACAATAAGGTTTTCATGACAGTAACTTATCTATGACGTCATCTAGGCGCCATTTTGTGATTTTCGGACCATGTTACATGATCGATCATAACTTCATAACTAAAGGTCATTTCTGTATCATTTTCGTTGGACATAAAGTTCAGGTCACGCTCTATCTTACTTTTTAATGCTAATTACCCAGGACATCATTACGCGCGCATTAGCGCGCGTCAAAGTTTTTAAATGCTTAAAACGACTTCCCAATGGGAAATCTCGAAGTTTCGGACAATTTTAAGCGTTCCGCGCGTTCGCGTCCGTCCGCGCATTTCCGCGCGCAGTGCGCGTAAGCAACATGAAAATGCACATTTTTTGACAGATTTGGATTCCTGATACATTAAGTAACAATATCCACTGATTTCCGATCAATTTCGACCTATAACAAAGGAATGCGCTGGCGTCAAAGTTGAAATTTCGTGTGCGCGTCTATGTGGAAATATAGCGAAAAACATGTCTTTGTTTATTTCGCCATAGCTCTTTAAAACGTCAGGTGACCCTATGTTTTTATTGCATATTACAAAAGCATATGAATTGAAAATAACGTTTCAAGTATCAATATTTCCCTAAATACATTATGACGTCATCATATCATCATCTGAAATCAAAAAAGTGGAATTAATTTTTTTGAGGTACTGTTTCTGACATTCATTTGCTCGTATCTCTGTTGTTTAAGCTCAATATTATCCCAAATTCAGATATGTTGTACTTTGAACATTTGCCTTTTAAGTCCAAGTCATGGTTTTGAAATTTGATGACGGCATCATACCTTAAATTGTGATTAAAGGTAAAGATGCAAAATCGGACAAGTTTACGTGTTATGTCTATGGGAGGTGATTTTTTTTAAAACCATGCATTGACTTGACAACGTTTAAGCACCTTTATCTCAGCTGATTTTGCTTCATTTCCTCTGAAACTTAAGTATGTTGTAGCTGAGACAATAAGCTTCAGTAATCATGCATTTTACTTTTTGAAATCTCATCATCAGGTTGACAATTTTGCAGTTTAAAACTGAAAATGAGAATGGAATGTGGACAAAACGATTCCCGATTCAGCTTTCTCATACAAAAGTTTACGTTCCTCATATTTTCTCGCCGAGACGTATGGCCGAGTGGTTAAAGGCGACGTCTCAGAGACGTGAGGTTGTGGGTTCGAACCCCACAAGATCACGAAACAAAATACTTAGCTATTTTACTTTTTTTCTTCAATTTTGTATTACATATTCGTCCATGTAGAAATCACGTTCGTATATAAACGCACCTATACACACACACAGACACACAGACACACAGACACACACCATATCCCTCTTTTTTGTGTTGGAGACCACATTGCTTCGACTGCTGCAAAATTTTGCAGGCTCACTTTGTCTAACCGATCATAGTATGTAATGACGACGACGGAGGTGTTGTACTTTGAACATTTGTCTTTCAAGACCATGTCATTGTTTTGTACTTTGATGACGTCATCACACTGAAAATTGTGATTAAAGGCAAGGTATCAAAACCAGCCGATTATAGGCTTTATGTCTACGGCGCGTATTTTTCCCAAGTTGCCAGAAATGGCATAGCGACATCAGTCGTTACAAGGCCGCATTTCCGTCTAGCAATGCAATACATGTTCACGCGGCCACGATTGTTGAGTGGGCATTGACTTTTTCCCCCTGTAATATCCATACATTTCTTTTTTGCCTTACCATTTCCGGGGATGTCCCGTGGCCGAGTGGTTAGAGAAACGGTTTTGCATGCACGCTCAATATAACATCAAGGTGCCTATATCACATTCTTTTCTTTGTCGATCACAGATGACCGACACCTGATGACCCCAAGCGTATCACCTAACTCGTCAGCTTGACGAGTTTCATATCTCGTTTTTTATTCTTCTTTCTTTCTGCCACATTTTGTGTCGTCAATATTTCAACAATGACATTACGGAATAACATGACATTTTCAGTCAACATGTCTCATAACAATATCTAGCCACAATAAGGTTTTCATGAGAGTAACATTTCTATGACGTCATCTAGGCGCCATTTTGTGATTTTCGGACCTTGTCACATGATCGATCATAACTTCATAACTAGATATCATTTTTTATTAGGTGATACGCTATCAGCGTATCACCTATTGTGATTGCCAAAATTTCTCTTTTTTTTATTCTTCTTTCTTTCTGCCACATTTTGTGTCGTCAATATCTCAACAATGACATTACGGAATAACATAACATTTTCAGTCAACATGTCTCATAACAATATCTAGCCACAATAAGGTTTTCATGACAGTAACATATCTATGACGTCATCTAGGCGCCATTTTGTGATTTTCGGACCTTGTCACATGATCGATCATAACTTCATAACTAGATATCATTTCTGTATCATTTTCGGTGGACATAAAGTTCAGGTCAGGCTCTATCTTACGTTTTAACGCTAGTTACCAAGGTCATCATTACGCGCGCGTTTGCGCGCGTCAAAATTTTAAAAGGCTCAAAACGACTTCCCAATGGGAAATCTCGAAGTTTCAGACAATTCTAAGCGTTTCGAATATTTTCTCGCGTGCGCGTCCGTCCGCGCAATTTCGCGCGCAGAGGGCGTAACCAACATGAAAATGCAATTTTTTTGACTGATTTGGATTTCTGATACTTTGAGTAACAATATCCATTGATTTCCGATCGATTTTGACCTATAACAAAGGAATGCACTGGCGTCAAAGTTGAAATTCCGCGCGCGCGTCTTTCTGCAAATATAGTGAAAAAACATGTTTTTGTTTATGTCGCCATAGCTCTTTAAATCGTCCATTGACCCTATATTTCTATTGCATATTACAAAAGCATATGAATTGGAAATAACGTTTCAAGTACCAATATTGCCAGGAAAACTCATGACGTCATCATATCATCATCTGAAATCAAAAAAGTGGAATTAATTTTTTTGAGGTACTCTTTCTGACATTCATTTACTCGTATCTCTATTGTTTAAGCTTAATATCACCCCAAATTCAGATATGTTTTACTTTGAACATTTGCCTTTCAAGTCCATGTCATGGTTTTGAAATTTGATGACGTCATCATACTTTAAATTGTGATTAAAGGTAAAGACGCAAAATCGGACAAGTTTACGTGTTATGTCTATGGGAGGTGATTTTTTTAAAAACCATACATTGACTTGACAACGTTTAAGCACCTTTATCTCAGATGATTTTGCTTCATTTCCTCCGAAAATTAAGTATGTTGTAGCTGTGACAATAAGCTGCAGTAATCATGCATTTTATTCTTTGAAATCTCCTCATCAGGTTGACAATTTTGCAATTTAAAACTGAAAATGAGAATGGAATGCGGACGAAACGATTCCTGATTCATCTTTCACGTACATAAGTTTACGTTCCTCTAATTTTCTCGTCGAGACGTATGGCCGAGTGGTTAGAGGTGTCGTCACAGAAACGTGAGGTTGCACACGTACGGGTTCGAACCTCACAAGAGCACGAAAGAAAATAATAATTTTTTTTTACTTTTTTTCTTCAATGGAGTACTACACCTTCGTCCATGTAGAAGTCACGTTCGCATGTAAACACACCTATACGCACACACTCACACAGTATCCCTTTGTTTATCGTTGGAGACTGCATTGCTTCGACTGCTGCAAAATATTGCAGGCTGGGCTTTTCAAGCTGATCATGGTATATTGTAACAAAATGAAATTTGTTCATATCAATTCAGTAACACAATGTAGTCGTGGTTACTTTGTGCTGATTTTATACATGTAAGAAGCTATACATTGTAAAAAAAGGTATTTGAATTGTTCCTTTAAGTCAGTCTTCTGTATTGATGATTATTTGTCAATTAGTGGTTTTTGTGGAGTTTCAGATAATGATAAAAAGTATGTATGATAAGTGCAGCGATACTTTCTACAGTTAGTTCAAAGTTGTGTTACAGAGGTTTGATACATACATTTAGCATTGTGTTTGTGTGTCCACGTGTGTATACAGGTTGGCCATATGGCACATTCTAGACAATAAATCCTAATTAATTAGCAAACGCGATCAGCTATGGAACTGAATATGGTACTAATGTATGATGTTCATGATTCTCATTAAACTGTGACGAGTTTAAAGAGATAGCTTAACTGTGTGTAAAAATAAAGCAATAATAAGGAAATTTTAAGGGAATTTGATAACCATGCTTATAATAATTTCATACAGGTACTAATAGCTGCCTCATATTCGTGTGATTGATCGTCATGTCAATAGCAAACTGACAACGTACGATTAATATATTATACATTAAACAACAGTCTTTCAAATCCATATCGATGTTTTCTAGTTTGATGACGTCATCATACTTTCAATTGTGATAAAAGTAAAGACACAAAATCGGACAAGTTTACGTGTTATGTCTATGGGAGGTGATTTTTTTTAAAACCATGCATTGACTTGACAACGTTTAAGCACCTCTATCTCAGCTGATTTTGCTTCATTTCCTCTGAAACTTTAGTATGTTGTAGCTGAGACAATAAGCTGCAGTAATCATGCATTTTATTCTTTGAAATCTCCTCATCAGATTGACAATTTTGCAGTTTAAAACTGAAAATGAAAATGGAATGTGGACAAAACGATTCCTCATGTATCTTTCACATACATAAGTTTACGTTCCCCATATTTTCTCGTCGAGACGTATGGCCGAGTGGCTAAAGGCGACGTCTCAGAGACGTAAGGTTGCGGGTTGGAACCCCACAAGATCACGAAACAAACTACTTAGCTATTTAGGTGATACGCTATCAGCGTATCACCTATTGTGATTGTCAAAATCTCTCTTTATTTCTTTTTATTCTTCTTTCTTTCTGGACAATTTTGTGTCATCAATATCTCAAGAATGACATTACGGAATAACATGACATTTTCAGGGAACATGTCTCATAACAATATCTAGCCACAATAAGGTTTTCATGACATTAACGTCTCTATGACGTCATCTAGGCGCCATTTTGTGATTTTCGGACCATGTTACATGATCGATCATAACTTCATAACTAAAGGTCATTTCTGTATCATTTTTTGTGGACATAAAGTTCAGGTCACGCTCTATCTTTCTTTCTCTGATGCTAATTACCTAGGACGTCATCTAGGACACGTAAGCGCGCGTCAAACTTTTAAAAGGCTCAAAACAACTTTCCAATGGGAAATCTCGAAGTTTCAGACAATTTTAAGCGTTTCAAACGATTTTGCGCGTGCGCGTCCGTCCGCGCGTTTTCGCGCGCACAGCGCGTCAGTAACATGAAAATGCACTTTTTTTGACTGATTTGGATTCCTGATACTTTGAGTAACAATATCCATTGATTTCTGATCGATTCTGACAAATAACAAAGGAATGCACTTGCGTCAAAGTTCAAATTTCGCCTGCGCGTCTATGTGCAAATATAGTGAAAAAACATGTCTTTGTTTATTTCGCCATAGCTCTTTAAAACGTCAGGTTACCCTATGTTTTTATTGCATATTACAAAAGCATATAAATTGGACATAACGTTTCAAGTATCATTATTTCCATAATTACATTATGACGTCATCATATCGTCATCTGAAATCAAAAAAGTGGAATTAATTTTGTTAAGGTACTGTTTCTGACATTCATTTGCTCGTATCTCTGTTGTTTAAGCTCAATATTATCCCAAATTCAGATATGTTGTACTTTGAACATTTGCCTTTTAAGTCCATGTCATGCTTTTGATATTTGATGACGTCATCATACCTTAAATTGTGATTAAAGGTAAAGACGCAAAATCGGACAAGTTTACGTGTATTGTCTATGGGAGGTGATTTTTTTTTAAACCATGCATTGACTTAACAACGTTTAAGCACCTTTATCTCAGCTGATTTTGCTTCATTTCCTCTGAAACTTTAGTATGTTGTAGCTGAGACAATAAGCTGCAGTAATCATGCATTTTATTCTTTGAAATCTCCTCATCTGATTGACAATTTTGCAGTTCAAAACTGAAAATGAAAATGGAATGTAGACAAAACGATTTCACATGTATCTTTCACATACATAAGTTTACGTTCCCCATATTTTCTCGTCGAGACGTATGGCCGAGTGGTTAAAGGCGCCGTCTCAGAGACGTGAGATTGCGGGTTCGAACCCCACAAGATCTCGAAACAATTTTTTTTATTTTACTTTTTTTTCTTCAATTTGTATTCTATATTCGTCCATGTAGAAATCACGTTCGTATATAAACGCACCTATACACACACACAGACACACACACACGCCATATCCCTCTTTTTGTGTGTTGGAGACCACATTGCTTCGACTGCAGCAACATTTTGCAGGTTGACTTTGTCAAACCGATCATAGTATGTAATGACGACGACTGAGGTGTTGTACTTTGAACAATTGTCTTTCAAGACGATGTCATCGTTTTGTAATTTGATGACGTCATTACACTGAAAATTGTGATTAAAGGCAAGGTATGAAAACCAGCCGATTATAGGTTTTATGTCTGCGGGACGTATTTTTTTCCCAAGTTGCCAGAAATGGCATAGCGACCTCAGTCGTTACAAGGCCGCTTTTCCGTCTAGCAATGCAATAGATGTTCACACGGCCACGTTAGTTGAGTGGGCATTGACTTTCCCCCTGTTATATCTATACATTATTTTTTTTTGTCTTACCATTTCCGTGGATGACCCGTGGCCGAGTGGTTACAGAAACGGTTTCGCATGCACGCTCAATATAACTTCAAGGTGCCTATATCACATTCTTTTCTTTGTCGATCACAGATGACTGTCATCTGATGACCACAAGCGTATCACCTAACTCGTCCTCAATGTGACGAGTTTTCATGTCTCGTTTACTTTTTTTTCTTCAATTTTGTATTACATATTCGTCCATGTAGAAATCACGTACGTATATAAACGCACCTACACACACACACAAACACACACACACGCCATATCCCTCTTTTTTGTGTGTTGGAGACCACATTGCTTCGACTGCAGCAAAATTTTCCAGGTTGACTTTGTCAAACCGATCATAGTATGTAATGACGACGACTGAGGTGTTGTACTTTGAACAATTGTCTTTCAAGACCATGTCATTGTTTTGTAATTTGATGACGTCATTACACTGAAAATTGTGATTAAAGGCAAGGTATCAAAACCAGCCGATTATAGGTTTTATGTCTGCGGGACGTATTTTTCCCAAGTTGCCAGAAATGGCATAGCGACCTCAGTCGTTACAAGGCCGCTTTTCCGTCTAGCAATGCAATAGATGTTCACACGGCCACGTTGGTTGAGTGGGCATTGACTTTCCCCCTGTTATATCTATACATTGTTTTTTTTTTTGTCTTACCATTTCCGTGGATGACCCGTGGCCGAGTGGTTACAGAAACGGTTTCGCATGTACGCTCAATATAACTTCAAGGTGCCTATATCACATTCTTTTCTTTGTCGATCACAGATGACTGTCATCTGATGACCACAAGCGTATCACCTAACTCGTCCTCAATGTGACGAGTTTTCATGTCTCGTTCTTCTTTCTTTCTGCCATATTTTGTGTCGTCAATATCTCAACAATGACATTACGGAATAACATAACATTTTCAGTCAACATGTCTCATAACAATATCTAGCCACAATAAGGTTTTCATGACAGTAACATATCTATGACGTCATCTAGGCGCCATTTTGTGATTTTCGGACCTTGTCACATGATCGATCATAACTTCATAACTAGATATCATTTCTGTATCATTTTCGGTGGACATAAAGTTCAGGTCAGGCTCTATCTTACGTTTTAACGCTAGTTACCAAGGTCATCATTACGCGCGCGTTTGCGCGCGTCAAAATTTTAAAAGGCTCAAAACGACTTCCCAATGGGAAATCTCGAAGTTTCAGACAATTCTAAGCGTTTCAAACATTTTCTCGCGTGCGCGTCCGTCCGCGCAATTTCGCGCGCAGAGGGCGTAACTAACATGAAAATGCAATTTTTTTGACCGATTTGGATTTCTGATACTTTGAGTAACAATATTCATTGATTTCCGATCGATTTTGACCTATAACAAAGGAATGCACTGGCGTCAAAGTTGAAATTCCGCGCGCGCGTTTTCTGCAAATATAGTGAAAAAACATGTCTTTGTTTATTTCGCCATAGCTCTTTAAATCGTCCATTGACCCTATATTTCTCTTGCATATTACAAAAGCATATGAATTGGAAATAACGTTTCAAGTACCGATATTGCCAGGAAAACTCATGACGTCATCATATCATCATCTGAAATCAAAAAAGTGGAATTAATTTTTTTGAGGTACTGTTTCTGACATTCATTTGCTCGTATCTCTATTGTTTAAGCTTAATATTACCCCAAATTCAGATATGTTTTGCTTTGAACATTTGCCTTTCAAGTCCATGTCATGGTTTTAAAATTTGATGACGTCATCATACTTTAAATTGTGATTAAAAGTAAAGACACAAAATCGGACAAGTTTACGTGTTATGTCTATGGGAGGTGATTTTTTTAAAAACCATGCATTGACTTGACAACGTTTAAGCACCTTTATCTCAGCTGATTTTGCTCCATTTCCTCTGAAACTTAAGTATGTTGTAGCTCAGACAATAAGCTGCAGTCATCATGTATTTTATATTTTCAAATCTCCTCATTAGGTCGACAATTTTGTAGTTAAAAACTGAAAATGAGAATGCAATCTGTACGGAACAATTCCCGATTGTTCTTTGCAACTGGATATTGGTCGAATCCACGCGGCCACTTGTGGGAAGTTGAATAGCGCCATCACAAGTCAACGCTATAACGACAGTGTTATTATACATTTAAGTTTCTCATTCGATCTTCAGGACAGCCGTATGGCGTAATCGCTTAGCGCGCTGGGTGTTCATAACGCCATACCGGAAGGAGAGAAGTTCGACTCCCGCAGGACTTTTCCCGTTCTTTCTTTTTCTTTTTTTTTTCGGCAGTTCAGCTTTACTCCGATGTCATTTATCATATTATTTTATCAAGTGTACGTAACCCGTGAACACGGCTGCTCTATTTCCCTTGTTTTGTATTGGAGTTTGGAGATTGGGTTTGCTTCATTAATTTTGTCACACTTAATGTTGTAAATTGCCCCTTGTTACAGTGTCCCGCTTGCCACCTTTCGTTTGCTCTTTCCTTTTCTCTTCATTGGTTATTGTTATACTGTAACAGGATAGGTAGGAACATGTACGTTTAAATAACTTGCAGGAATGGGAGCTGAATTGATTAACTCTAGTCCAGGTGTATGGCGTCTCGCTCATCTCTTTGAAATTCCAGATTGTTATTGTTTGACCTAATAACAGAGTTGTAGACAGGTTTTATGTTACTATAGAGGTATCTTGTGCCACATGAGTGGAAGGCATCACTGTTTAGTGGTAGTAATGAACTTTTTCATGTTGTATATGGTATAAAGATATAAATTTCACATCCAATCTTCGGGACAGCCGTGTGGCTTTATAGTCACTTGGCGCGCTGCATGGTCATTACACACCACCTTAGGACGAGATGTTTGAGACCCGCAGGACGCTATTATTTTTTTTTCTCTCTCTTTCTTTGTTTTTCTTTTGGCAGTTCAGCTTCATTCCGATGTCATTACCCCACGACACACAGTCACTCAAGTTCCCCCTTTTTTTTGTCGGAGGCTGGAGGTTGGATTTGCTTCATTTATCATACGTAATGTTGTAAATTGCCCTTGGTATACAGTGCCCCGCTTGCCACCTTTCGTTTTCTCTTTCCTTTTCTCTACGTTTGTTCCTGTTACACTGCACAAGACAGGTCGGAAAATAATTTACATAACACAACCGGAGCAGGAATGGCAACTGAATAAATTAACTCTAGGCCAGGTGTATGGCGTCTCGCTCGTCTCTTTCAAATTCAAGTTGTTATTGTTTGACCCAATAACGGAATTGTAGACAGGTTTTATGTTGCTATAGAGGTATCTTGTGCCACATGATTAGAAGGCATCACTGTTTAGTAGTAGTAATGAACTTTTCATGTCCCTCCTTGTCAATTATAGTGTGTTCAAAGGGGTTGTGTGTCTATCTGCCAAAGAAAAGGAAAACCTTATTTTCGTCATGGCTATTTCTCTATACGTAACCGTAGGTGTGAGTATTGTTGGTATCTGAGCAGTGAATAGCACAGCATCAGGCTAAAATCCCCCTTAGTTATACGCGCTAAGCGTTCAATTTGATATATCTTTATTTATGTAGTCAATCACTGCTAATGGAGTTACAGAATTATGTTATGACACCTTTCACTGAAAGTTTGTAAAGCAAAGTTTATAGACAAGGCAAGCAATTGTACATGAATAATACCAATGATTTCAGAGGGAAATTATGGTATACCTAAATGTAAGGGTATCATTGCTTTGGAATTGCTGAGACAATATCTTGGCACGAGGGCTTCCACCTCTAATAACTGATCCCTTTGAAGATGTGTCGGTCACGGGTGATCGTCATGATTCGTCTTTCACGTAGAAGCTTCCGTTCCACACTCTTAGTTCGAGAAGACTTACCATCATACTTCAAATTGTGATTAAAGGTAAAGACTCAAAATCAGACAAGTTGACGTGTTATGTCTATGGGAGGTGATTTTTTTTTTAAACCATGCATTGACTTGACAACGTTTAAGCACCTTTATTTCAGCTGATTTTGCTCCATTTCCTCTCAAACTTAAGTATGTGGTAGCTCAGACAATAAGCTGCAGTAATCATGCATTTTATTTTTTCAAATCTCCTCATCAGGTTGATAATTTTGCAGCTAAAAACTGAAAATGAGAATGGAATGTGGACCAAACGATTCCTGAATCATCTTTCACATTATAAGCTTACGTTCCTCAAATTTTCTCGTCAAGACGTACATGGCCGAGAGGATAAAGGCGACGTCACAAGAGACGTGATGTTGCACACGTACGGGTTCGAACCCCAAAGGAGCACGAAACAAAATACTTATATCTTTTGCTTTTTTTCTTTTATGGAGTATTCACCTTCGTCCATGTAGAAATCACGTTTTCATGTAAACGTACACACACACACACAGACACACACAATATCCCTTTGTTTTGTGTTGGAGACCACATTGCTTTGACAGGCAACTTGGACTTGAAATTACAAATGTTAAAGTGAAGATGACTCTTAAAATACCGCATGGCCATGTTTGATTTTTTTTTTTTTTACAATATAAAGACCTATTGGTAAATATTCATTCACATATCCTTTCCAATCAACTTACTTGAACACGCCGACACCACACGAAATTTTCAATTAGTTGCATGACAGAAACAATTTCATCTGAATTATGTAGGACTGTATAAAGAATTGGACTTCACGAATATTTCTCAATATTACTTCAAGTCGCTACTTAACATTATTTTCGTTGTCGATCACTGAAAATGAGAATGGAATCTGGTTGAAACGATTCCCGATTTATCTTTGTAACTGTATATTGATCGAATCCACGCGGCCACTCGTGGGAAGTTGAATAGCGCTATCAGTCACTTGACGTATATAGCCAAAAAACTGAATATCAATGTAAATTTGTGTTGTGTATAGCATACATAGATAGATTTAAGTTTCGCACAAGATCATCGGATCTTCCGTGTGGCAGAATCGCTTAGCACGCTGCGTGTTTATAATGCCCGACCGGAAGGAGAGAAGTTAATCGAGTCCCGCAGGACTTTTCCCTTTTATTTCTTTTTTTCTTTTTTTTTTCTGCAGTTCAGCTTCACTCTTATGTCATGAACACAGCTACTCTATTTCCCTTGTTTTGCATTGGAGTTTGGAGGTTGGGTTTGCTTCATTAATTTTGTCACACTTAATGTTGTAAATTGCCCCTTGTTACAGTGTCCCGCTTGCCACCTTTCGTTTGCTCTTTCCTTTTCTCTTCATTGGTTATTGTTATACTGTAGCAGGATAGGTAGGAACATGTACGTTTAAATAACTTGCAGGAATGGGAGCTGAATTGATTAACTCTAGTCCAGGTGTATGGCGTCTCGCTCATCTCTTTGAAATTCCAGATTGTTATTGTTTGACCTAATAACGGAGTTGTAGACAGGTTTTATGTTACTATAGAGGTATCTTGTGCCACATGAGTGGAAGGCATCACTGTTTAGTGGTAGTAATGAACTTTTTCATGTTGTATATGGTATAAAGATATAAATTTCACATCCAATCTTCGGGACAGCCGTGTGGCTTTATAGTCACTTGGCGCGCTGCATGGTCATTACACACCACCTTAGGACGAGATGTTTGAGACCCGCAGGACGCTATTATTTTTTTTCTCTCTCTTTCTTTGTTTTTCTTTTGGCAGTTCAGCTTCATTCCGATGTCATTACCCCACGACACACAGTCACTCAAGTTCCCCTTTTTTTTTTGTCGGAGGCTGGAGGTTGGATTTGCTTCATTTATCATACGTAATGTTGTAAATTGCCCTTGGTATACAGTGCCCCGCTTGCCACCTTTCGTTTTCTCTTTCCTTTTCTCTACGTTTGTTCCTGTTACACTGCACAAGACAGGTCGGAAAATAATTTACATAACACAACCGGAGCAGGAATGGCAACTGAATAAATTAACTCTAGGCCAGGTGTATGGCGTCTCGCTCGTCTCTTTCAAATTCAAGTTGTTATTGTTTGACCCAATAACGGAATTGTAGACAGGTTTTATGTTGCTATAGAGGTATCTTGTGCCACATGAGTAGAAGGCATCACTGTTTAGTAGTAGTAATGAACTTTTCATGTCCCTCCTTGTCAATTATAGTGTGTTCAAAGGGGTTGTGTGTCTATCTGCCAAAGAAAAGGAAAACCTTATTTTCGTCATGGCTATTTCTCTATACGTAACCGTAGGTGATGAGTATTGTTGGTATCTGAGCAGTGAATAGCACAGCATCAGGCTAAAATCCCCCTTAGTTATACGCGCTAAGCGTTCAATTTGATATATCTTTATTTATGTAGTCAATCACTGCTAATGGAGTTACAGAATTATGTTATGACACCTTTCACCGAAAGTTTGTAAAGCAAAGTTTATAGACAAGGCAAGCAATTGTACATGAATAATACCAATGATTTCAGAGGGAAATTATGGTATACCTAAATGTAAGGGTATCATTGCTTTGGAATTGCTGAGACAATATCTTGGCACGAGGGCTTCCACCTCTAATAACTGATCCCTTTGAAGATGTGTCGGTCACGGGTGATCGTCATGATTCGTCTTTCACGTAGAAGCTTCCGTTCCACACTCTTAGTTCGAGAAGACTTACCATCATACTTCAAATTGTGATTAAAGGTAAAGACTCAAAATCAGACAAGTTGACGTGTTATGTCTATGGGAGGTGATTTTTTTTTTTAAACCATGCATTGACTTGACAACGTTTAAGCACCTTTATTTCAGCTGATTTTGCTCCATTTCCTCTCAAACTTAAGTATGTGGTAGCTCAGACAATAAGCTGCAGTAATCATGCATTTTATTTTTTCAAATCTCCTCATCAGGTTGATAATTTTGCAGCTAAAAACTGAAAATGAGAATGGAATGTGGACCAAACGATTCCTGAATCATCTTTCACATTATAAGCTTACGTTCCTCAAATTTTCTCGTCAAGACGTACATGGCCGAGAGGATAAAGGCGACGTCACAAGAGACGTGATGTTGCACACGTACGGGTTCGAACCCCAAAGGAGCACGAAACAAAATACTTATATCTTTTGCTTTTTTTCTTTTATGGAGTATTCACCTTCGTCCATGTAGAAATCACGTTTTCATGTAAACGTACACACACACACACACAGACACACACAATATCCCTTTGTTTTGTGTTGGAGACCACATTGCTTTGACAGGCAACTTGGACTTGAAATTACAAATGTTAAAGTGAAGATGACTCTTAAAAGACCGCATGGCCATGTTTGATTTTTTTTTTTTTTACAATATAAAGACCTATTGGTAAATATTTATTCACATATCCTTTCCAATCAACTTACTTGAACACGCCGACACCACACGAAATTTTCAATTAGTTGCATGACAGAAACAATTTCATCTGAATTATGTAGGACTGTATAAAGAATTGGACTTCACGAATATTTCTCAATATTACTTCAAGTCGCTACTTAACATTATTTTCGTTGTCGATCACTGAAAATGAGAATGGAATCTGGTTGAAACGATTCCCGATTTATCTTTGTAACTGTATATTGATCGAATCCACGCGGCCACTCGTGGGAAGTTGAATAGCGCTATCAGTCACTTGACGTATATAGCCAAAAAACTGAATATCAATGTAAATTTGTGTTGTGTATAGCATACATAGATAGATTTAAGTTTCGCACAAGATCATCGGATCTTCCGTGTGGCAGAATCGCTTAGCACGCTGCGTGTTTATAATGCCCGACCGGA
Source organism: Diadema antillarum (assembly GCF_040938485.1). Taxonomy (NCBI): domain Eukaryota; kingdom Metazoa; phylum Echinodermata; class Echinoidea; order Diadematoida; family Diadematidae; genus Diadema; species Diadema antillarum. The sequence goes on from NW_027271666.1 coordinate 312,992, forward strand.
AGGAGAGAAGTTAATCGAGTCCCGCAGGACTTTTCCCTTTTATTTCTTTTTTTCTTTTTTTTTCTGCAGTTCAGCTTCACTCTTATGTCATGAACACAGCTACTCTATTTCCCTTGTTTTGCATTGGAGTTTGGAGGTTGGGTTTGCTTCATTAATTTTGTCACACGTAATGTTGTAAATTGCCCCTTGACACAGTACCCCGCTTGCCACCATTCGTTTTCTCTTTCCTTTTCTCTTCATTTGTTCTTGTTATACTGTAGCAGGATATTTAGGAACGTGTACGTTTACATAACTAACATGAATGGGAACTGAATTAATTAACTCTAGTCCAGGTGCATGGCGTCTCGCTTATCTCTTTGGAATTCCAGGTTGTTATTGTTTGACCAAATAACGAAGTTAAAGACAGGCAGGGAAGGAAGTGACTTGATATTGCTTCATAATGAGGAATTTCGGGCAACACCTTTCCAAGTGTAGTGATTATGACGGGGTTCTCTGTCGTTTATTTTCGTCATGGCTGTTTCACTAGTTAGCCATAGGTGATATATGTTGCTGGCATCTTGGAGAATAGAACAGATCAGTACCAAACTGGAATAGCCCTATAAGCAATGTGGTAAGCGTTCAATTTTTTGCATTATCTTTCTTCTTTAAAGTCAATCACTACTGATCGAAATACACACTATAATATGACACGTTCCACTGGTAGTTTAGGAAAAGGGAGTTAATACACGATGCAATGATAAATGTGCTACCATTGATTTTAGAGACGTCATTGTGGTGTGGTACTGGTGATGGTAAGGGAACCATAGATTGCTTTTAAAGTAATGAGACAATCATTGGACCTTTGCATCAACACCGTATTCCCATCTAGAATATAATGCGGCGTGCGGCGTTTTTTAAAATCCTGACGTGGACATTTTCTTTTTCTTGTTTTTAATTTACGAATGTTATATCTAAATTTGTTTCTTTCCCCTAACATTTTTTTTTTTGTTGAATATAAAGTTGGACGTTCCTTGACCGAGTCGAAGAGCAGCGATTTAGTTACAGTTTCAATGCATCTTGTTTACCATCTTCTCTGACATTAAATTGATGGTTTTTATATTTGACATTGTCTGTCTATTTGCCTGTTTATGCTCATAAAACACTGCTAAACAACTAATACCTTTGCTTCACTTGTCACACGCAATGATATGGATTGCAGTTGTGCATGCAGTTTTACTTCTGCCACCTCTCGTTTTTCTCTCCCCTTTTCCCTCACTTTGGTTTTGTTATACTGCAGATGGGAATGATTACACTAACATAACCCAACTTGAAGTAGGAATGAGAACTGAATAAATTAACTCTAGGCCAGGTGAATATAGCGTCTCACTCATCTCTTTGAAATTTCAAGTTGTCATTGTTCGACCAACGGAGTTGAAGACAGGCTTTATGTTGCTATAGAGGTATCTCGCGCCACATGAATGGAATGCATACGCTGTTTAGTATTAGTAATGAATTTTTTCATGTCCATCCCTGCCAATAAAAGTGAAGTGTGTTTGACGGGGTTCTGTGTCATTCTGCCTATGAGAAAGGAAAGTTTTATTTTCGCCATGGTTGTTTCTCTATGCGTGGCCGTGGGTGATGGGTGTTGTTGGCATCTGGGCAGTAAAGAACCGAGTATCATGCTATAATACCCCCCCCCCCCCTTAGGTTCTAAGCGTTCAATACGGTGATATATCTCTCTTCTTTATCATGTCAATCACTGCTGATGGAATTACAGAGTTATGTTATGACACGTTTCACTCAAAGCTTAAAAAACAAAGTTTATGCAAGATACAAGCAATGGTGCATGAGTCCTATAGGCCATTGATTTTAGATGAGAAATTATGATATGCCTATAGTAGGGGTGTCATTGATTAGGAATTATTAATGACACGATTAAGCACTCCTTCCACTTCTAACTCTCCCCTTTGAATGTGTGTCGATCACGTGAGATCGTCATAAATTATCATTCACGTATAAGCTTTCGTTCAAAGTGTACTCTTAGTTGGAGGAGACCTATAGTTACATGGTTAAAGGCGATGTCTCTTTCGCTGGAGCCGTACGTTTGGCCCGTTTTTCTTTTGCCCTTTTCTCTTTAATTGAGGTATCACTTTCGTCCAGGATAAATCACATTCTCATGTAAACAGACTCACTTGCTCTGTATCCCTTGTTTTGTATCGGAGGCTTCATTGGTTTTACTGCTGATAAATCTCACAGGCTTGTATATAGCTGTAAGAGCTCTCTGAACTGATCATTATGATAGCAAGATTAGAGGGAGTCATATTGGTTATGTAAATAATGGTCAAAGGTCATGTTTTAAAAGGCCACTGTTAAAGCCAGGATGGTTATAAACACTTAATTGTCATGTTTTATTTGTACGTGCCGAGGATCCCTTGGACCCCGTTTACAGTGTGAGGCTCGGCCGCGCCGAGCCCACCTTCATTTCGGTGTAAACGCGCAAAAGGCCAAATGCGGGGCCAAATTTGGCCTCGCATTAGGCCACGCTCTGGAGGTGGTCTCGGCCGCGGCCGAGCCGCGGTCGCGCCCGGCCTTTTTCTCAGTGTAAACGCAAACTGGGCTAAATGCGCGGCCAATTCTAGTCTGGCTTCCAAACCCTCGCCTGTACTATTTCGCTATTCAGGATATTAACCACTGCAACGTCGAAAACTAGTATAGTTGAAGGTGGTTTTGTCCTGCAAAGGATTTTCTCCTTCGGCAAAAGCCTTTGCCCGAACGGCGACTTCGTCGCCACGGAATTCAGTTGGCAAAGGATCTGAAAACCAGACAATACCAAATTGCGTTTGTTTACAAGTAGAGCGCCACTACGACAAAATAATGAAAGGTTTGAATCAAAAGCGCGGTCGAGTCCGGCAGTGTAAACGGACTAAATTGCGGGGCTCGGCCTCGCAATTGAGGTTGGCCGCGGCCGCGGCTCCGCCCAGCCCCGCACCGTTAACGGGGTCTAAGTTTATGCACTGTACGTACTCAAAAAGTCCGTAAATCAACTTAGTCGCACACGCACAGAATTTCCACCTAGTTTGTGTGACAGAAAAACAAATGTGATCTGAATAATGTAGGCCCAAAAAAGTTCAACTAAGTATCTCATTATAACTTCCAGGTGCTATATTGCATTCTTTTCTTTGTCGATCACGGATAACCGATATCTGATGACCCCAAGCGTATCACCTAACTCGTCTTTAAAGTGACGAGTTTCATGTCTCGTTTTTTATTCTTCTTTCTTTCTGCCACATTTTGTGTCGTCAATATCTCAACAATGACATTACGGAATAACATAACATTTTCAGTCAACATGTCTCATAACAATATCTAGCCACAATAAGGTTTTCATGACAGTAACATATCTATGACGTCATCTAGGCGCCATTTTGTGATTTTCGGACCTTGTCACATGATCGATCATAACTTCATAACTAGATATCATTTCTGTATCATTTTCGGTGGACATAAAGTTCAGGTCAGGCTCTATCTTACGTTTTAACGCTAGTTACCAAGGTCATCATTACGCGCGCGTTTGCGCGCGTCAAAATTTTAAAAGGCTCAAAACGACTTCCCAATGGGAAATCTCGAAGTTTCAGACAATTCTAAGCGTTTCAAACATTTTCTCGCGTGCGCGTCCGTCCGCGCAATTTCGCGCGCAGAGGGCGTAACCAACATGAAAATGCAATTTTTTGACTGATTTGGATTTCTGATACTTTGAGTAACAATATCCATTGATTTCCGATCGATTTTGACCTATAACAAAGGAATGCACTGGCGTCAAAGTTGAAATTCCGCGCGCGCGTCTTTCTGCAAATATAGTGAAAAAACATGTTTTTGTTTATGTCGCCATAGCTCTTTAAATCGTCCATTGACCCTATATTTCTATTGCATATTACAAAAGTATATGAATTGGAAATAACGTTTCAAGTACCAATATTGCCAGGAAAACTCATGACGTCATCATATCATCATCTGAAATCAAAAAAGTGGAATTAATTTTTTTGAGGTACTCTTTCTGACATTCATTTACTCGTATCTCTATTGTTTAAGCTTAATATCACCCCAAATTCAGATATGTTTTACTTTGAACATTTGCCTTTCAAGTCCATGTCATGGTTTTGAAATTTGATGACGTCATCATACTTTAAATTGTGATTAAAAGTAAAGACGCAAAATCGGACAAGTTTACGTGTTATGTCTATGGGAGGTGATTTTTTTTAAAACCATACATTGACTTGACAACGTTTAAGCACCTTTATCTCAGATGATTTTGCTTCATTTCCTCTGAAAATTAAGTATGTTGTAGCTGTGACAATAAGCTGCAGTAATCATGCATTTTATTCTTTGAAATCTCCTCATCAGGTTGACAATTTTGCAATTTAAAACTGAAAATGAGAATGGAATGCGGACGAAACGATTCCTGATTCATCTTTCACGTACATAAGTTTACGTTCCTCTAATTTTCTCGTCGAGACGTATGGCCGAGTGGTTAGAGGTGTCGTCACAGAAACGTGAGGTTGCACACGTACGGGTTCGAACCTCACAAGAGCACGAAAGAAAATAATAATTTTTTTTTTTACTTTTTTTCTTCAATGGAGTACTACACCTTCGTCCATGTAGAAGTCACGTTCGCATGTAAACACACCTATACGCACACACTCACACAGTATCCCTTTGTTTATCGTTGGAGACTGCATTGCTTCGACTGCTGCAAAATATTGCAGGCTGGGCTTTTCAAGCTGATCATGGTATATTGTAACAAAATGAAATTTGTTCATACCAATTCAGTAACACAATGTAGTCGTGGTTACTTTGTGCTGATTTTTATACATGTAAGAAGCTATACATTGTAAAAAAAGGTATTTGAATTGTTCCTTTAAGTCAGTCTTCTGTATTGATGATTATTTGTCAATTAGTGGTTTTTGTGGAGTTTCAGATAATGATAAAAAGTATGTATGATAAGTGCAGCGATACTTTCTACAGTTAGTTCAAAGTTGTGTTACAGAGGTTTGATACATACATTTAGCATTGTGTTTGTGTGTCCACGTGTGTATACAGGTTGGCCATATGGCACATTCTAGACAATAAATCTTAATTAATTAGCAAACGCGATCAGCTATGGAACTGAATATGGTACTAATGTATGATGTTCATGATTCTCATTAAACTGTGACGAGTTTAAAGAGATACCTTAACTCTGTGTAAAAATAAAGCAATAATAAGGAAATTTTAAGGGAATTTGATAACCATGCCTATAATAATTTCATACATGTACTAATAGCTGCCTCATATTCGTGTGATTGATCGTCATGTCAATAGCAAACTGACAACGTACGATTAATATATTATACATTAAACAACTGTCTTTCAAATCCATATCGATGTTTTCTAGTTTGATGCCGTCATCATACTTTAAATTGTGATAAAAGTAAAGACACAAAATCGGACAAGTTTACGTGTTATGTCTATGGGAGGTGTTTTTTTTTAAAACCATGCATTGACTTGACAACGTTTAAGCACCTCTATCTCAGCTGATTTTGCTTCATTTCCTCTGAAACTTTAGTATGTTGTAGCTGAGACAATAAGCTGCAGTAATCATGCATTTTATTCTTTGAAATCTCCTCATCAGATTGACAATTTTGCAGTTTAAAACTGAAAATGAAAATGGAATGTGGACAAAACGATTCCTCATGTATCTTTCACGTACATAAGTTTACGTTCCCCATATTTTCTCGTCGAGACGTATGGCCGAGTGGCTAAAGGCGACGTCTCAGAGACGTAAGGTTGCGGGTTGGAACCCCACAAGATCACGAAACAAAATACTTAGCTATTTTACTTTTTTTTCTTCAATTTTGTATTACATATTCGTCCATGTAGAAATCACGTACGTATATAAACGCACCTATACACACACACAGACACACACACACACGCCATATCCCTCTTTTTTGTGTGTTGGAGACCACATTGCTTCGACTGCAGCACAATTTTGCAGGTTGACTTTGTCAAACCGATCATAGTATGTAATGACGACGACTGAGGTGTTGTACTTTGAACAATTGTCTTTCAAGACGATGTCATTGTTTTGTAATTTGATGACGTCATTACACTGAAAATTGTGATTAAAGGCAAGGTATCAAAACCAGCCGATTATAGGTTTTATGTCTGCGGGACGTATTTTTCCCAAGTTGCCAGAAATGGCATAGCGACCTCAGTCGTTACAAGGCCGCTTTTCCGTCTAGCAATGCAATAGATGTTCACACGGCCACGTTGGTTGAGTGGGCATTGACTTTCCCCCTGTTATATCTATACATTGTTTTTTTTTTGTCTTACCATTTCCGTGGATGACCCGTGGCCGAGTGGTTACAGAAACGGTTTCGCATGTACGCTCAATATAACTTCAAGGTGCCTATATCACATTCTTTTCTTTGTCGATCACAGATGACTGTCATCTGATGACCACAAGCGTATCACCTAACTCGTCCTCAATGTGACGAGTTTTCATGTCTCGTTCTGTATGTATTTGTTACATACTCAAAAAGCTCCATCGCTTCGGTGATCCCTCGCATTTATCCCTAAGTGGAATTATCCTTCGGGTTTATGCCAGGTTTAAGCGTGCGCGTGTGTGTCACACACTAACACACTGCTATAGCTTCTGACCATTCGAGCATTGAGAATTAAGGGTTTCTGGGAAGAACACTGTACTAGGTCTCTCTATCGCTCAGTCGATAGAGGCTGGGCTAGCAATCCTGAGTTCTCGGGTTCGAATCCCGATGGAATCCCATTTTCTTTGCCCATTTTCCACTATTATGATGTATAAGAAGAATAGCACATCCACATGTAAGTTTGATGTCTCATTAAAAAAAAAATATGTTACATCTCCACGCTTCGTAAGTGTATTAGATAGGTGGACTGAAATTAAATTGGTCTAAAATGAAACATAGGCCTATATGCCCATTAATGCATAGAGTTGAAAGAAATGACTGTTCTATACAAACCTAATGAGTCGTTTTCTTTGACATTATTGTTCTCATTGTTAAAGAATGAAAAAGTGAATGAAAAAATATGTATGTATTCATTGATAAAATATAGGCCCAAGAGTGTGTAGAAGAAAATACATGTATCATATTAATTTCTAAATTCATGAAGTGTGCTGATATGTGAAAGAGAGTATATCATTATTAAAATAATGCATATATAACATTTCACATTAGCGAAAAAAGATGAAAATCTTGGTTGTTTATTTTTTTTGTCAACTCATCCCAGCCAATCGATATCAAGGTAGCCTTCAAGCAATGTACATACAACTCTCAATAACCAAAACCTTATCAAAGGAAGCAAAAGTGTAACATCTACGTAAATAGAAGTAAAGTAAATAACTGATGAGCATTTATGAATCTACGTTACAACTACCGTTTTAACAGGTCAGCGTAAGAAATAGATTTTATATCAACGCATCCAACTTCAACTTTGAAACACACAAGCAAGCAAAAAAAAAATTCAAGAAACATTTCTCAGTTTATAAGTAAAGTAACTAATGTAGAAAATTTCCTTTCACGTTACAGTCATACTGCCAGTATACCGATTTTTAAATCAATTTATTTATTTTTTTTTTTTAGTTTCAGTCGTGTTTCCTTTCTTTCTTTTGGTATTTTTGTCTGGAGAGTCTAATTCTGCCATGTCTGCTGTTTGTTGTCTTTTCTCTCTTCGTGGCCCTATTCTTTTCTTCAGTGGGCCAGGAGTGGCTGAAAATACTGACGATATTTAACTTTCTTACGTGGCCAAGGACTGCATGTAACTTTTCTTTATACCTGAACAATAAATGAGTGCGAAGAAAGTACGTCTGCACATGCTGCAACCACTGTCAAAAAGTGTTCCGTATTTGATCGAGTGCCGGTCGAAGCGTAATCGAGTTTAGTCGAGTATCAATTAAAAGCAGTCCTGTATCGGTCGTATAGCGGTCGAGTTATTCGTGAAACTGATGAATCCTGGATCGAGATGATCTGAAATCAATCGTGTAGCATTCGAGTATAACTCGAGATGATCGGGAACTGAGCTCGGGGAAAAAATCCGTCCCGACCACACTAGATTTCTATACGATCGATTCCCGACCAGCTCGATCTCTTCTCGATCACTACCCGAGCTGTTGATGTTCGGGCTTCCTACTCGAATATTTTGGACATGTCCAAAATTATCGGGAAGGAAGCAGCAACGATGTCGATCAAGGTAGATCGACCCCGAATACCAATGCCGAGCGAGCCCGACCAGGCTAAAAAGGCTTGATCGGGATTGATCGAGTTGATCTGATCGGCAGTGGGAACGCACTATATGGTAAAGGGATCTAGGTGTGAACCTCACTATCATCGGACAGCATGGTAAGGATTCTGGACGCGCACATCTTTGCGTAATAATAATGGCATTCAATACGCGCGGATTGCCCCCCCCCCCCCCCAACAACAACACCAACAAAAACGCAACACAAAAATGTAGAAACACTAAATTCGAAATTAGATTTAGAAAATGTCGATTTAGCATAGCGATGGACGGTAAAGTACTACGGTGAAAAACTACCGTACTATTGATAGCGGGGCCCTGCCACGAACAAAGACATGCTGCATCGGTGTGCAACAGAGCTCAGGAAGTTATAACCCTGTGGCCCGAATTCACGAAGGTGGTACAATATTGAAACCATGGCTTAAACCATGGACAATTTGTATGGAGCGCCAAGTGTCGCATTGCCTATTTCGTGACTTTGGGCCCATTGTGTGCTGTGAGTGCCATTGCCACGAAACAAAAAATAATAATGTTGTACACACTATACAGAGTCCTCGCCACAGAAAGGGTTAGGAACCAACGATGGCAAGAGTGGTTCCAACCGCGTTTCGTCAATGCATTAACCTCATTTGCATCGATAAACCCTAACCAAAATGATATAAATAAAGTGAAATTCTTATCTTGCAGTGCAAGAAAAACTTTCTTTCCACGGTGTTTTGGCAGCCAAATGCTGCATATCTTAGGGGCTTTTGGGGTTCCTTAGGGGTAATCTCGGTCTAAGTATAAGTTAGTCTGACTAAAAGAGAATAAAATCTTACGAGTTCGACGGTAACAATTTGACTGAAATCGGATGCAAAAAATACGAAAGTTATATGACGTTTTGATGTTCTATTTATATCTGCTAAACAGTTTTTGTACAGTGGATATGAATATGCAAATGAGGGAGCTAACCACTGGTCATAACCTCACAATTTTCCATTGATCATGTAAAGAAAAAGAAATGACGAAAATTCAATGTTTCTCTCATTGAAGTCTGAAACATGATGTTATTCCTGGTTGAATAACTTCAGAATAGTGATCAATTACATTACGAGGATTTGAGCCTCGAGGATAATTACGTTTGAATGAAAAACTGGAAATTTGGACGGGTCGTTAACGATCGCCCCGACACTATACAGGCATGCTAACCTGGAAACATTGGACTGCACATTACTTGATTATGAGACCATTCTGAAGCAAATAATTTACACACAACAATAGACAAATAATGTACTCTTAAATGAATCCCACAAGGATTGGAACAGTCATCCCCAGCATTCCCACTGATCAGTTTATACTAGCAATCCCCTTTAACTCTGATATTTATTGTAATGGGAACATGTCTTAACTTCTACTAGCTAAATATTTCTTTTTAAATCAGAATTTCATATACACTCAGCAAACAAAGAAGAAATTAAACACTTCAGAGTTCACAGTTTTCATAGAAGATTTTGATGAAAATCAATGTGTTATATACCATATTTAAGGTAACTTAATTGGCTATCCACCTATTAGGTGGATAGCCAATTAAATAGGTCAATATAAAGGGAAACTTAATGCATGAGTGAACACATCGGTTTTTGTCCTCCAAGGCAAAAAAGTACAAATTTGCAAAAATTGACATATTGTTGTCTTTAATTTGCAAATGTCCATTAAGATAACAGAGAGAGAGAGAGAGAGAGAGACATGAATGAAATAACAAAAATATAGTCCTCGTTCTCTTCATCTCTTTACCAACTCAAACAAAATCAAAGTGGGAAATTTAAGGGCGGAAAATGAGAATTTTCTTTCAACTCAAACTTCAATTGACATAGGGAGTAAGGACACAAAGATGATTAAATAAACATAATATCTTTGTTTCATTCAATCAATCTAGTGAAATTAAGAATTCATTCAAGTATTTCAAGAACCAAATATAATTTACAATTTTCCCAATTTGAGAAATCAATTCAAAATTCTACCATTTTTATAATGTTGCTTCCCTCTTTTCATTTGAATTTGGAATTGAAAGAATATTCATTTTCACCCATCATATTAAGCCTTTATTGACCTTGAGGGCTTCACAGATATTATACAGATAATAGGTATATTTATGAAACTTAATCCGTGTTCTTTATTGTTGTTATTGTTACATTGAAGAGCATTTACGCATAAATGACTATTTGATCATTTCTGCAATTTTTTTTCACTTTCGTGCCTTGGAAGAGAAAAACAAATGTGTTCACTCATGCGTAAAGTTTCCCTTTTTAATGACTTACTAAGTTAATAGCCAACCAAATTACCTTTCATATGGTTTATAATATGTTAACATTTCACCAAAACTTCTGTGAGAAATACAAACTTGAAAAAGTCTTTACTTTTTCATTGTGTGTAACATGCGTGAACAATGTTTACGGTATGACACCGTCAATCATACGGACTAGTCAAGACATGTTTTCCGATCAAAAATGTGGCATTTCGAAATGTCCTGTCTTCCTTATTTCTTATCCTATTTCCCTCAAGTTTGTATCGTTTTGTATGGTATTATCATTTTTCTCTTTCTTTTGATATTTATCTATTTTGGGGTGGATTTCTTCTTTAATGTCTGAAAGTGGCCCTTTACCCGTTTTGCAACAAACGCTTAAAATGTATCTGCCGTGAACTCTATGAATATCAAAGACAGCTATTCATAGAACATGCCAAGTCTACTGTGACCTCTCTTTCAAATTTCACAGGACATCATCTTCTCTTCAACTATTTCTGGGATATATTCGTGTACACTGCTCTCTCCAACTTGACGACTGCTGGGTTCAACCAAGAAAAGATACAGAAGGTGGAGAATTTATTCCCACATTGGATCATGATAGCCTTTGCTGTATCTCATGAAACACTCTACGCAATTGGCTACCACGGTCACAAAGTGATTCTTCGGATGAAGCAAAACTACATGGAGTCAAACGCTCACTACAATGTGCCCCTTTCGGTTGAAGACATGTGGCAGGCCATTGCCATTTTAAAAGGCGTTTCTGCTGGGAATAGGGATGAGGTTTACTAACTGACGGAACTGAAGCTATGCCGACATAGCGGAGGGACCTCGCTTGGATCGAGCGCTGTGAAAAGCGCAAGAAATATATACATATGAAGAGTTTGTTAGCAAAAACCGATAAGTCCATTTTTGAAGATTTTGAAGTACGGTCTCTATCATATAGTACAAAATAATACCTTTAAAATTATATATTGGTTACTACATATAAAGGTACATTTTTGAAGTTATGGTCGAAAGAAGCAAAAAAAAAATCGTATTATTCTCTTTATTTTTCTTGACCTTTAATCGCAAGTATCTCCATTTGACAAATATAGACTTATCGGTTTTTGCGAACAAACTCTTCATATATACATATAAAAACACCTTCAATTGTGGTAGTTCTGTACACAACATATCGTTTTCTTTTTTTATAGAAGATACTGTCAAATGTCTTGATCGAAGTCAAAGTTTAAGTTGTACTCTGATGTCATGTAGCGTTTCCATATAGTTTCCATAGTCTTTGATCTTTTTTAAATGATTTAATTGATTAATTCTAAAATGTAGTAAAATTCACTAACTGTAAAGATTTAAAATCAATCATTCAGATGTAGTTGCAGTCTAAGTCATTTTCCGACTTCTTCTCCCGTTGTCATGGTAGTCTCAACGATTATTATTTAGAAAAATAAAGCGTATTTCTGGTTTATCTACAGCATCAAATGTGACGAAAGTGACTGGATTGAAAAAACACCGTGTTACCCGTTAAAATGCAAACGAATACTCAGTCGAACAAGGTCCTGGGAATGATTAAAAAATCGTTGCCACTGTAACACTCGAAATTACAGAGAGTAGACCATGTATTCATATCGGGGAAAAAAAAAATCATGTGAAACATAATAGAAGTGTCCCCAAATGTCTATTTGAAGTTATCAAAAAGTTTGGGTTGTAGAAGGCTTAACGGTGCACCGCGTATTCTTTCTAGGGTATGTGTGTGACCCGAAAAAAAAAGAACATACCAAATCCCGACGTTTCGGCAAGCGTGTTCTCGCCATTCGAGAACGGCGAGAACATGATTGCCAAAACGTCGGGATTGGGTAGGCCCTTTTCAGGGCCACACACATACGCTAGAAATACAATTTTACATGCCACTTTTCATCATCATTAGTTGGCACAAACGTAAACGAGTTTGCGTGCGCCAAGACTACTACACGCACCACTGGCACTGCGCCTCCGGGCTGCACAAACCACTCGCCGCGATTTGATTCGCTGAATGTGTGGGTGCTTTTGTTCTTTATTTTTTCAGTAGGATCGAACTTCACAACAATTATTGTAATAATCAATGCAAAGGAAGTAGTGTACATCTATATCATGTATATGATTTCATGTATTAGTTTCTGCATTATCACTGTTCATTATTTTAAACACATTGTTAACAATAATTTACCGGCTGTACAAGCTACAGCTTTACGCAGGCCCTATCATATTTTTCGCATCATGACCTCAGTTCAATTCGCATGTATTGCAGACCTTGTGTTTACACCAAAACAAACTTCTGTACATTCCGATGAAGTCTCATCTAATTTATGTTTTGTATAATGTTCGTATCTATATACCTTATTGTGATATATGTGAAAAATATGAAAATAAATTGATATTGAATTGAAATGATATTTCTGCCAACTTCTTGGGAAGCCCTAATTTTTGAAGCATTACATATGGAGATGCATTTGGCAACGTATAACAACAGCAGATTACTGATGGCAAGAACCGAATAACATGCTATTTTTTTATAACGGCACATGTACACACTCACACACTCACATACACAGAGAGAGAGAGAAAGAGGCACACATGTATAATAAAATTATAGAGCTTGCTTTCAAAAAGCGCTAAATCCATCATTTTCCAATGGATTTAGCGCCTTTTGGTTGCAAGTTTTTCCTATGTAGAGTACAATTATAGGCCTTCATACAACGTATTACGCTACATTATACACGCTGTTGTGTGTCTCTTTGTATGGTTACAAATAAAAGGCCATATTAAGACAGTTCGAAAAGAATTGAATAATCAGTTAAAAGATGTTTCATTAAAAGTCAGTATTTCACTGAGTTGGCCGATACAGCAATTTCTCACAACAGCGTAACACACAAAAATAAGAAAACAACTGTAATTTACAATGGAAAATATGAAGCTTTAATATTTTTCAGTGATGAAGAAGGTCATGACATAATTATTCACAAAACCAGAATAAGGCATATAAAGTTTTAAACGGACAGACCTTTAAGAGCAAACTGAGGAGAAGAAGCAAATGAAATTGGTGTTCAGATATTTACTTGAAATTATACCTTTAGATACCAGTATCCTGCTATTTGCGTACTGCCGTTATGTGAGCTTTAAACAAATTGATACATAATTATCCATATGACTTACATTTTCTGTTCGTTCTTTTTTTTTTTTTTTTTTTGCTTGTGTTTTCTTTTTCTTTAACAACCTAGAATTGGCGGAAACCTAAGAGCTGGTCAAGTCGGCAGGTAGTAAATCAGACTCTTATACAGTGAAGTAAAACGCGATTACTTAATTCCCTTTAACAGCCATAGTTGTTAAAATGGGTTTACAGACGGCAGCTAACCTTTTACTTCACAGGAGCCGCCGGTAGGTGGCCAACCTTGGTGAGGCGTGGGAACGCGCACATACAATGTATTATAATGTTGTTAATTTCAAACAGACCGCTTTGCGGTTATGATCAAAAATAGATTCGGGGTGGCGCGCACTCGAGTTAAGCGTAGCGGTTGGGAAGGGAAATGCATACCCCCTTAATTATGCACTTGGTTTTAATGGAGATCGGTTCATTGTAGCTCTTGGTTCTACATGATTTCATTCACCTATATTATTAAACCCCCTTTTCGGGTTGTAACTGTTATTTGACCAGGACTTGGTATTAGGAATTACCTTCAAGTTGAAATGGCATATAACGGTAGGCCTACCTTGCGGTGATTTCGAGTTCGGCCTAAGTTGTTTTAATCGTTATTTGTTCAATTTGTTCGGGAAGGAACAATCACTGATTTCGTTTGCAGCGGAAGCTCAAGCAGAGGGAGTAGCGTGCGAGTTCCGAGTCTAAGGCAGGGCGAGCCGTGGGCCCAGCCAATAGAGCCCGGCCGCCGTCAGCTCGGGCTGGCTACTAACGTTAGGAGGCCGGCATCGAGGGCAGAAGGTCATTCCAAGCTGAATGCAGGTGATGAGATGCAGTCCGGGGGCCCTGCAGTGGCCGGGCCTTCCGGGGAAGCTGTCGGTGACGGTATTTGGACAAGCTCAGCTAGAAGGATGTCTACATCAACTTCAACCTCATTCGACATGGGCAGCAAGCTCATCGGCTGCACCACCAAGGCCAGGGCCGCTGCATCAGAGACAGCTATGGCGGTATGGGCCGGCGGTGAGTTGCAAAGTATGCAAGCCTCTTGGCTTGTAGTAATTGGAAAATTAGTGTTTATAACGTTTTAACGTTAGTGGAGGAATGGAGCGAATGAGTTCACTGGCACTGGCATGGCTGTGGATGAAGTGGTGCAGGAGCATGATACCCCCTCGTTGATGACAATGGCAAGGGATGAGTTGGGCTCCGTTGTTCCTTTGGTAGATATTATTGTTGTAGTAACGGTAGTACTTACCGGCACTACTGGTGAGTTGCAACTGTAACTTGTCTTGTAGCTCAGTCAGTATGTCTTTCAATCAGGTTCCAGGTCACAACTGAGGGATGCGCGTACAGGCAATCCCTTTTATACCTCCCCTGTGTAGACAGGGGGGTTAGGGTGAAACCGCTAGGGGGCGCTACTACTACATTCCCCCCCGTTTTATAAAACAAGGGGCATAATAGGAAAAAAAACAGCCCCGGCCAAAATAAAGACCCAACTATAACCCCCAAATCCCGCACAACCGGGGATCTCGCAGAGCCCCACCCATGGGAATGCACAATCTGACCAGCCCTCGGGGGTCTGCCGAGGGCAGTTCAGCGGGCCACCACCTAGGTCACTCATGTACTGAGTGGAGGTGCAAGGGACCGTTGATGTTGGGAGGGAGTAAAGACCCTATAGCCCCAACTAGCATTAAAAACAACACCTTAAAATAGGGGAAACACCCCTCTCATGGGATGACCTAAGTCCCAAAATATAAGACTGTTCCTATTACAAGGAACACCAATATACAAATAAAAACCGCCAAAGAAAACCTTCTTAAAACAAAGACGTGCATAGAATGCAGCAGAAGCTTAGTTGGCGAACCATAACAAATATGTTGTTTTGGCCACCAAAACTCTCATAAAACCTTAATGTATGACCAAAATGAATTAAACACTTCCCTAGCCTAACATCTGTTTTAAAAAATAAAACTAATAAACCAAAAATACTTTAATTTTTTTTTTCAAACAGATACCTAACCAAATCTTTCTTATCCTACAAAATCCTATACAAACTATACTTTATCCTTACGTGGGGGTCTGATCCTCCCATTAGGTTATAAGACTAATATCTAGTGGTGGCAGCCACCACTCTCTTTACAGGTATTGGGCTGTATCAGCTCCAAACGGGCATGGGTGTACTTCTTACACCCAAGAAAGGTGATGGGATCTTCCTCATCGCCTAGTGTCCTAACCACCAGGGAAGCTACTCGCCCAGCATGCTGGGGAGCTATGCAGGGTAAACCCCTACCTGGAAGGTGTGATAAATCCACCTTCCACAATCACAGGAGAAAGCATAGAGGTGGTTTGTTACACCTCTGTTAACACCTTACAGGGGGGTGGCCCTGATATCTATGCATATCCCATCCCTTTCACCTTACTGCATAAGTAGCGTGGGATACTACCAAGCATACCCTGGGTAAACTTAATCCCAAGATCTTTCTCTGGCTGGTGTATCACACCAGTAATCCTCTTCAAGGTGTTTGGAGGGATGATTGCGCGTTTCAACAAGCACACGCAAGAAGCTCGTCCATATGGTGACTGTTCACCATGCATCATTGGGATGCGAACATTCCCAATTTCTAGCCGTGAATGTTGTAGGTGCAGTATAATTCTATACTTACGGAGGAGATCTAACCCTAACATCATTTCACCTTCGATAGGGGCCACATGAACCTCCGTCAAGAACTCACAACCCCCTAGTTTGATCCGAATGGGGTCTACAATCATACCAGGCATCCTCAAATCACGGCCATCTGCGGAAATAAACACATCCCTGATCTTTTGTGGACAAGGTTGTAACTTTTCATACACCTGGTGGGATATGATTGATATTTCCGCCACAGTGTCCACCACTGCCTTTAGAAAATGGTTACCTACCTTTATAGGTACTGCAAACAAGGGAGTTGATCTCACCTTGCATACAGCCACCTCATCTAGGGGTGTTTGAGGGTCCAACTCCCTCAAGGGACTCACCCCAAAGGATTTATCTCCATCTCTTGACTGACCTGTATTTCCTTTCTGACTTGAGGGTGCATTGCCTACCTGGTTTACTCCCTCTCTGTCTGGTGACAATATAGGAAATACTGGGATAAATTCAGGCTGGCTACTGCCATCCTCATCTCCAGCACTGTACTGGATATCAGTGGAAGGGTGGCCCTCAGTTGTGCAGGTCGGAGCTGGGCCTAATCCTCCGACCCCGAGGAGTTTGACTCCTCGGTTTTCCTGAGTGGCACCTTCTTGTTGTTAGGTCTGGACATATTTGGGCAGTTCCTTTCAACATGCCCTTCCTTTCCACAGTGGACGCAAAGGGGTTGCTGTCCTGGAGAGTTTGGAGCTCCCCCAGGATTACGGGGGTTCTGTCTCTCCATTTGTTGATTCAACTGTTTTCCTAAGGAGGACAAGTTGTCTAGCTTCCTTCCCATGGATCCCAATACGTTTTCCATGGATGCTAGGCGATCCAACCTCTTACTCAGTCGCTCAACAGAGCCTTCTAAATTTGATAATCGGCGCTCCATTGTGGGCAAAGGTTGGCCATTTCGTGTACCTCCTTGACCTAAATGGAAGGGGGCATTTTCCACCCTACAGTCCTGGGCTTCTCCCTCATCTTCTGGGTTGAGGGCCATGGTCTTGACTTGGCGAGGCCTGCCATACACTGCTATACGGGAGTGTTGATACCACCGTAAGGCTTCCACTGCGTCGTCTACATTCAGGGGGTGTCGGTCAAGGGCATACCACCCTGCCTCCTTGTCAGTACACCCCTGGCATAGACGGAGTACCAGCTGTTGCTGCACCGCTCTCTCTGGGACTTCTGGAAATGCGCGACTAGCAAGTTCGTTCAAACGATCCGCCCATTCGCAAAGAGATTCCTCCGCGCTTTGACTGGCAGTGCTGAACTCTAATTGCGCGGCCTCCGCTGGCTCCTGACGATCGAACCGTTTTGCAAAGCGGTACACGACTTCACAATATTTGAGCTCCGGCTCGCGACTAATCAGGAACTCAAAGAAATTGCTAGCCTTGCCCAATAGGCACCAGCATAATTGATCCAAACGCTGGGCCGGGCTCCAGTTTCTCGCATTTGCGAAAGCCTCAAATTTGCGGCAAAACGCCCTCCAATTACCTGTTCCATCGAAGGTAACAGTCTTTGGGAGGTATTCGTAACCCCAGTGGTGTGGTGGGTCCATCCCAGGTCTATCATTGGAGAAGTCATGGGAATCACTTCTCCTGGCAGAGCTAGGAGGGTACCCCTCCTGCCTACCCCACTGGGTTTCATTGTAATCCCATTGCGATGCCCTGCCACCCATACGTGTGTATGAATGCTCTTTGGGTAGGGAGTGAATATTCTCCCTATCTCGGGAGTACTCCCTATCATTCCAACTCCTCCCTCTGGGAGCTCCACGTCGCTGAAACCTTTTCTGTCCGATTGCTACACCCTCAAATTCTTGGGAGTCGGAGGCAGAGGTGTCATGATCGAAAGCACCTCCATATGACTTCCCACATAGGGTGTCTTGTCGGGATCTATCTTGCTGCACTGAGCAGTGACGCAACTGCCCTGCATGGGAAGATGGGGTCTTCCCTGTTTGATCCTCCCTGGGGGGAGGATATGCATCATGGGGGTACGGGGAAGTCCCCCGAGATTGGACTCCTCCCCTTGATGTCTCAATGGGATCAGCAGTCACAGTGTCTGAAGGTAAAGACTCTTCAGGCTCTAACTGCGGACAGAACACAAATTTCGGGATGAGATCCTCGATCCCTGAAATGTCAGAGGACTCCAACACGTCCTGAGTGACATTCCCATGCTCATTCCGGAGCTTCAAAATGTCATTGACTTGGATTGACGACAATCCAAGACGTACAAACTCACTACGGGATAAATAATTAATGGGCATCGCCATGACTAGCACCCATGCAAACAACCTATTCACTCAGCGAATATGTTTAAAACAGGTACCAATAACTAAACTAAATCAACATGTACTAATGAAGAAAGGATCTTAAACATATACTCACTAATACTGACCAATGATATGCCAATTACCCCAATCTGCAATTATCATAATCAGCAACACATCATTTGACACACAAACTATTACTCACTTTAGTTTTTACTACTCAAACACTCACAAAATACTATTCAAAACAAACACCAGATACAATTGTAAACATATATGGCTACTAATTACGAACCTAAAATGGGAAATTACAATTCGTTTCTTTTGCCTGATGTCACTTGAAAAATAATCACAGCTGTTCCGATCTCACTCCTCCCTTATCACAAAAATAGGGAGGTCACAGTAACAACTCAACTTGGGTAAGAGTCAGGAGTCTAGGACCTACAAATATAAAACCAAAATAGAATATGGCAATGCTGGAGAAATAAATCTGTGCTTGCAGAAAAACATATATTTATGAAAACACAATCTCTTTGCGCTAAAAGTTACCGTACAAACACAAAGGCAGAAGCAAAACAATCAGTCCCAATTAACTTTACCACCAGCACAAGTGAAAAGGACAACACGCAATAAATGTATCATGGGACACACCCAACGCACAGCAGCAATACAGCACACGTCATAAGCAGTAGAAACTAGGCCCAAGTCAAATGTGGTTACGGATACAGAACTATTTTTGTATCTGCAAAACAATCCAAAATGACAGTAAAAGCATGAAGGTTTATACACTACCGATATTCAAAACAAATAGTTATCCGGATAAACAAATCAAAAGTTAACGAAGTAATGTATCAGATACAGTGTACTCACCGGAATGATGTTCTTCAGCACCGCAAAATGATGCAGAATGAATGAGCCAAGTTGTAGCACCAGTCAGGCAAAGGACAGTCACACAAACAATTAAAAATTATTATATAAACGGTTGCAATTCCGCACAGCAAAAGGAGAAATGCAATCCAATCCTCCTATTAAGTAAGGAGAAAATAATGACAGGCCCTCCTCACCAAGAGGAGTGAATGGTGCCCACCAACTTCCTCCCTCCTTCCCAATCGAAAAGGAGGACGTAGCACTCCCTCACGTACGTAGAGGGGGATACCTCCCACAAAAAGTGGGGAAATGCACAGACTTCCGCTGCCGCTAACTAATCGCGGGGCAAAATACTCCCGCGAAAATAAAAAAACACGAACGTTCCACAATTAACAGCTTGAGAGAGAAAGAGGAGAGCACTGGAAAGGGCAGAATAGAGGTAGCAAGAACAGTCAGAATGACAGCAGCAAGTGAAAATGTCGACGCAACAAACAAAGAGAGAATGAGCGCGACAATAGAAAACAGAAGAAGAACACGAATAGCCGCGCTATACGAAAACGCACAAATAAGAAAGCACGATACCAAGGTATCCAGTACAACAGGCGTGCAGCTCACCGCAGGGAAATACCCTCCCTCCTTACACACGATGGACGTGGAGAACTGTGCACGCCAGAGCCTGTATATACACTGGAAGCTTTGACAGAACGGCTAGCGAGTGCAGTGAATACACGCCGCACACACGAGCGATCAGGCAAGGCTATCGCGCGAGATGGCCGGCAAGTCTCAACTCGCCCCAGCCGGGATACACAAATATACACACGTGAATACAACACGCAACGAATACAGTGATAACACGCAACGAATGGGGCAAGGGAGGTCTACCTACCCAAGCCACCGAACACGTGTGGAACGAAACACGTGAAACAAATTAAAACGAGAAACAGATCACGCAGACGACTACCACGCAATTACAGTACAGGGCAGACCGAAATCTGGACCTGGACCACGGTGATTAAGAAAACGCACCACGCAAACAATGACAATCGCACTCACAACCCGAAATCACACCAAGGTATAATTTCAGCAAACACCACAGGCAAACAAACTAACAAAACACAGCAAACTTGCAACTAGAACAACCAGAAAAGATGATATTTCAATGAATTTAGGGCTCCCTGAAAACAGGTGGGCCTGGTCTAGTGCAAGATGTTACAAATCACGCACTGTCACTCAAACAATCAGCACACTCCTCCTCCCCAACAAACAAAATTACCAATGAAAACGATTTCACCAAGACAATTAGACAAAACAAGCACAAAACGAGTTACACTACAGGAACAATCGACAAACGTGGACACCGCCAAGCTCCCTCGCGCTGCCAAGAGCTCTCGCCTCGGCTCCGTCGCATGTGCTCCACCCTTCGCGTATCGGTGCGGTATAGGAGTGCAACGCCTGTTGGCGAAAATAATAGCGGCAGCGGAGTCAGCTTAAATTGCGGCTCTATGTCCACGAAAACAATGGCACAGGAAGTAGGACAATTGTCCGTGACGCCACTGTTGTAGTAACGGTAGTACTTACCGGCACTACTGGTGAGTTGCAACTGTAACTTGTCTTGTAGCTCAGTCAGTATGTCTTTCAATCAGGTTCCAGGTCACAACTGAGGGATGCGCGTACAGGCAATCCCTTTTATACCTCCCCTGTGTAGACAGGGGGGTTAGGGTGAAACCGCTAGGGGGCGCTACTACTACATTATTGTAATATCAATTATTTAAAAAAAAAATGCCCCAGCCCAAGGGGACGATATGATCATGGTATTATTATGATTACTCAGTATTAGTATTACTATTATTTTTAGAGGTGTTTGGTTCTTGAAACCTCTATTAGAACGTTAGTAGGCCGAGCCTAGGGCATAGCACCATAGGCCTACCATTCAGCTGCAACCACAACGCAGGGCCCCACGCATTATTTCCATTGAGCAATGGACGAGCGCCTTTTTGGTTTTTAATTGCATCCATTTAAAGTTGACACACATTAATAAGGCACGTGACCTTGTTTAAGTGGACATGATATCGTGCGTACTGCTGCTAACCGTTAGGTTTGGGGGCTCTGGATGATGGATAATGACACACAATGCCGCCGCCTCCATCAACACGAACCCACACGGTTGTGGGCCAGGATGGAGACTTCTTACTCGTTATTCAAACGCGCAGGATGCTCAGTCTTTATGGGAAGGTTGTTAGTAAAGCTTTTAAATGGGTATAGGTCTAGGCTAGGCCTAGGCCCCTTAAAAAGAACAAAGTTATAGTTTTGTCGAGGAACTTGAAATCGGGGTATGGTTGTATAAAGTGTATGGTATAATAAACTGTAAAAGAAATTGTATTGGGCCGCATCGTAGGGCCTTTCAAAACTCCGCCATTTCATAATTTTGGTGTTCAGGCTGTGGGGCTGGTCCCAAAGAAGACCCCGGGCGAGTATTGAATGATTCATGGTTTAGTCATTGGGTAGTCATTGGTGTATGTATGTTAAGTGTTGAGGTGAAATCAGCCTTTCGTCTGTTGCCAGTCCATTTTGGGGATTTTGAATTGTTAGGGATGTGCATTGTTAGCAAGTTTTTATTATGACATGTACATGCCCATGGGCTGTTCGATCGTTTGTTTAACCTTTGGAAAGTTCAACACGTTTCTTGAACTGAAGGAGGTCGCAGGTTCGGAGACGTGTTGCATTGACTGGACGGCGTCTTTTTCGTGGGGACGTCTGCCGTTGAATATGGGCACCTAATGTATATTTTTTAGTCCATGTGCGAACGCCTTGGAATTCTCCCTAGATCTAGCTCAGAGCTATCTATTTCCCAGGTGAAGATGGAAGGGTCGGTAACAACTATCAATTTATTTAATAGGCTTTGAGATAGATTTTGTAATAGGTCAGGTGAGAGTGCCTCAAGATTAAGGGGTCCTTTTTATTAGAATTGATCGGAGTCATTTTAAGTGAAATGGTTCAATCAAGTCAATCTTAAGTTTTGTATATTTTTTGAAAGACCTATTCTTTTATATTATTCTTCAGTTTGGTATCTTAATATGAATGTGAAAGTGTATTTTTGGTAGTTTTTTTAAAACCCCTTTTTTGGGGGGGACGGGTATTATGATTAGGTAGGTTTTAGAGGCCGGTTTTTATGTCCTGAAATCTTTTGTACACTCTTCACTTTCAAGTCTAATAACTTTTGGAAGGATGAGGCCTCTGCTTTGAAAGTCAGCAGTAATCATGGTCAGAATGCGTTAATAGAAAATGGTCAATTTCAACTTAATCTGAGAATCCTTTCATTGTTGTTGCTCTGGTGGTTTATGTACCTGTGTTTTGCCTCTTTCATGGCACATCTAGCACGGCTCGAAAAGATTAAACGCTGGAATAGACCGTGGACTTCACAGCCTCTTTTTTCAGTTCACATTTTTCCAGAGCGTGGCTTTCTTTTTAATATTTTGGTGGGTTAGGGGCGTCCAAGTGAATTGAATTATACATCATTTTAAAGCTTAGAGTCTGTTTTTTAGAATCTGTCCTTAACTAAAGATTCGTGTCTGCCCCCCCCCCCCCCCCTTTTTGTTCGTTTTGTGGTGCAGGATCGCATCTGGAGCGCAAAGTATTCCATTTTCCCATTGGCCTAGACACATTTTGGGGCATTGGATTAGGTGCCTATGTCTACGGTTTGTGGTCGCTTGGCAGATGGCTGGAAGGTGTCGGCATTCCGAGATATTTCATTGCCCCCTTTTAAAATTTTCCCCCATTTTTGTTGGAATACATTTTTATGGGTATCTCACTTGGCTAATAAGTGAGTGTGTTTCGTCGGATAATCAGACCATGGTTGCAGTGATATTATTCACAGGCATCCAAATGTCCCTGGCCTTCGTTTAAATATGCAATTGTTGAGGGAGCTGGTGTAGTCATTTGTTTTTGTTATAACATACAATTCAGGGCGTGTTATTTTCTAGGCGTGCAAAAAATAAGAGCGCTGAGGCTCTTTCTTGTTTTTAGAGCGAGTGTTTCTGGCAAATTGAAACGGATTCAGATATGTACCCAACGCCTCCCCCGAGCCATTTATGGACGAATTTCAGCTAGAGTCGTTGGACTTAATGGGGAATTTAGGTTTTAAACACACATGCGATGTATTGGTCAGCACACGAATCATTTAGTAAGTTTTTTTTTTGTAATTAATTTTCCAGGAGAATATGCATCATTTTTATTTGAATAGGTTCCATTAATCATTCTTATTTGTTGTTATTCCATTTGCGGTCTTCTGGGCCCCGTGTCATGAAAGTTGTCAGCGCTAGCGCTGACGAGTTGTTAGTCACTGAAAATTACCATAGTAACAGTCGGTGACAAGAGCGTCTCAACCAATCAAAACCAAATATTGAGATAGTCAGCGCTGGCTATATTTATGAAACATCCCACTGGGCGCCCAGATATGAATAGGCATTTTGGAGTAGTCTGTCGGTTATTGGAGGGTGCCGTAGGCGGCGTTCTGGGACTGAGATGATGTTATTCTGTTATGTTCTTATATTATGGGAAGTTGCTTCCTTGTTCTACAAGGGTGCACGTTCTATGAAGCTGTGCTTTTCATAGTTTTCTTAACAGTTGCTTTTTCGGGTTATGAGGTTTGGCGAATTAGCCAGTATCTTACGGTCAGCAACACTAACAGGAGCCAGCCTTAGCATGAACTAAAATGTATAAATTGAGTCTAAACCAAAGGTTAAAGGTTAAACGTTGCGTTCGATATTGTTTCATACAATCGGTGAATGAGGGATCAAGACAGTAATGTGGGGCATTATTTCTAAATTTGTAAGAATATATGTGCTGCCGGAAGTTTTGTTTTTGCTTTTCACTTTAGATCGGGCGGTACCAGTTGTGTTGATCGTTGGTGACTCCATGGTGTTTTGGGCCGAAGACAGGCAGCATCGGAGGGGAGCCGGACATGGGCCTTGGAGCCAGCGTGGCCTGGGAAGGCTGTAGAGGGCTCAACCTGCGTTACGTGCCGGACGTAGTTCGTGGCCTCCTCCGAAGAGACAAGACCCTTCACCCAGCTTTTATTCTTAACCACCTGGGGACCAATAATATCGGTCGAGCCACGAAGTATGAGTTGCGCAAGCTAGTAGAGGACATTTTTCAACAGATTCATGCATTATCCTCCCCACACCCAGTTAATGTGGTTAGAAATATTACCAAGGAGGGAGCATTGGGGCTTTATGACCGAAGAACAGCCAAAGCTAGAACGAGGGCGGCTTTAATACTATGAACAAATGGGCGCAGGCGGTGTGCGACCGCACCGGAGATTCTATAGCACTTCACTCCATAATGTAGTACGAGAAGAAACATCTGTCTAGAGTCAATGGGGCAGGCCTACACTTTTCGGCAATAGGTATTGAAGTATTCCTGCGCAGCCTCAAGCAAGCCTTGTAGGGTAGTCTTGTATTCGGGGGGAAGTGGGGTCTGTCCGTTTCTAGTGGGTTATTGAGTAGGCTCTCAGTAGAGCACCGGAGCATCGCCTTCGATTTAATATCATGTGTGTTTATAATGCTGTGGATATGTATGTCATTTGAAGTCATCTGATGTCACACTCACATTGTTTTAGAGGGACTATCAGTTTGAGTGTTAACCCTTGATTTTAACGCATTATAAAGCAACGTCCACAGGTAACATGAATGGAATATTTCAATAGGCCAGTGAGTATAATATAGTAGTTGTTAGTTTGGTATAATGTAAAGTACCTGGTTCGTAGCAGTTAATAGCCCATTGTTAGGTGGCCTAAGCTGCACAGTGTGACATGAATGGGATAATTTTGGCAGGTTATGGGCATGGTTTTTTGTTGTGTGCATGCATAGTATTGCTTGAAGTACTTGGTAATGTGGCTCGTTTGAGTTGGTTATAATTAGTTTGGTCATTGGCAGATTTTAGTACGTATGGAGGATTTCCTCGCGAACGGCTTCATTATTTGAATGTTTGTCGGGGTATGAATGGTGGATAAAGTTACCTGTGAAGAGGGATATGCATGTATGAACTTTGCGACTATTGAAGATAACATGGCGCTTGTAGTTATCAGTTTGGTATAATGAGAAACAAATGTAAAGTACATATATCTTATTTGTATTCAATTATGATTGATATGTCGTAACGCTTTCTCTGGAAGAGTTACGCAGGTTTGAACTTTATGACCATCGAGCAGAATATAGTACTTGTTGGGAACAATGTGTACAGTACCTATAGCTTACATTTAGTAAGAAGGATATGCCATATGCATATGGAAATCGATTTCGAATACTAGTAGTACTATAAGCTGTCCCCAAAGACGGATCATGAGGAAATTTTCGTTCCACGTTACGCGCGTGGTCCACCTGCACAGTGGCGGCGGGCGGTGCCCGTGTGGCGGCAATTGATAATTGTAGGAGCCGCTGTGCCTATGTACCCCGTTAACAATTTGTGATTTAATGTACTGCTTTAGCGGAGCTCATGGGAAGGTTTCATGTTTGGAACTTGTTTGAATAAATTTGAAATGAAATATTGGCCAGATTTTGCATCTTGCACTATTGTGAATCATGTATAGCGGGAAGGGTCACGT
Organism: Diadema antillarum; assembly: GCF_040938485.1. Taxonomy (NCBI): domain Eukaryota; kingdom Metazoa; phylum Echinodermata; class Echinoidea; order Diadematoida; family Diadematidae; genus Diadema; species Diadema antillarum. The sequence continues at coordinate 339,130 of NW_027271666.1, forward strand.
ACGCGTCCCGCCTGTGAATGGCGCCGCGCGTCATTGGATGCAGGGGGCTTATTGGGATCCCTTCCTTCGCTTGGGGGGTGTCGTTGGGGGCTCGCCTGTTCTATGCAGTGGGGTCTTCATATACACCCTTAGCAGGCAAGGGGGATTCGGAGGGTGCTTGTCTGTAGGTGGCCCTTATGCAGAAAGCATCGGTGAGTTGGCATGGATGGCCATGCTCAGTGCGGATGGATGCATGTATATGATGAGAAAGAATGAATGTGACACGAAAAGCCCGGGTCCTTCCAGAAGTGATGCTAAGGCAGTACGTGTACAGTACCATCATGACATGAGTTGTGATCAAAACACATATCCAATTTTGAAATAATTCTACCAATGACAAGAGTATTGCCGTGGTATTTGTAATATGATGTATTTGCTGATATGTATATTACTATGGTATTATGCAACCTGGTAGTGTGTTGCAGTGATATGTCTATGACTATGGTATATGTAACCTTACAATGGGTGGTACTGATTTGTTTATTGCTATGGTATATGTTACCTGATTTGTTGCATTGATATGGCTATGGTTATGGTACAATGTATATGTGAACTAATGACGTGTTGTACTGTCTATAACGGCATTCGAAATTATCTCCATTAAACCTTGTTTGCAAGCTACAAACCAAATCTAAAGTCTTGAGGTGTCGTTAGTGGTGTCTGTAATAATAGAATACGAAATAAATAAATGAATCAATAATACAACGAATGTCATTGAGGAGGCCATTATAAATATACGTGCTTGCGGGAAGTTAGATCACGCGTAACTAATCTAATCATGTTCAGGACTTCAACAACATTTCATTTCATTTATTGTGATCTCCTTTGATTCGCTATAGTTGCTAGTGAGTGTCAACAATCAGTCTACAAAGGTGTGGCTTGTGAGGATACTCTGTGCAAGTAAGATTGTTCATCGTGTCAACAGTTCAACATCACGCACTGATTCATTTGGGTAGATATTTCACTTATTCTGACAGTTAGGTTACAAATTTAGCCTAAACTGATTACCCAGCAACGATGATAAGTAATGAATGCACGGTGATAGCACAACTCCAAAATGGACGACAGGCGCTGTTCTCTTTATAACTTGGTGCTGACTTACAGATACACGTGTATTTACAAATTTCGATATGCCTGCGGGTAATTGTGACGATGCATCGAAGATGTAACTGGGTGTTAATTTTTTTCTAGAATAGCTTTACGTTTTATGGTTGGCTGGCCGGTCTGGAAGGATGCTTAGCTGACACCACGTTGTCGTGAATGCTGTCCACACACTCTCGAAAGTTCCATTTTTGCTCTTTTTTTGCGGGACATCGTCGTGCATGGTTAGGCTCTTCCAGGCTGTCTTCCGCTGTAGTCACTGTGCTACTGGCCGCTTGGTCAGTTTTTGTCTCTCCAGTCATACTTGCCAGTTTAGATTATAGTGTCTCGTCTGTGATTGATAACTGCAAAGACAGACAGAGTTAGAGATGTTAATTGCTGACATATTGACATGCTTACTGTACATGCTTAGCAAAAACAGTCCTTGGTATGGCTACTATTGTAAATACACGAGTTTGAGAAAGCGATGAGCCTTCTATTACATCAATTAATTTCATATCTTTTCATTTCATGTCATGTTTATTTCAACCAAAAACGGAATTAGAGAAAGGCATTTACACGGAAATATGCTTTGTTTTACAAAAATCAATCCAATGAATAAAGGAATCTTGTGAATGGAAGTATAATCAACGTGACAATCATGTGCTGTGAATTTTATTGATTGAAAACAGAGACGACAACATGTTAATTTCTATTATGAAAAAAACTGATAGATTTCAACTAATAACATAAGATCATACTGTGCCATAAATAACAGTCATTACAATTGTATCATATATACATTACAATTATTATCTTATTCAAATAAAATCGAATTTATTATAAAGAAATATATCTATATCATGATGCTATATCACCTCGGTGGGAGAAGAGAGTTGTTTTCGCCTGATGACTGCAGCAACACACACCGCCACTGATAAGATGAAGGAGATTGTTAACAATGCTGCAGTGGTGGATTCCTGGTGTAACACTCCTTCTACAGTTTCCATCTCTGGACAAAACTTATCTGTTGGGAGACAAAAGAGGCCGGCGCAGTTTGAATTCAGGATAAACATTGTGATGATAAGCACGAACTACTAACATGATTTAATTGACATCTTAAATCAACATTTCCAGCAGTAATCTGTTCTTCTTCTTTCTTTCTTTCTTTCTTTCTTTCTTTCTTTTTTTTTTTTTTGGGGGGGGGGGGGGCCACCGGTGAAAACTTGCAACCCATCAACATGTCAACCTGTGAATGTTTTATACCAATCAGAAGACAGCGTTCGCCCATACAGAGACGCTCTGTAAATGTTGATCCTGGTATGTAAGTTTGTAAGCGATCTACCTTTCGTTATAACGTGCATATTTCTCTAGTTTGTCTTTATCAATGGCGCTAGGAAATGACTTCGTTATCACGAAAATGCTATATCCGCGTTCGTTGTAAAAACTATGCGAACTTTGCACCATAGACTTCAATGATGAAAATGACCTGAATTTTTACCTCGTCGTAACGAAATTTCGTTATGACCGTGTTCCTTGTAACGGGAGTACACTGTACCATATAAATACGTGAAGGCTTGTTGACGCCTTTATGCGGCTATCCGCGGTGGGTTTCTTACCTGTTAGTAGGCTTGCTAAGGGCGAAAAAGGGGTGATCGCTGCATTTTATAGTACAAATGTCCTATTTGACACACATGTTCCTCTGTACAATTGGAATTTTTTCATCTAAAGAGACAATCTGTATCTATGCAAACAAGCCTTAATTTGCATAATTTATGCAAAAATACATATAAGAATTATTTAAAAATATATGTGCATCCAGCGGAAATACCTAATTTGGTAGAAGTATTCTATAGAGTATGTGGAAACAATTCCTGCAAAAATTGATTTCATAATTATGTAAATAAATATAAAATTTGCATAAGTATGCAATTTATTGTGCAAAAATCTGCATTTTTGAAAGAATTTCTGAACTATTAAGCACTGGATCTTGTAGTACAAAGTTTGAACCTGGGATGGATGTTCCTTGGGTCAAAAGTAAATGATTCATCTGAAGAGACAAACTGTCTCTATGCAAACAACTTGTTATTTACATAATATGCATATCAATACCTACACATCTATAGATAATCAGAACAAACAAAAAGCCTTAATGAAGCTTTAATGAAACTACCCTTAAATGTCATCCTAGATAGATATAAGCCGTTAGAAACACTTTATGAAACAAAATGAGAAAATAATTTGAATAATTGAACCATCATTACCAGCTAATTTATACAATTTCTAAAGAAAGTAAATTTTTAAAGTTTTTCTTACAGTCAAAGAACTCCATTTTATAATGAAAACTATGGTAGTAATATGCATTTCCTTTAGTCAAAAGGAAATGGTTTGTAATATCAAAACACTATTTGTCTATGCAAATACCACCTAATTAGCATATTGTGCATATTAATACCCAAATGTACCAGAAGTCAATGGTCAAGGTCAACTTAAGAAATTGTATCAGTTTACGCGATAACTCAAGACTGGATTATGCAAATTTCACCAAACTTGGTCCAAGGATGACGTAAGATGGGGCAAGTGATTAAGCAGTTTTTAAGTAAAATCGGCAAGAGGTCAAAGGTCAAAAAGTTCAAGATCAATGATAAAATTTCATTATGTTCCCCATATCTATGCAACATCTGACAGTACTTTCTTCAAACTTACTGACTGCATACAATGTACTACCAAAATAAGATTCTCCAGAGTTTCAGGTCAAGAGGTCAAAGGTCATAGTTCAGGTGAAAATGTTAAAATTTCACTTTTTTCTCTGTATCTCGCAAATGGTTCAAGGTGTCTTCATGGAACTTGGTACTGGCAGGGATTTTCTAGGGAATTCAGGGGTCATTTGTCAAAGATCAGGGGTCAAAGATCAAGGTCAATTGGACCCTCAAAATTTCACGATGTCCTTCATGTTTTTGCAATGCTTCTGGGGTTTTTCTTGAAACTTAATATATACATGTATTACCTACTGGATATTGTTCGGGAAATTTCCTGTCAAAATGTCAAAGCTCTGATGAAAGTGCTATATTTCACTTTTTCTTTCATATCTTGAATGTGAATCAAGGTATCATGAAACTTAGTACATATTTGTGCATATTCTGCCTGACAGTGATACCTTTGTGGATTATCGAAAAACTGTTAAGCCCTTCCCTCTCAAGTGTTTTTGTTTCTTCTTGATAAGTAGGAAAGGACATGAAATTCAGTGACATGGCATAGTCATCACCATCATTGCATTTAATGTATGGGTCGCATGGAAGTTAATTTTGATGCACACATGTATAACCTCTGACAAACTTTCCTTCTACATTTTTACCTGTGTATTTCTTTTAATCTAATCCTGACATCTTTACACTAAAACAGTTAACATAATCATTTTTTTTTTTGAAAAAGCTTCAAGATCATGAAGGCCATGATCATCTATACAGGTATTAGCTGATATGTGGTGGAATATAACAGGGAGTTAGTTATATCCCAAGGGAAAACAATCACAACCAGGGAGAATATGACATTTACGATTCTCGTAAACAGTAGTCTGTGACGATATGTTGACAAATCACATCCTTAATTGTAAAAGCCATCGAATATACTCTTTTATGGCTATGAACATATTATTTCTGCTTTGATTTATGGTTGAAATTGACTGATTGTAAGTCAGAGACTGAGATTATTTGACTTAAAGTATGTACATCTCCTATATTGTTCACATGACAACTTTTGCATATTATTGCCTTTTGGTTATTGTGTATAAATTTCCTAGCATAGTTTCCATGCCATAGTAGCTCATAGTATACTGAGTTAACATTTTTTTTTTTTTCAGAAACAGACTTTGTTACTAAAGCTTGTAATTTCTTAATGTGTGCAGATACCCTTGTATCCACATAATTTGCACAAATGTATAATCAATTTGATGCAGAAAGCCTCTTATTCGCTTGATTGCCAACAAACTACAATGAAAATCAGAATTCACGCTTTCACTATGGTAGTGTTTTTTGTAATGATTTTCTAACCATGACCTCAGTTGCGTACTGTTTGCAAGGGAAAAACAGTCCTTTTGTAAGCAATAATTGTGCCGATTTGCAGTCTGTTCATATGTAGGCCATACTGTTAGATTTGCATAATCATATTTAAAGAGTGTCACTATCGATTGCTATTTTTCCACCCTGCAAAGCATTTATGCAATGAGGGAAAATTGATAGCAAAAATCATTTCAAAGATCAATATGTTTTGAAATTTCACGTCTGGTGTACTTATTTACATAATTTATGCATAAAATGTCTAAGTTAATTAAAGACTATGGAAACAATTTAAGCAACTGAAAAGTGTTATTGTGAGAATATTGTCTTTTTCTATTAGCTGTTTGTATATTTAGTTCAAAGCGATTTAAGACATTGTCACATTAAGGCTTTTTGTTTGTTCTGATTATCTGTAGATGTGTAAGTATTGATATGCATATTATGCAAATAACAGGTTGTCTGCATAGAGACAGTTTGTCTCTTCCGATGAATTATTTACTTTTGGCCCAAGGAACATCCATCCCAGGTTCAAACTTTGTACTACAAGATCCAGTGCTTAATAGTTTAGAAACTCTCTCAAAAAATGCAGATTTTTGCACAATAACTTCTGCAATTATGCAAATTTTATGTTGATTTACATAGGGATGAAATCAATTTTTGCAGGAATTGTTTCCACTTACTCTTTGGAATACTTCTAACAAATTAGGTATTTCTGCTGGATGAACATATGTTTTTTTATATAATCTTTATATGTATTTCTGCATAAATTATGCAAATTAAGGGTTATTTATAGATACAGAGTGTCTCTTTAGATGACAATTTTCCAATTGCCCTAGGGAACATTTGTGCCAAGTAGGACATTTGTACTAAAATATGCAGCGTTTACCCCCTTAGCAAGTCTACTATGTAGAACAAAGCGTCTTCGAGCCTGCAATCAAACCATAGACATTCATGACCTCACAAGTGATGGTGGTGCAGCTATTGAGTGCTGGCTTGATAGTGATCGGTGTGGCGCCATGAGTGGACCAAGTGCCATTATTCACTGTGATGACGTATGAATGGAAGCCTGCCTGTGGTTTGTACTCTCTAGGTACGTGACATGACAATGCGAACATGACGTCATCGCCTCCCAACATCTCGGAGACTTTGATTTCAATTACGCTGTCTGCAATATAAAATCAAGAAAAAAGGAAAATATGAATTAACATCAACAAAACAAACCACAGGATTTGAGTAGATCTCACGTCTTTGAATGCATTCGTTAGTCGATATTCCTTGCATGGTATTTAATACGAAAAGTCACTTCAACGTAGAAAGCGTTGGTAGTCGTACACACTTTGGAGGCCTTGAAATGTTACCTCAATAATTCATCAGATGCTTGGTTTTTTTTTTTCTCGATTGGTTAGTAGGACACGTGATTCAGAGTTTGTCTTTTCTCTACTGACCATGAGTCAGGATGGAGATGATACATCTTGTACTTAAAAAATAAATGATATTACGTAAATGATACACATGCGTCTCTACATTGTTAAATTCTTGTACGTTGAATATCATCTGTTCATATTCTTTTAAATCTTGGACTTCTTTTAGTTTTATGAATCTCAGCAAAAAAATACAATGATCTCTTACAACGATGAAGCTTGGATATTCATGATAGAACTGTAAATAGATGTCTAAACGAGTTATGCTTGTCAGGGTTGTGAGTAAACGTCAGAGAACAACGTGCATTGACCTTATAATTGTCATTTGAATATAATACACTTTTATTGGCATACTGAAGCAGCCTCTGCCGGTTTTACGTTTACGCATCTCGCCGAATCAACGAAGTATTGCAAAATACTTGCTCCTTTGTTCATTCCCACCATTTTTTAAATCTTATAATAATGGATACAATGCTGTTCCAGTGCTTACCATCACCCGTGGGGCAGTATGTCTTTTCAACCGATGTAGAGCCCACTCCATTTTGACCAAGGCAAGTCACGTGTTTACACCTGTCTGGGTGACGTGCTATGATAAAGGAAGATAATAGTCCATGGGCCAAGACCCGAAAAATGGGTTATTGGTACCACCTGAGGTGGCAAAACCTTTTTGGTGTCATTTTGTTTGTCGGACATAGATACGCTTATCAAGCTATGATAGCATTTCCAAATGAGTAGCTTCGATAGTCATAATAAATGAATTTATAACCAATTTGGTCTCGTTTTCATATCCCTATACTTCTGAATCGAAACTAACCGCTATACAAAGACTAGCACTGCCTTCCGTATGTCCACAGGTGTTCTGTTGTAAACGCGGTGCGCTTAGTCTTTATTCAAGGCAGCGAAGGGAATGTCCAAAGGGTTATGAAGTCCACAGCTGTCACGCGGTGCGCTTTGTCTTTATCTAGAACAATGTACCGTTATCATATCGAAAGTTCCTAATAAAAGGGATTATCTATACTGTTTTTATTTTTTTTTTTCAATTCATGCTTTATTTCATTTTTCGAAAAGAACATAAACATTTCACTTTCTTTGGTAACAGAGAATAAGGTTGCATAGTCAAGACAAAGTAAATTGAGAAAAATAAAATCGAAGAACCTTGGAATAAGAAATACGTTGTAATGAAACTTGACTGAAGTGATAAAGACGACATAATGCGTAAGACATCGAAAAATGGAGGGACCCACTAAAAAGACAATGCTTGTAGAATGTGGGCCCCTCAAGTACAGAATGTCAATAGAAATTAAACTGATGCAAAAAGGAGAAGAAAGACTGGGAATAAAGTAAAAAAGAAAAAAGTCTGGAAGCCCTCTAGGAAGATAGAGTATCAAACAGACATACATACTCAGGCGAGTAAACAGAAAACGAAACTGGGACGGCGAAACTAATAAAGGGGGACTCATAGACAAGACAGAACGAGACAAGACTAATATAACAGGAAGACAATACAACGGACAGAAAGACAGAGCAGATCCAGTGATCCTCGACAGAATTCATTGAAAAAAATGATGGGATGCGTGAAAAGGATACCATTATATAGAAAAGTATAGAGAAATAGATGCAGAAATAATATAAATGAAATCAAACCTACTCTGTAGGTGTCTCAGGACAAGAGAGACGAGAAAATATGGTATATCTTGTAAGCCAAGTTCTTCGAAAAGGAATTGAAATAAGCCAACAGGCTAATTCAATTCAGTGGGATCATAAAATTGCAATAAAGAAAACTTTAATCTTCTTTTAAATGAATATATAGAAGGGGAATCTTTTATATCATTATTCAGGGAATTCCAGTAAGTTGGGCCAGTGTAAATAAGTGTGTTCTTAGCAAACATCGTTCGTAAAAGAGGTAAATGAAATTCATTGGAGCGTCGAGTGGGATACTCATGGAATGATTGATTTCTTTGAAACATAGAAGCAAAAATGGACGGGAGTGAGTCGTTGCTGTACATGTACATAAATTGCCCCAAATTATATAAAAACAAATCTTTAATTTTTAATAGCTTATTGGAGGAAAATAACAAATTTGAGTGGGAGGGTATGGAAGGATAACAGATGATACGGAGAGCTTTCTTTTGTAGGAGAAACACTCTATCCAGTAGATTCTGATGAGTGTTACCCCATACTAAAACACCATAATTAAGATAAGGCAATATCAATGAAGAATATAACATAAGTAATGATTTTTGTGGAATATACGAATTCATTCTATTTATAACGCCTATATTACGCGAGATTGTGTTGGATATATAATCAATATGTAACTTCCAGGAAAGTTTGTCGTCAACAATAATTCCAAGAAATTTAAGATGTGAAACTCTTTCCAACTGAATATCATTCAAAACTATAGCTGTACTCAGAGTATCAACAGTATTACTGAAAATCATGTATTTCGTTTTTTGGGCATTCAAGGATAATTTGTTGGCTCTTACCCAATTACTCACTTTTTGTAATTCAGAATTAACTTTTTGAACAAGAAAATTAGCATCATTGTGGGCAAAAAATACATTGGTATCGTCAGCAAAATGGATGAAAGAAAGAAAGAAAGAAAGAAAGAAAAAAACAACCCTCTCAACAAATATATCAGTTTTAAGCAAAAATCACTCTGTTCATTTACAACATTATTAATTATAATGTATTGTAGAGTACCGGTACATTGTTTTTGCATAATCTTTCATTGTTGGATGGAAATAAAGCGACATTGGCGTGATATTAGCGTTTTCACTGTAGCGTTTTCACCGGAAAATGATAAATAATTGAAAAATACGGTAAAATTCACAAGGAATTGCTTTTTTTTTGGTTGTTGTTTTTAGATAAAGGGATATACACTGCATTATAAGTTTTGAATATTCCCTTCGCCGTCTTGAATATTAGACTAAGCGCTGTGGACATCATAAGCCTTGGATATTCCCTTCGCTGCCTTGAATAAAGACTAAGCGCACCGTGTTTACAACAGAGCACCTGTGAACATACAGAAGACAGTGCTCTTCTTTGTATAGCGGTTGGTCTCGATTCAGAAGTACAGGGATATAACGAGACCAAATTGGTTTAAAATTCATTTACTATGACTAAGCTACTCATTCGGAAATGCTATCATAGCTTGATAAGCATATCCGTGCCCGACAAACAAAATGGCACCAAAAAGGTATTGCCACCTCAGGTGGTACCAATATCTGGCCTGGCCCATGGACTAATACCTCTGACGACGAAACTATCTCCTGGTCTACCTTTATGATGAATGCGTGGATGGGAGGGTAAGGCTGATCACGTGGTTTCAGTTGACACGTAACCAAAAGGTTTCCTTCAGGATGGCTGGCGTCCTGTTGTTCCTGAAGTCTGATTGACAGGGCGTCTGCTGCAGGTGCATCTATCCATGTATGGTGATCAATCAAGTGAAGGTTTTGTAGGATATTGTATCATGATATCAAAATACTTTACCTGGAACTAAAACATGAAAAAAGCTATAGTATTATCAACGTCACCACTAAAATCCGTAGCTTTCCTGACAAACTTTTACGGACAAAGTTACGGATAACATTTCGAATGCATGATTCATACTATAACAATCATTCATATCCGATCGGTTCCTGGACACAATTCTATGCACTCTTACTTTATTGCACTCAATATGCATTTGAATCATGGATAACTCTGACAAACAGACCAAAATACTTACGCTCTGTACAGTAAATAGACGCTGTCGTTGTATTTCTGAGTCCGTTGCTTCCCTTAAGCCCCAGTCACATAATGCTCTGCGTCCGGTGTTACGTCCAAAACAGTCATTTTTTTCCGCGGACCCCCGCGGATCCTTTGCCGTCACCAGAAATTTGTACAAAACATGCGGGCAAAAAATGCGGACGATACGGACAGATATGACCAGATGCGAATACTTGCGTCCACTTGCGGATATTCTTACGAATTGGCACATAATAGTACTGAACACTTGCGGAGAGTTGCGGATATTTTCGGATAGTTAAGGATAGTTACAGATTGTTATTAATAATTATGGACAATTTGGTTTTCTCTTACGATTCCTGCTAAGTCAGTGTATTAGGACAGCAAGGTTATCACATTTTGGGCTGTCTTACATTGTACAATGGGGAAAACTGAAATTGAATTACGTACAAGTTGTGAAAAAAATCGTAATCCTTTAATTTGCTTTACAATAATAAAAGATGTATGAAATTTTGAACTTGAAGTTTGAATTTTGTTTGTGCAACTGAAATATGAATAAACGTCATAAATGTAAAGAATATATGTGACCGTGTATCACAAAACGAACAAAAAGTCGCACACACTGATTTTGTGTGAGGACTGAAAATAGGTGAAATGGGTCAACCGAGCCGATCTTGACTTGGCTACCCTGCGGGTAAATAAGGCTCTGTCATTATTATTTTTATTATCATTATTATTATTACTATTATTATCATCTTTATTATTATTATCATCATCATCATTGTTATCATTATTATTATCATTATTATCATTATTATTATTATCATTATTATTATTAATTTCAGTTTAATCTGATAATCCCCTCATTGTTGTTACTCCGGTGGTTTCCATCCTGTTTTTGTCCATCAATTCATCGCACAACCAGCACGGCTTGATAAAGATTAAGCGCTTGAATAGACACTGTACTTCAGAGCCTCTTTTCTCAGTTTGCACTTTTTCTGAGTGTGTGCATTCTTTACACTATTTAGATAAGTTAGGAGAGTCCATTTGATTTGAGTAATACATCATTATAAAGCTTAAAGTCTGCTCTTTCAGAATATGCTCTCAACTAAAATTTCATGAGTGGCGATTCTTTGTGTGTTTTGTGGTGCATGGTCACATAACATCACTATACCACAAATAAAATACAATGTAGATCGAAAAGTTAAACATCAGAGTAAGAAAATATTACTTGCAGCCATGGAATAGACAAACTGTGGTTACGCTGTCGTTGTTCAGCAATATTCAAGACTTTGCGATACTGGGTTATGTTAAGGAGGTATTTATTACAAAGCAATGCTTATCAAATTTACAGAAAAAAAAAAACATCAAAACTTTCAAACACCCCTCCCTCACCCAAATACAATATCAAGTCATCTCTTGAAGTAATGTATTTTCTGTTTGAATTTCTTGTATGCATGTCATTTTGAAATGCGCAGTAGAGTATATTATTACAGCAGTTGCGCAATATAAATGTCCTTTATTATTATCATTATTATTATTATTATTATTATTATTATTATTATTATTATAAAAAAAAAATGTAATACACATTCGATGGAGCGTAAAGTGCATGGGTAAGACTATAGAGAAATACTAAATTCGTTCTCATTTTATATAGTTGCCCCTGTCCCACACCTTCCCCGGCCAGAAGAGTGAATAAAATGCTATCACCCCATCCCCTAACCAAAATATTGCTTTTTTTTTTCGAAAAATATACATTCGAAGAGTACAAGAAAAAAAGTTCAGCACCAAGAGTCAACCGATGTCATGAGTATACATGGTATATGGGTGCCACTTAAAATGACCAGTATGTGGGAGAAATTTCATAATTTGACCATGCAGTTCTGCCTCTCCACCGCTCCGACTGTCTTGTAGCATTCCTTCAGGTAAAGGCGCTGCAGCTTGGCAACAGGAGTGTGTGCCTTCCCACGAGTCTCTGTGTTCCCATGCGAGTGGAAAACGGAAAACGTCGAAGGACGTAATTGTCCGCAACATCCGTAGCTGTCCGTAAATATCCGTAAGTGGACGAAACTGTTGTGATACGTTAACTTGCGGTTAATTTCGGATACTAACGGTGGACGTAAGCGAACGCAAACGGACGGAAGGTAATTTTTTTTTTTTTTTTGCGGATGGTCTACGTCCAAGCCACGGGTAGTTACGTTCAGTTACGGATAGTTACGTTTGGTTACGGTTACTTGCGTAAGTTTGCGTCCGTGGCGTCCCTCTGCGAAATTTGGAACATTTCAAAATTTCGCAGGATCGGCGACGTCATTTTGCGTTTCTTTACGGATGAGTTACGGACAGTTACGTCTACATACGTCCCTGCGGATGCCTGCGTCCACGCTGCGTCCCCCTGCGTCCACTCATTCGTATCTATCCGTGGCGGACGTAATCCATCGTAAAGCACTGTGTTAAGCCCCAGTCACATAATGCTTTGCGTCCGACGTTACGTCCAAAAAAGTCATTTTTTCTGCGGACTCCCGCGGATCCTTTGCCGTCACCAGAAAATTATTTTGTTCAAAACATACGGGGGAAAATGCGGGCGATACGGACAAATACAACCAGATGCGAGTACTTGCGTCCACTTGCGGGTATTCATGCGAATTGGGACATAATAGTTCTGAACACTTGCGGAGAGTTGCGGATATTTTCGGATAGTTACGGATAGTTACAGATTGTTATAAATAATATGGTTGTCTTTGACGATCCCTGCTAAGTCAGTGTATTATGACAACAAGGTTATCACATATTGGACTGTCTTACATTGTACACTGGGGAAAACTGAAATTGAATTACGTACAAGTTCGTAATCCTTTAATTTGCTTTACAGTAATAAAAGATATACGACATTTTGAACTTGAGGTTAAAATTTTATTTGTGCAACTCAAATATGAATAAACTTCATAAATGCAAAGAATACATAACCTAATTATACCACAATAATAATACAATATAGATCGATAAGTTAAACATTAGAGTAAGAAAATTATTACTTACAGTCATGGAATAGACATGTGGTTACGCTGTTGTTGTGCAGCGATATTCATGACTTATTGGATTATGTTAAAAGCAATGTTTATTACATTTCCAGAAAAAAAAAGACATCAAAACTTATATCAGGACCTTTACTTTTCATCATTCACATTAATAACTTTTGCAGATCATCGGACATATATTGCTTTCTTTTATACTAACTTGCCGATGATTCAAATATTTTTTTTCTCCCACCAAAATCCATTTACCTTAATTGTCCATACTCTCAATTCTGAATTAAAAAAAAAAAATGACTCAATGGATAAGAGCCAATAAATTATCACTAAATCTTCAGAAAGCAAAGTATATGTTATTTAGTAAGTCTATAGAAGTTTTAGGCACAGATATTATTTTTGATGACGTTCATTTAGAACGTGTATCTCACATAAGTTTCTCGGTATTACAGTCGACGATAAACTTTAGCGACAGCCTCTTATTATTAATATTAGTAAAATAATTCCGCGTAATATTGGTATCATTAAAAGACTTAAATCTCATATCCCGTTGTCTTCTTTGTTGACGTTGTATTTTTCATTAATATTACCTTATCTTAATTATGGAATTTTCGCATGGGGTAGTGCCCATCAAACTTTATTAGATAAACTATTGTTATTACAAAAAAGGCAGTTCGTAATATTTTTGGCGTTTCACCGCGTTCCCATGCAGATCCATTATTCGTGAAAAATAAGATTTAAAGATTAAAGATTTGTTTTTCTTTCAGCTTGGTCAGTTTATGTTTAATTATAAAACAAATGCACTTTTCAGTATTTTTAATTGAATGTTTCCAAGAATTTTTTTTTTGAGTAATTATCCCACCAGGCGATCTAATGAGTTTCATTTACCCCTATTGAGAACCTTATTGGCGCAAAATACATTTATTTACACTGGCCCTTGATTCTGGAATTCTTTAAAGGGGAAGGCTAGTAACTGATCAGTGGGAATCAGTAGAAATGCTGGGAGATGATTGTTCCAATCCTTATGGGATTCATTCAAGAGTACATTGTATATCTATTGTTGTGTGAAAATGATTTGCTTCAGAACGGTCTCATATTCAAGTAATGTGCAGATTAATGCTCCGTCACTGACCAGGGACGCTAACCTGGAAGCATTAAACTGCACATTACTTGAATATGAGACCATTCTGAAGCAAATCATTTTCACACAACAATAGATAGACAACGAACTCTTGAATGAATCCCATAAGGATTGGAACAATCATCTCCCAGCATTTCCACTGATTCCCACTGATCAGTTACTAGCCTTCCCCTTTAAGCTGTGATATAAAAAAAACTCTTTATCTTTGAATTCGCTTAAGCGTAAGTTGAAACTTTTTTTGTTGTCATTGTGTATTGCTCTATCTATCTCTCTCTCTCTCTCTCTCTATCTATCTATCTATCTATCTCTCTGTCTGCCTCTCCTTAAAGGCATCGTATAGTTTTGGTTGAAACCTAACTTCAGGTTTCTAACATCCCTCAGTGAGATAAAGAGAAACCTCTTATGAAACATGAAAGAGCATGTGATTCTCAAAGGAATTCGCTGTTTATTTGATGAAAATAGGTTCTGGAAATGGCCGAGATATCCAGAACAGAGTGATCCTAATAAAACGTGGGACCCACCTTTTATTACGGTCTCTTTGTTTAATTTTGTTTTTGGTTGTCTCAGCCATTCCAAAACCGATTTTCATCAAATTAACTTTGAATTCCTCTTAGAATCATAGTGCTTTGCACTATTTTATGAGTGATGTCTTGATATCTGTAGCAAAAATGTAAAATCCCAGTCCCCATCTCCACCAATACTATAACATCCCTTTAAGCCCGACTTAATGTAAAAAAAAGCATACGTACAAACTCTACGGTCATATTTATATGCGTACAGTTTAAGCCTGTTTTAATGTACAATACAATATTTATATGAATATCTAAAAAGACGTTCAAACTGTACATGCGTTAAATAAATTTTAATTGCAGTAGCCTGAAAATCATGGCTCACTGTTTTCGTTTGTGTGGCAGTACACAGTGATGTTTGTCTCCATGCGTACTCTGAGTAGGGTGTGTTTAAATGTGTGCATGTGTGTATGTGTGTGTACGTGTGTATGTGCGTGTGCGTGTGTGTGTGTATGTATGCCTGTCTTTTGTGTGTGGGGGGTGTGATGAACGTGCGTTTATGTAACATGTACTCCTAAATTTTGAAAATGTGAATGGTTGCAGGAGAAATGAAATAACCAAAAAAAATCACGACAGAAACAATATGAAATGAATTTGAAGGAAAAAGGCTAGAAGACAAATTTGTTCATGCTGTCATTTTTGTTGCGAGTGTGACAGACGAATTGGAATTGTTGATGACGAGAATGTGTGACAAATGACTAAATTGAATAGACTTTGTTCGAAAATCATCGACGAAAGACGAATTTGAAACTAGTATTGGCATATTCTAGATTTCTCGGGACGAAATTGAACTACAAAGCTATGTAATTGAATGAGAAAAGTTTGAAAATAAACGGGAAAGCAAAAAATTATCATCCTTTCTTTCATTCTGTTTTCTGTCACACTCCTTCTCTGGCTGTTCATTTTTAGAAATAGGATGGTCCGAAGATATATCGTCCTTGCGTCTGCAAATATCTGTTACGTATGCCGATCACCTCGGATTTTTTCGTTTGATAACTTCGTGAACTTTCAACCACTCTGGAATTTCGTACCCAGGTAACTGAATATACTCGTCATAATGCAATCTCATGTCTATCATACTATATTTTCTCTCAACCACAAGAGCATTGGCAGAATAAGTGGGAGCGGATTACAATGGCAATCTCGTCTCTAATAGGCCTATACTCATACGATAGAGACTTCAAACCACATGAGAGCAATTGGAGTTTCTTAGTGCGATATACTGGTTTTATTCTCTTGATGATTAACATTAATATGGCAAGTCAATCGTGTGCTTGAAATTATCATGATTTTATCGCTACAAGTAACATACTCATGCTGTAACATGATTACACAAAACCTATGATAAAATGGTACAAATCTACGTAAGCCTTTAATTGCAGAGTAAAAATTCACTGGTCAGAAATAAATCTTGTAGCAAAACAGAAACTAGCAATACAAACGCTCGTTTATTATACGTAATTTAATCCTGATTGCAACCAGAGCTATAACGGAGAAAACAAAAGAATGGAGGTAATAAATGTGTTCATTTACATTTCGATATAACGAAATTCAGATCAGATCAAGAACTATTGCGTTTTTTCCTTTGATGGCATTATCCCTGACATTTCCATTGCCACAGTCATTTCCACAGTCTCTCCATTGCACCCATACTCCTTGCCGCAGAGATACTATGCGCTTTATAGCACTTGTTACTGAATTGCTTTGGTCAAAGACAACCTTTCTGTTTTAGTATGCACCCTTCCTCAATCACAACAAACCGAGCGACCAGCAGTTCTCTGTCTCTTTCAACAATTATTTAGCAGAAATCATGGGGTAATAACAAGAGCATTTGAAGGAAATCTGAAACAAGTATTTAGTAACATATCACCAGAAAGTTCCGGGCAGGAATTCAACAATTACTCTAAAATACAGCTTACAGTTGTAAAAATCCAAAACGTTTTCTTTGGTCTCTACAAAAACAAAAACAAAAGAAAACAAAAACTCTATGCAAGAGCAGCTTACTTGGAGTAGTGAACATCAAAGCCAGTGGAATGCTAATCATTCAATTGTCATACGATGGAACCTGTGCATAAATTTCAACAAATTGTTAAGAGATTTCACTCCTCTGTCATCTCACGGATACGGTTTATCGACGTTACAGAAAAGGTAATATATATTTTGAGAATATTCGATTTGTACTCGAAAATAGAGCAGATTGCAGTTCTGATGAGACCAAAGTTCAAACAAACCGGACTCACTGCTGGTGCAGCGATACTGTATGAATAGGGACTGCGGTGACCTTTTGATATAACGGAATCAAACGGGGAAAATGAAGAAGGAAGAACAGAAGAGTATTTTGTAACATTATATTTTAATTGCCAGTAAAGAATTATCATAGCTGATGGCAAATCAAAACATGCAAAATTAATCTGACCGTACATTTTCCTGTGTCTCGCAACTATGAATACCATAATGGGAAATGTTTTTTTTTTCTTCTACTATGAATGTGATTACTAAAGTAATTGCTTCATAAATTGTTTTGCAAAGACGTAACAAGTTAGTAATTGTTTTAATGTGTGACAATTTCGACTGGAACGACAAGTATTTACATAGGTTTAACGTTAGATATTACACAATATGTATTCATCTTTATTGCTGAATAATACACTTCGAAACATGAAATCCGGAAACCGCACATTCTTGCATTTTATGAAAAATGTTATCATGTGGGATTGTCATAGTCCATTGTAATGGCATAATTATGATCAAATCCACCTCATCGGTTATTTAGTATCAGATTAATGAGCTTTCGAGGCGAAAGTGAGCCGTCGTGTCACAGGGAAAATGGGTATTCCATAAGTCCAAGATGAATCCGTTTAATCGAAACTCTGCACCTGAAAAGAAGGAAATAATTTGATTACCAGTTAATTTAACTACCATTAAGTTTAATTTAGTTTTGAAGGTACATGACGTTCCTGAACCATTACTAAAAATTAGGTGCAAACTATTCTGTAATACCAAAGTAAGTTGATAATTATACTATCATGTGGTCGAATAAGAATGCTCGCTTCAGGCGTAAGAACCCTCAACTCGTTGGCTCGTGCATATCTTTCCTCTCTTGTCCTTACTTTTTGTTGGGTCGCATTTACATCAACTCTTGAAATACAAAATATAATATGTGCTGACAACTTAACAATGACAAAACAGAGAGAGTAAATCTGCCCTTCAATAAAAACACGAAAATGTACGTAAATTACAGTTTGTACAACTTGCGATATAAGTCGCTTCCACTTTAACGATTATATTTCGTTTATAATTTCTAAAATTTGTTCCTGGACCGCATTTGTTTGACTGTAAATCGTCGAAAAAAAAATGTACAGATGAAATCTATAGTATGACATAAAAGTTAAGCCCCCGAGACCAAACTCCCCATACTTCAAGCTATGATATGAAGACGCATAACAAAATATGCGGAAGATCCTCAGCACATCTTAAAGGTAAACTGGTATAAACACTTTTTGCCCAATATTTTACTTTGGTGAAGTGCAAGTTAAAGGGTGTTGGTGATTTCTTGTGGCACTGTAGTCTGATCATCTTTTAAATACCTCGTCTGGGGGGAAGAATGTTCTTCTTCTGTTGACGTAAGCGACGCAGACGATTACGGAAAGGAGGAACACGACCAAAAGAAGAGCGTAAGTTGTCGACGATCGTTGCAGAGCTCCTTGACGCTGAAATTCTGCTATTATTTCCACAGCTATTACGAGTTTATGTAAGACAATGAGACAAAATGCTCACTAGCCGGAAAGACAGTATTGTATCAAACATGATTTCGAAACATGCTAGGTTGATATAGGTATCAGGTTTTCAATCGCAGGCAAATCGTGCGGAGATCTTTGACTTGATTAACGTAGGAATAATAGAAATAATAATAAGTAAAAATAGCCTGTGAAGGAGACCCTTATGTTTAATTCATTCAGTGTTTTAGTGTTCCCTGGTATACTTTTATGTTTTAAACAACAAAAATTATACATTTAGGTTACAAAGAAAATGCTTAAAATGAAGAAAAATAAGACGATGACTTCATCAAACCGTGGTCAAAACAGAGAAATTGAATTTTCGTTTTCGGTCACATTTATTGTCCCTACTTAGTGATTTTTCTTGAAAATTGTTATTTCAATTATAACATGTAATGACGTCTCATGACTTTTTCAACACTTCCGTTCTTCAGAGATTAAGTGTGCATGCGGCCTCGAACGAGCTTGAATGTTATGTTCTCGCGGAAACAGAACAGAGTAAACCGAATAGAGGGTATTTCTAATCTCTGGATTTTTAAAAACATACCATCCCTTCTGCATGCAAATTTCCGAAAATTTGGTGAGAACACTTAGGTATTTAAAAAACACTATTTGGAAACCTCCTGTAAATTTTGAACTAGCACAAGAGGATCGTTATTTGTTGAGTTAAATTGACCTTTAAGATTCGAATATTTCTTTCGTACTACGAACAAATTACAAATCTAAACTAATAGTCTTGTTTTACAGACATATGTGATGAACTTATATGCAGTTCATGTAAGTGGTATGTTGTTATTTGCCATAGATGACAAAGTAAAAGAAGCTAGTGAATTCTTCCTTTCTGACAGCTTTAACATGTATATCTTGTATTCGAAGAATAAGTTTCATATTACAACCACAGGAGGATTAGAATATGCAGCTGTGCCTCGTACACAGAATGCGTTACGGTGAGCATTTGGTGCATTATTTGAATTTTAACGGCTGACAACCTTCAAATATCACAGAAATGTTATAGCTTTACATTAGTCTTGTTATTCTGGTGGGATATATCATGTCTGTCCTATTTGGGAAGGAATGCAGAAGGGATGGCCCATCTTTAAGGGCTGTCACCAATCAAACGTCCTTTCATTGAAAAGGCTTCAGACACGCGCACGTGTGTTTGTAAGTGTGTGTATCTGTGTCTTTGTTGTAATATCTGTTTCTGAATGTCTAAATATCAAGACCGTATGTTAGGTTTAGGAAAAGTACTGAACGTATTGAAAATAGTGGTAAAGTCCTTCTTTTTTAGACTAGTATATTTATATGTATTAAATTGTGGGTTACCAGCTTTCCGGTTGTTGTGGTCTCTTTTTTAATGCCAAAAAGCTCCGTTTTCAAGATAGATGTTGACAAAACGCTAAATATTTAATTGATTATAGTAATTATAACAATCTGCAGTTATATAGAGCACGAAAATAACAATTTTCATAAAGAGTTTTACGCGCTTTATGTACACGTTCGTCTTTTACATCAGAAAAAGGGTAGGTTTTAAATACATCATTATTCAACAATTTTACAAATTTCATGTTATGCCACAGCTTACCTGACGGGCAGAAGGTCTTGGTTGCAGTGGTGGAGCCAAAATCATTCCATCCCGTACAGGAGACTTCTGTGCCCCCGTCGGCCCGAGGGGTGAAGGCAGTCGACGGCGAGCGGGAAGATGAGAGAGTGACGTTATCGGTTGTGATGAGGAAGGTATGGATACCTGGTGTCGGCTGGTACTCCTCGTCGATATGACAGACCACTGTGTATATTTTCCCGTTGTTCTCTCCCACGCGCTCGTTGAACTGAACATCGATTATGTCATCTATTATTCAATATTACGTAAAGGATGACAGTGACAAGGTAATTCGAAGGTGGGACTACAATAAAACACTTATCAAACAATTAGAAAGACAAGACAAGACACAGGTACGAAATCTATTTTTTTTTTTTAGGAATTTGAATACACTATACTTCACAGGTCTTTAATTCCTTCAAAATGTATGTAGAATATCACGTGCGGGTATTACGTGCTTACACTAGCATATCGTGTCATGTCTGAGATCGAAACAAAGCTATAATTATAGTAGAATAATATTCATAGTACATTCTTACACTAACACTTTTTTTTTTTTCGAAACAACCAATCAGGCAGACAAACAACCTATCTTAAAAGTAGAATTTCTTGATTTACCTCTAAAACAGTACAAATCCGTTGAACGCGTTGAGCCATGTCTATTCCTTCCTTCACACATGATGTTGATACACTTGTTGGGACGAGTTTCCACAATCGCAGACGGGACACCTGACAATGAAATCGTCTCGCCGTCAACGGAGATCTCATATGAGTCGATTGGAGGTGTGGGTTGGTCACGTGGTTCGATGTGACACGTGATCACAAGGTTAACCTCTCTCGCGACTATCTGCTCTTCAATCTGCAGAGCTATAATATCTTCCCCGGGAGGATCTTGATTTGATATCATGAAGAAATCCAACAAAAAAACAATGATTATGTAATATCTTTCATATTCATTAGTCGTAACTTTACGTTATGAACATGCGAATATTACATTCGATAACATCTCGCATTCCTCAAGAAAACTTTCTGAGGTTTAATTGTTGAATGCGTATATATATATATATATATATAACTTCTATGTCATGCATGTATTACTTATACGGGAATAAAAGGGACAATCAACACATCTTACTCTTAATAATGGCTGCAGTACAGGGGAACCCATACAAGCGTCTTAATGCTCTGTACTTGGTTTCGTTTTGTTCAAAAATATCCTGTTCTAAATCAAACATAATGGTTTGTTACTAATAGTTTACTATCATCCATAGGTGTTGGTATAAAAATTTAATGATAATTATCAATATTAGATTATTCTCACTGGATACAATATACAATGATGTTGATGAACTATACATGTTGTTCATCTATATCTTTAATGTTTATTTTGTTTCCTTCTGCTTAAATTTAATCTTGTCATTTCTAACACCCCAGGCTAAGCACCCCAGTCAATAACAAAAGACTTGATCAATCAAATTTACCTGTTGGACAAAAGTCATTAACTGTAGATGTCGAACCAACTTCATTCATTCCAATACATGTGACGTTCGTGCAGCCTGGAGGGATTGGCGATACCGTGAACGATGATGAGCTCGAGTTTGACACTGTCACACTTCCAACTTTAATCTCGTACCTCTCGAGAGCAGGGTAGGGTTGGTCGATGTCGGTCACGTGACAGGAAATGGTAACAATACTTTGACCATTGTCATTCAAACCTTCGTCGAACTCGATGTCAATGATATGATCACGTGGTGGATCTGCCAACGAATCACAGAAAGCGTTAGAAAGAAGCCATGAAAAGGTCAACCATTTTGAAGTAGAGATATAATGACGTCATATCAGAAATAACACCTTGCAGAACAAAACTGAAAACATGTATGATAAATATTTTGACTTGTCATGTGTGAACTAAAAAGATCATTTTTGTTTATTATATCCCTTTCTTCACACATGCATCCCTTTCTAAATGCTTTGGTCTCCTTGCACGAAAGAATGTGTTATTCAATGCAAATACATCACTTGACGCATTAATGTATAAGAGGTAGAGCTAATAATCCTGATGAAAGTGCACACCGTACATTCACGCACACATCAAAATCTAGTAATATTCATATACTCACATAATGCAACATGAATAGGTAAAATACATTATGTGATATGACATACCGCAAAACTATCAGAATGGGGAAAAATTATAGTCTTACTTTTTGGACAGTAGGTTTCAACTGACGATGCCGATCCACTGTCATTTTCGCCAATACACGTAAAATTCGTGCACCTGTCCGGTCGAGGAGATAGGGTGACCGAGTTGGAGGTCGACACGGTTTGACTATCTTTCTTGATGACGTAAGTATCAATAGGCGGGAATGGTCGAGTATGAGAGGCTATCTCGCAGGATATAGTCAAATCAACTTGACCTCCGACCTCCCTAAGATCCCCCGACTCTTGGAACTCAACCTGTATAGCATCATTTGGCGGAGGTGCTGTACAGGGAAACATAAAACATCGGAACAAAATGCATTAATATTAAGACACCTTTAGCTACACTGGAAAACAGAGCTGAAAATGTATTTGAAGTTGGAAGTCAAATAATTTTACTGACTGACTTTTTAAGAATTTTAGTCATATTGTTTTTTATTCATGGTATAATGCGTAATGAACTGTTTCCAAGACCTATCAGTATAATTGTATTCAAGCTTCATAAGAAGCTTTACTGATTGTATCATACCTCGTGGGCAATAGATCGATGTACTCGATGTCGATCCCAAGTCGTTCGTTCCTTCACATGACAGTTCGATACACCAACGAGGCCGTGGAGAAAGGCGAGTAGTAGGAGAAGATGACTGGGAGAGTGTGGCGCCACCAGCTTTGATGACGTATGAATTGATAGCGGGATGTGGCTGGTTCTGAGGGATCACGTGACATTCAATTTCCAAGAATGTCCCCTGACCACGTGTCCTGATACTAATCACACCATCGGCAGGGCCATCTGTGTATTTGGCAACAATAGGACAGCCATCAATTTCTCTTGCCACTTAGATCAAGCCCAGTGTTGATTGCGATCAAAGCAAAGTTTTGAATCATGCCATTTTGAAATGCAAATTGTTCAGTTTATGTTCCGACACCGCTGGAAGTAACGTTTGACGGCACCTAATGGTGACACGTGAATTGCTCGAAAATTGAATAATACATGAAGTTTGAAGTTTGAAGTTTTGAAGTTTGAAGTTTTATTAGCAACAACATTTGAACATGTACATTTTCAATCATTATACAATTGTATTTACATACATATATGAAAAAAAAATACTTATCTATTACTCCTTTACAATAACATGATTAAATGAAAACATTTGAGATTTAAATGTGATACATGTAGCGTAATTCTACAAAGTTGTTGTTGTTAATAAGGAAACCAAAAGTTAGCACGCGTGCTAGTCGAGATTGGTCACCTTGATCTTCATACTAAAAGCTAAACACAAACGAAAAGTTTTTACATGGTTGATTGAAATGGCTGTTAATACTTAAATACAATGTACATCATGTATTTTCTAACGTAAAAAACTTATTATACTTGATACAGTATATAATATCTATTAGAGAAGGAAATCTGCAAGGCATTTACGAAATGTAGATCTGTGTTCACGCATTTCTCGTGGCAATGTGTTCCAAAGTTTTGGTCCTAAGTAAGAAATCGAAAATTGTCCCTGTGTGGTTCTAAATTTTGGTAAGTACAACATTCTTTTTTCATTTGTTCTTGTCCTGTAAGTATGATGCACAGTTTGGCAATAGTCATACAGAGGGTGGGGAATAGTTCCATTGCAGAGATCGAACATAAATGTTAAAACTGAGAATTTATGTAACCTAACAACATCTAGAAGTTTGAATCATTGGAACAATGGTTCTGAATGTGTTCGTAATGTCGAAAATGTTATAGCTCTCAGAGCCATTTTTTGAGAAATATGTATACAATTTACGTAAGATGTATAAGTACTCCCCCATACCTCAATACCATATAATATGTGAGGTTGTATAAAAGATTCATACAAAAGCACAAGAATGCGCTGCGGAACATACTGTCTTAATTTATACAAAACACCTACTATCCTTCGAACACATTTATTTACCAATTGAATGTGAGGTTTCCAAGTGAGATGACAATCAATCTGAGTTCCGATAAAGGATGCAACACTCACTTCATCAATGCCTGTGTTAGATAGTTTTATTGCACCCCTCATCGCAACTAACTGGCGTTTTCTTCTGATTACCATACATTTTTTTCTTTAAATTGATTGTAATTTTATTGGCATTACACCATGTTTGAACTTTGTGCAGGTTTTCATTTACTTCATTCACATCTATTTCTTTTTGGCGAGCAGCATAAGTATGAAAAATATTTGAATCGTCAGCAAACAATCTGAATTTAAAGAAAGAGCAAGAGCGTGGCAAATCATTTATAAATATCAAAAAGAGTGTAGGCCCCAAAACTGACCGTTGCGGGACACCACAAGTTATAGTCTTCGGTGTCGAGACCATTCCTCTATAAGATAGCAGCTGAGATCTGTTCGACAGATAATCAGCAAACCATTGAAGTGGAATTCCACGAATACCATAATGAGCCAGTTTACATAGAAGAATACCATGATTTATCGTATCAAAAGCCTTTTTAAAATCCATAAATATACCAAGTGTTACTTTTCCTTCATCAAGTGATGTCATTAGTGTATTTACAAGATTAATTAAAGACAATTTCGTACTGTATCTTTTATGAATGCGTGATGAACGTCAGATGAAGAACAAGATTTGAAGAATCTCTTGAATATAAAAGATTTATTTTTTCTCCTAATAGAACTTTGAAAAAGATTGTCTTTTCCATCCAAAAGACCACGGACGCTCAGCCTTGAGGTCTTTAGTTCGAGTTCACAGACAACAGCATTTGCACCCGCGGGCGAGACAATAATTCCCGTTGCCAAGTGCAGGTCTTTCGGAGGAGACTTCAACCCCAAATATAAATACACGTTAAAAAAAAGAGGGAAAAAAATCCATACAGAACGATGCAAATATGACAAAAATCGGAATAGAAATAAGAAAGATATGATATTTTGAAATTTCACATTTTATGGAAAAACATTTCGAGGCCAGTCCTTAAGAATATTCAAATGAGCAAGTTGATGAATGATGTCATACCTCACAATTGTTCATGTATATAATAAGATTATATGAAATTCGGAAAAATCGTTTTTAGCTAAAACAAGTAAAAGCACGTTTTCATACCAAGGTATATAAGCATTAACGTTTGTTCTTTTTTATTTGGAGTGGGTTTTAGGCAAGTTTGATATTTACACAGCTGAAATATGAGATTTTTGTCATTTTTGTACTAGGTGTTACCAAAAACATTTCACACTTTTGATCCTAAATAGTTCAAAAACTGTATATCAGATAACACTGACATTTATACGGACATTGGGCCGGATGCATAAATGCTAGCAATTGCTTGTCCTAGCCTTTTACTCGAATCCGTATGCATAAAAACAAGCAATTGCTTGCGAGCAGAAGCTTTTGCTAGCAAGCAATTGCTTAGAGACCAGGCATTTGATTAAAAACTTATGCATAAAACATACCTTTTGCTAGTTCTTACTAGCAATTGCTTACGATTTTTCAAGCTCTGTAAAATGAGCTTGAGCGTTTGTTTAAATGGGAGGTTCCCTTTTAAGTATCATTTTCATATTCATGAAAGAAAGACCACACTTGTGCAGGAGTGGTATAAATCTACAAGAAATTACTCCTAAGTAATGTAAGAAACTTTTTCATTTCAACAACGGGAATGTCCAGTGGTTAGCACGCAAAAAGTGATGTCTGACTTCGGTGGAGAGCAAAGAGACCTCTCTCCACGTGCAAGCGTGGTGTGAAAAATGACTATAAAATTGAATAGAATTTGTTCGAAAATCATCGACAAAAGACGAAATTAAAACTAGTATTGGCATATTCTAGATTTCTCGGGACAAAATTGAACTACAAAGCTATTTAATTGAATGAGAAAAGTTTGAAAATAAACGGGAAAGCATAAAATTAATGTCCTTTCTTTCATTCTGTTTTCTGTCACACTCCTTCTCTGGCTGTCCATTTTTAGGAATAGGATGGTCCGAAGATATATCGTCCTTGCGTCTGCAAATATCTGTTGTGTATGCCGATCACCTCGAATTTTTTCGTTTGATAACTTCGTGAACTTTCATTCACTCTGGAATTTCGTACCCGGTTAACTGAATATACTCGTCATAATGCAATATCATGTCTATCATACTATATTTTCTCTCAACCACAAGAGCATTGGCAGAATAAGTGGGAGCGGATTACAATGGCAATCTCGTCTCTAATAGGCCTATACTCATACGATAGAGACTTCAAACCACATGAACGCAACTGGAGTTTCTTAGTGCGATATACCGGTTTTATTCTCTTCATGATTAGCATTAATATGGCAAGGCAATCGTGTGCTTGAAATTATCATGATTTTATCGCTACAAGTAACATACTCACGCTGTCACATGATTACACAAAACCTATGGTAAAATGGTACAAATCTACCTAAGCCTTTAATTACAGTTTAAAATTTCACTGGTCGGAAATAAAGCTTGTAGCAAAACAGAAACTACCAATACAAACGCTCGGTTATTATACCTAATTCAAACCTGATTGCAACCAGAGCAATAACGGACAAAACAAAAGAATGGAGGAAACGAATGTGTTCATTTACATTTCGATATAACGGAATTCAAATCAAGAACTATCGCGTTTTTTCCTCTGATGGAATTATCCCTGACATTTTCAAATATCTTTCAGTCAATTGCATCCCTAAATAATTCATATAAGCAATGTAATATGATGTAATATATACGATCAGGTAGGTGTTAGTGAAGGAGAAGAAACAGAGTCTCTCCATTGTACCCATACTCCTTGCCGCGGAGAAATTATGCGCTCTAAAGCACTTGTTACTGAATTGCTTAGGCCAAAGACAGCCTTTCTGTTTTATTATGCGCCCTTCCTCAATCACATCAAACCGAGCGACCAGCAGTTCGCTGTCTCTTTCAACTATTATTTAGCAGAAATTATTTAGTGTGTAAAGAAGACAGGACACACGAACAAAAATTATCAAAAAATTGCAGTTCTTTAACTGTGAAATGCTACTAAACACGCAGAAACACGGATTAGCCAATCACATAATCCGAAAGGTTTCATATTAATGTACAATAGCGAGGAAAATTATGCACAGAAGTGCGCAAGATGATTAAATGCTAACTTTCCATAAGATATTATTTTTTTCAGTCCTGCAGGGGTAATAACAAGAGCATTTGATGAAAATCTGAAATAATTATTCAGTAACATATCACCAGAAGCTGAGAAAGTTCCGTACAGGATTTCAACAATTCCTCTGAAATACAGTTTAAAGTTGTTAAAATCAAAAACGTTTTCTTGGTTTAAAAAACAAAACAAAACAAAAAACAAAACAAACAAAATCTATGGAAGAGCGGCTTACTTCGAGTATGGAACATCAAAGCCAATGGAATGCTAATCATTCAATTCTCATACGATGTAACCTGTGCATAAATTTCAACAAATTGGGAAGAGATTCTACTCCACTGTCATCTTACTGATACGATCAACGTTACAGAAAAGGAAATATATATTTGAGAATATACGATTTGCACGCGAAAAATACAGCAGTTTCCAGTTCTGAGACCAAAGGTCAAACAAACCGGAGTCGTTGCAGGTGCAGCGATACTGTATGAATAGGGACTGCGGTGACATAGCGGAATCAAATGGGAAATGAAGACGGAAAAACAGAAGACTATTTTGTAGCGTTGTATTTTAATTACCAGAAAAGAATCATCGTATCTGAACGCGGATCAGATCATGGAAAATTGATCTGACCGTAAATCGTGCTGCGTCTCGCAACGATGAATATCATATTGGGTAGTGTTTTTTTTTTTTTTTACTCCCTGTGAATGATGAATTGCTTCATAAATTATTTGGCAAAGACTGAACAAGTTAGTAATTGTTTTCAGTGGAATGACAAATATGGACATAGGTTTAACACGAGATGTTACATAATATGTATTCATCTTTATTGCTTAATAATACACTTGGAAACATGAAATCCGGAAACCGCACACCCTTGCATTTTATGAAAAATGTTGTCATGTAGGATTGCCATAGTCCATTGTAATGGCATAATTATGATCAAATCCACCTCATCGGTTATTTAGCATCAGATTAATGAGTCTTTGAGGCGAAATTGAGCCGTCGTGTCACAAGGAAAATGAGTATCCCATAAGTCCAAGATGAATCCGTTTACTCGAAACTCTGCACCTGTAAATAAAGGAAGAATTTGATTACCAATTGATTTGACTACCAATAAATTCAATTTAGTTTTGAAGGTACATGACGTTGCCTGAACCATTACTAAAAATTAGGTGCAAACTATTCTTTAATACCAACGTAAGTTTATATATTATCATATAGTAGGATAAGAATGCTCGCTTCAGGCTTATGAACCCTTCTTGGCTCGTGCATGACTCTCCCGTCTTGTCCTTATTTATCATTGGGTCGCATTTACTTCAACTCTTGAAATATGAAATAATTATAAAATATGATGAGAACTTAATATGACAAGACAAGATCGTTAATCTGCCCTTCAATAAAAACACAAAAATGTACATCAATTACAGTTTCTACAGCTTGCGACATCAGTCACTTCCACTTAAACGATTATATTCATATATTCATAGCTTCTACAATTTGTTCTTGGACTGCATTTGCTTGACTGTAAATCGTCGAAAATACATATCACACAAATGAAATCTATAGTATGACATAAGATTCAAGCCTCCGAAATCAAACTCCCTATACTTCAAGCTGTAATACGAAGACGCATATTAATACATGTGAAAGATCCTCAGCACTTCTTGAAGGTAAGTTGGTAACAACACTTTTTACTCAATTTTTTTACTTTGGTTAAGTGCAAGTTGGATGGTGTTGGTGTTTTCTTGTGGCATTGTAATGTAGTCTGATCATCTTTTAAATACCTCGTCTTGGGGGAAGAATGCCCTTTTTCTGTTGACGTAAGCGACGCAGACGATTACAGACAGGAAGAACACGACCACAAGAAGAGCGTAAGTTGTCGGCGATCGCTGAAGAGCTCCTTGACGCTGAAATTCTGTTATTATTTCCACCGCTTTTACGAGTTTATATACGACAATGAGACAAAATTCTCACTAGCCCGAAAGACAGTGTTGTATTAGACATGATTTCGAAACATGCTAGGTTGATATAGGGCCTAGGTATCACGTTTTCCATCGCAGGCAAATCGTGCGGCGATCTTTTACTTGATTAACGTAGAAATACGTTAAAAAATTGATAATAAGGGAAAAATAGCCTGTGAAGGAGACCCTTATCTTTAATTCATTCAATGTTTTAGAGTTTCGTGGTATACTTTTATGTTTTAAACAACAGAAATGATACATTTAGATAGGAAGAGAAAATGCTTAAAATGGAGAAAAATAATAGGCTGACTTTGTCAAACCGTGGTCAAAACAGAAAAATTGAATTTTCGTTTTCGGCCACATTTATTGTCCCTACTTAATTGCTTTTCTTGAAAATTGTAACTTCAATCATGACATGTTATGACATCTTATGACTTTTCCATCACTTCCGTTCTTCAGAGATTAAGTGTGCACCGGTCTAGAACGAGCTTGAATGTCATGTTCGCTTGGAAACAGAACAAAGTATAAAGCGAATAGATGGTATTTCTAATCCCTGGATTCTTAAGGGCTGCCAACAATTAAACGTCCTTTTATTGAAAAGGCTTCAGACACGCGCACGTGTGTTTGTAAGTGTGTGTGTATGACAATTTTATGTCTTTGGATGCGTTTATCAACTCTTTCTCTCGGCAGAAACAGGTTTTTTAAACAGCTTTCAGGGATTTTTTTACGAGTTGATAAAAGCTGTTTTGAAAGCCCTTTCGGAAAGCCTTTTCGAAAGCTGCAAATTTGTGGCTTTCCAAACAGGTTTCCTAAACAGGTTTTCAGAAACCTGTTTGTAAAAGCCTTTTGAAGTTGATAAACGCAAAGCTGTTTTGAAACGGCTTTGTAGTATTGTATTGCAATTACGAACAATGCACGCCCTACATGACCTCTTCTCCTCGGGTCGAATTGCGCAATGCAGCTGTGCAGTGACAGGCCAGTTATCGTGTTCGCGAAGAGTTGATAAACGCAACTATTTTGGAAGCCGTTTCTAAAGGGCTTTGGAAAGCCGTTTCAAACAAGGGAAAGTTGATAAACGCAGCCTTTGTCGTAACATCTGTATCTGAATGTCGTCCAGAAATATCAAATGTATCATGGCCGTATTTGAGGTTAAGAAAAAGCACGGTAAGTATTTGAAATAGTGGGAGAAGTCCTTTTTTTTCTTTTTAGAATAGTGGATTTATATGTATTACATTGGGTTACCAGCTTTCCAGTTCTTGTGGTCTCTTTTTTTTAAATGATATAAAGCCACTGTTTTCAAGGTAGATGTTTACAAAACGGTGAGTATTTCTGGGACGAACACTGAACTAGGGCTTTCTATAGCTCAGTCGGTAGAGCACCGGGCTAGCAATCCGGAGGTCTCGGGTTCGAATCCCGATGGAATCCCATTTTCTCCGGTCATTTTTACACTAATAAATTATAATGATTTTATAAAAATCTGCATTTATATAGAACATGATAATGATAATTTTCATAACGAAATGTGCGCGCTTTATGTACACTTTAATTTTTTTACATCAGAAAAGGTGTAGGTTTTAAACACATCATTTTTCAACAATTTTACAAATTCCATGTTATATCACAGCTTACCTGACGGGCAGAAGGTCTTGGTTGCAGTGGTGGAGCCAAAATCATTCCATCCCGTACAGGAGACTTCGGTACCCCCGTCGGCCCGAGGGGTGAAAGCAGTCGACGGCGAACGGGAGGATGAGAGAGTGACGTTATCGGCTGTGATGACGAAGGTATGGATACCTGGTGTCGGCTGGTACTCCTCGTCGATATGACAGACCACTGTGTATATTTTCCCGTTGTTCTCTCCCACGCGCTCGTTGAACTGAACATCGATTATGTCATCTATTATGCAATATTACGTAAAGGATGAAGGTAGCCATGTAATTCCAGGGTGAGACTGCATAATGAAACACTTATCAAACAATTAGAAAGACTAGACAAGACGCAGGTATCTTTTTTCAGGAATTTTGATACAATATATTTCAATGTTTCAATATTTCAATATTTCACGTGCGGGTATTACTTGCTTAGACTGGCATATCGTGTCATATTTGAGATCGAAACAAAGCTATAATTACAGTAGAATAATATTCATAGTACATCCTTACACTATTTTTTTTTCGAAACAACCAATCAATCAGACAAACGACCTGTCATTAAAATAGAATTTCTGGATTTACCTCTAAAACAGTACAAATCCATTGAACGCGTTGAGCCAAGTCTGTTTCTTCCTTCACACATGATGTTGATACACTTGTTGGGACGAGATTCCACAATCGCAGACGGGACACTTGACGATGAAATCGTCTCGCCGTCAACGGATATCTCGTAAGAGTCGATTGGAGGTGTGGGTTGGTCACGTGGTTCGATGTGACACGTAATCACAAGGTTAACCTCGCTCGCGACTATCTGCTCTTCAATCTGCAGAGCTACAATATCTTCCCCGGGAGGATCTTGATTTGATATCATGAAGAGATTCATACAAAAAATAATTATGTAATATTATTCATATTCATTAGTCGTAACTTTACATAAGGAACATGCGAATTACATTCGGAAACATCTCGCATTCCTCAAGAAAACTTTCAGAGGTTTAATGCGTATATATATAACTTGACAATCAATACATTTTATTCTTAAGAACGGCTGCCGTATCGGGGAACCCAGACAAGCGTCCTAATACTCTGTAGTTGGTTTCGTTTTGGTCAAAACTATCCTATTCTAAACCAAACATAATGGTTTGTTACTATTAAACATAGAAGACTATATATCACCCATGGGTGTTGGTATAAAATTTTAATAACAATTATCAATATGAAATTATTCTCACTGAATACAATATACAATGATGTTGCTGAGCTATACATGTGGTTCATCTATACCCGTGATGTTTATTTTGTTTCCTTCTGCTTAAATTTAACCTCGTCATTTCTAACTCCCCAGGCTTAGCACCCCAGTCAACAACAAAAGACTTGATCAATAAAATTTACCTGTTGGACAAAAGTCATTCACTGTAGATGTCGAACCAAGCTCATTCATTCCAATACATGTGACGTTCGTGCAGCCTGGAGGGATTGGCGATACCGTGAACGATGACGAGCTCGAGTTTGACATTGTCACACTTCCGACTTTAATCTCGTACCTCTCGAGAGCAGGGTAGGGTTGGTCGATGTCGGTCACGTGACAGGAAATGGTGACAATACTTTGACCATTGTCATCCAAGCCTTCGTCGAACACGATGTCAATGATATGATCACGTGGTGGATCTGCCAACGAATCACAGAAAGCGTTAGAAAGAAGCCATGAAAAGGTCAACCATTTTGACGTAGAGATATTATGACGTCATATCAGAAATAACACCCTGCACAACAAAACTGAAAACATGTATGATAAATATTTTGACTTGTCATGTGTGAACTAAAAAGATCATTTTTGTTCATTATATCCCTTTCTTCACACATGCATTCCTTTCTAAATGCTTTGGTCTCCTTGCACGAAAGAATGTGTTATTCAATGCAAATACATCACTTGACGCATTAATGTATTAGAGGTACAGCTAATAATCCTGATGAAAGTGCACTCCGTTCATTCATGCACACATCAAAATCTAGTAATATTCATATACTCACATAATGCAACATGAATAGGTAAAATACATTATGTGATATGACATACCGCAAAACTATCAGAATGGGGAAAAAATATAGTCTTACTTTTTGGACAGTAGGTTTCAACTGACGATGCCGATCCACTGTCATTTTCGCCAATACACGTAAAATTCGTGCACCTGTCCGGTCGAGGAGATAGGGTGACCGAGTTGAAGGTCGACACGGTTTGACTGTCTTTCTTGATGACGTAAGCATCAATAGGCGGGAATGGTCGAGTATGAGAGGCTATCTCGCAGGATATAGTCAAATCAACTTGACCTCCGACCTCCCTAAGATTTCCCGACTCTTGGAACTCAACCTGTATAGCATCATTTAGCGGAGGTGCTGTTCAGGGAAACATAAAACATCGGAACAAAATTCATTAACATTAAGACACATTTAGCTACACTGGAAAACAGAGCTGAAAATGTATTTGAAGTTGGAAGTCAAATAATTCTACTGACTGACTTTTTAA
Organism: Diadema antillarum; assembly: GCF_040938485.1. NCBI lineage: Eukaryota > Metazoa > Echinodermata > Echinoidea > Diadematoida > Diadematidae > Diadema > Diadema antillarum. Next base: position 372,996 of record NW_027271666.1, read on the forward strand.
GAATTTTAGTCATATTGTTTTTTATTCATGATATAATGCGTAATGAACTGTTTTCAAGACCTATCAGTATAGTAGTAATTGTATTAAAGCTTCAGAAGAAGCTTTACTGATTGTATCATACCTCGTGGGCAATAGATCGATGTACTCGATGTCGATCCCAAGTCGTTCCTTCCTTCACATGACAGTTCGATGCACCAACGAGGCCGTGGAGAAAGGCGAGTAGTAGGAGAAGATGACTGGGAGAGTGTGGCGCCACCAGCTTTGATGATGTATGAATTGATAGCGGGATGTGGCTGGTTCTGAGGGATCACGTGACATTCAATTTCCAAGAATGTCCCCTGACCACGTGTCCTGATACTAATCACACCATCGGCAGGGCCATCTGTGTATTTGGCAACAATAGGACAGCCATCAATTTCTCTTGCCACTTAGATCAAGCCCAGTGTTGATTGCGATCAAAGCAAAGTTTTGAATCATGCCATTTTGAAATGCAAATTGTTCAGTTTATGTTCCGACACTGACGGTAGTAACGATTGACAGCTCCTAATGGTGACACGTGAATTGCTCGAAAATTGAATGATACATGAATGCGTGACGGACGTCAGATGAAGAACAAGATTTGAAGAATCTCTTGAATATTAAAGATTTATTCTTTCTCCTGATAGAAATTTGAAAAAGATTGTCTTTTCCATCCAAAAGACCACGGACGCTCAGCCTTGAGGTCTTTTGTTCGAGTTCACAGACAACAGCACTTGTACCCGCGGGCAAGACAATAATTTCCGTTGCCCAGTGCAGGCCTTTCGGAGGAGACTTCAACCCCAAATGTAAATACACGTCAAAAAAAAAATCTCATACAGAACGATGCAAATATGACAAAAATCGGAATAGAATTAAGAAAGATAAGATATTTTGAAATTTCACATTTTACAGAAAAACATTTCGAGGCCAGTCCTTAAGAATATTCAAATTAGCAAGTTGATGAATGATGTCATACCTCACAATTTTTCATGTATGTAATAAGATTATTATGAAATTCGGAAAAAAACTGTTTTAGATAAAACAAGTAAAAGCACGTTTTCATACCAAGGTATATCAGAGTTAACGTTTGTTCTTTTTTTATTTGGAGCGGGTTTAAGGCAGGTTTAATATTTACACAGCTGAAATATGAGATTTTCGTCATTTTTGTACTAGGTGTTACCCAAAAACATTTCCCACTTTTGATCCTTAATAGTTCAAAAACTGTATATCAGATAACACTGACATTGATATGGACATTGGGCCGGATGCATAAACGCTAGCAATTGCTTGTCCTAGCCTTTTACTCGAATCCGTACACATAAAAACAAACAATTGCTTGCGAGCAGAAGCTTTTGCTAGCAAGCAATTGCTTAGAGACCAGGCATTTGCTTAAAACTTAAGCATAAAACATACCTTTTGCTATTTCTTACTAGCAATTGCTTACGATTTTCCAAGCTCTGTAAAATGAGCTTGAACGTTTGTTTAACTGGGAAGTTCCCTTTTAAGTATCATTTTCATATTCATGAAAAAAAGGCCACACTTGTGCAGGAGTGGTATGAATCTACAAGAAATTACTCCTAAGTAGTGTCAGAAACTTTTTCATTTCAACAACGGGAATGTCCAGTGGTTAGCACGCAAAACGTGATGAAAAACAGATAGGATGTCTGACTTCGGTGGAGAGCAAGGAGACCTCTGTTGCGACACGGATTGTCGCCCCTACACGGATTGTCGCCTCCTGCTCGGGGCGACAATCCGTGACGGGCGCTGGCGGCACGGATTGTCGCCCCCGTCACGGATTGTCGCCTGGTGACAATTCGTGACGCTTGTGCAGTTCCCAGTTTTTGACCTCGAAGGCGACAATCCGTGTTGGCAAAAAATTTGTTGCGACACGGATTGTCACCCCGTCACGGATTGTCGCCCCGGGCTCGGGGTGGTTCCTCCGGTGTTAAGCTTTGGTGGGATGGGTATGACTGGTAAGTTATGCGTATATATGTGTGTGTGTGTGTGTGTGTGTGTGTGTGTGTGTGTGTATTGTGAGCTGCATGATATGTGATGTGTACGATTTGTTGTGTGTGTGTGTGTGTGTGTGTGTGTGTGTGTATGTGTGTGTGTTTGGAGTATAATAATACAATATGTAGAAACTGTGCATGTGTGGTGGTTGTATAGTGGTAGTGGTTTGTTTGTCTGTGTGTATACGTGTGCCTGTATGCTTACGTGTGTATGTTGAATATAGTGGCGCTACTGTGGCAATACAAACGCCTTCAGAGTGTATGAGCACGTGCTTAAAGAATTCACACCAGCGTTGATCTAAAAATAGTATGGGTGTGTCAACCAATATCAGCGGTGAGGCGGGCTAGGCGAGAGAGAGACCGAGAGAAAATACATACGAGGGAGGTACCCTCCCCAAATGTTATTTGTCTTTGTTCATTTTTCACTGCAGTCATTTTTTTCCATCAGTCTTACAAACTAGAACGTCCATACCACTATTCTTTGTCCCAGAATAGGTTTGGCATGCTTTATGCATGAGCGAATAATTTCCACACGCCGTAAAAAAACTGTCAATCGTTAGTTGATTTTAGCACAAACGAACTGCCATTGCACACCGCTAATACATACGTAATACAAACAAACACCAACAAACACTCAAACAAATCCTCATAATGCAAATAAACCAACTCAACACTTTTTCCCCTTGATATTTATTGATTTCATTCAAATCATTCATAAATCGACCCATTCTGGGCGTAACATGAACAAAAAAAAAGCTACAAATGGCAATTCGAAACACAAACAAATCCATGTGTCAATTTATACCTCAAATAATCTCACTTCAACATAGATAACTCGCATTATAGACCAACCCTACTAATAATTTCTTCACGAGAAAGTTTTGACATGTAGGGCCCTACCAAACCTATATTCCTTGAATATATTGGTTTGGATCATGTAACACCTTCTTACTTACAAGGGCATATACATAAAAAATCACAAATACATTACACAAATCTAGCATGAAATCAGTCATAAAAAAAAAAAAACGACCACCCCCTCCCCTCCCCAACCGAAACAAATCTAGGGCCTACATCTATCCTAAATATTAAATCCTACCAACATCTGTCATACCATTTATAACTATCCTTCTTCAAATCCAATCCCCAACCCACCAACCACTGATTAAACAAAACCTAAATCATCCCACACCCACATTCACCAACCCAAATACATACACACACACACACATACACACACACACACACACACACACGAAGGTTCATTATTCTGAAGTTTCGGTTTTTTTTTTTTTTCGAGGCTTCATTTATCCGAAACACACAATTCTCTATACCTAGAGGTTCGTTGATCCAAAAATGAAATTCGGAATAACGAACCTTTGGAATAATGAGCCTTCGGACGAATGAGCCTTCGGACGAATGAGCCTTCAGAATAACAAACTTTTGCAATAACGAAATGTAACCCCCTTCCCACATACCGACGCACACCCGAACCGATACCACATTCCTTCCTGATGAAACGATTTCCCAATGTTGATAAATAAGACATAATGGACCTTATGCGGAAAAGCAGCATCCGCCCGCACGCAAGCTCCACTCCGAATTCATACACAAATCTGCCAAACAAACTCATCAAATTCAAAGCTGCTGATAAAATCAATATCAACGTTTATGCCAGCAACAGCTTACTAGGTATCCCTCGCCACGCGCAGCTAAAAAACACATACGCAAAAAACCGACATACACACACACACACACACACACACGCACACGAACAAACGGACACTAAATTATCATGACGTGTACGCGCACATACACACTTCCTTGAAACCTCACCATGACTTTTTACATGGCATGTTTGCATGGATGTAGCCATGTAAGTTATGTGTTAGTATTTCAATGATTATGTCCAGAACGATATTACCCAGCAAAATGTGCTTCGAGGGCGGGCGACAATCCGTGCCGCCAGCCCTCGTCACGGATTGTCGCCTCCACGTGTAGGGGCGACAATCCGTGTCGCAACAGACCTCTCTCCACGTGCGAGCGTGGTATGACAAATGACTATTGTTCGAAAAGCATCGACGAAAGACGATGTCAAACTAGTATTGGCATATTTTAGATTTCTCGGGACGAAATTGAACTACAAAGCTATTCAATTGAATGTGAAAAGTTTGAAAATAAACGGGAAAGCATATTATGATTATTATCCTTTCTTTCATTCTGTTTTCTGTCACACTCCTTCTCTGGCTGTTCATTTTTAGAAATAGGATGGTACGAAGATATATCGTCCTTGCGTCTGCAAATATCTGTTGTGTATGCCGATCACCTCGGATTTTTTCGTTTGATATCTTCGTGAACTTTCATCCACTCTGGAGTTTCGTACCCGGTTAACTGAATATACTCGTCATAATGCAATCTCATGTCTATCATACTATATTTTCTCTCAACCACATGAGCATTGGCAGAATAAGTGGAAGCGGATTACAATTGCAATCTCGTCTCTAATATACTTATACGATAGAGACTTCAAACCACATGGAAGCAATTGGAGTTTCTTAGTGCGATATACCGTTTTTATTCTCTTCATGATTAGCATTAATATGGCAAGGCAATCGTGTGCTTGAAATTATCATGATTTTATCGCTACAAGTAACATACTCACGCTGTCACATGATTACACAAAACCTATGGTAAAATGGTACAAATCTACGTAAGCCTTTAATTACAGTTTAAAATTTCACTGGTCAGAAATAAATCTTCCAGCAAAACAGAAATTACCAATACAAACGCTCGTTTATTATACCTAATTTAATCCTGATTGCAACCAGAGCAATAGCGGACAAAACAAAAGAATGGAGGAAATGAATGTGTTCATTTACATTTCGATATAACGGAATTCAGATCAAGAACTATCGCGTTTTTTCCTCTGATGGAATTATCCCTGACATTTTCAAATATCATTCAGTCAATTGCATCCCTAAATAATTCATATACACAATGTAATATGATGTAATATATACGATCAGGTAGGTGTTAGTGAAGGAGAAGAAACAGAGTCTCTGCATTGTACCCATACTCCTTGCCGCGGAGAAATTATGCGCTCTAAAGCACTTGTTACTGAATTGCTTTGGCCAAAGACAGCCTTTCTGTTTTATTATGCGCCCTTCCTCAATCACATCAAACCGAGTGACCAGCAGTTCGCTGTCTCTTTCAACTATTATTTAGCAGAAATTATTTAGTGTGTATAGAGGACAGGACACACGAACAAAAATTATCAAAAAATTGCAGTTCTTTAACTGTGAAATGCTACTAAACACGCAGAAACACGGATTAGCCAATCACATAATCCGAAAGATTTCACATTACTGTGCAATGGAGAGGAAATTATGCACAGAAGTGCACAAGACGGTTAAATGCTAACTTTCCAGAAGATATTAATATTTTTTTTTTCAGTCCTGCAGGGGTAATAACAAGAGCATTTGAAGAAAATCTGAAATAACTATTCAGTAACATATCACCAGAAGCTGAGAAAGTTCCGTACAGGATTTCAACAATTCCTGTGAAATACAGCTTAAAGTTGTTAAAATCAAAAACGTTTTCTTGGTCTAAAAAAACAAAACAAAACAAAACAAAAAAACAAAACAAACAAAATCTGTGGAAGAGCGGCTTACTTCGAGTATGGAACATCAAAGCCAATGGAATGCTAATCATTCAATTCTCATACTATGGAACCTGTGCATAAATTTCAACAAATTGGGAAGAGATTCTACTCCTCTGTCATCTCACTGACACGATATATCAACGTTACAGAAAAGGAAATATATTTTTGAGAATATACGATTTGCACTCGAAAAATAGAGCAGTTTCCAGTTCTGAGACCAAAGTTCAAACAAACCGGACTCGTTGCAGGTGCAGCGATACTGTATGAATATGGTCTGCAGTGAATTTTGACATAACGGAATCTAATGGGAAAATAAAGAAGGAAAACAGAAGACTATTTGTTTATTTTTGTAGCGTTGTATTTTAATTGGCAGTAAAGAATCATCATATCTGGTGGCAAATCAGTTCATGGAAAATTGATCGGACCGAAAATTTTCTGCGTCTCGCAACTATGAATATCATAATGGGTAGTGCTTTTTTTTTTTTTTTTTGCTCCCTGTGAATATGATGACTTGCTTCATAAATTGTTTGGCAAAGACATATCAAGTTAGTAATTGTTTTGGGTGAAATGACAAATATGGACATAGGTTTAACACGAGATATTACACAATATGTATTCATCTTTATTGCTGAATAATACACTTGGAAACATGAAATCCGGAAACCGCACACCCGTGCATTTTATGAAAAATGTTATCATGTGGGATTGCCATAGTCCATTGTAATGGCATAATTATGATCAAATCCACCTCATCGGTTATTCAGTATCAGATTAATGAGTCTTTGAGGTTAAAATTGAGCCGCCGTGTCACAAGGAAAATGGGTATCCCATAAGTCCAAGATGAATCCGTTTACTCGAAACTCTGCACCTGTAAATAAAGGAAGAATTTGATTACCAGTTGAATTGACTACCAATAAATTCAATTTAGTTTTGAAGGTACATGACGTTGCCTGAACCATTACTAATAATTAGGTGCAAACTATTCTTTAATACCAAAGTAAGTTTATATACTATCATATAGCCGGATAAGAATGCTCGATTCAGGCTTATGAACCCTTCTTGGCTCGTGCATGGTTCTCCCGCCTTGTCCTTACTTTTTATTGGGTCGCAATTACATCAACTCTTGAATTATGAAATAATTATAATATATTATGAAAACTTAATATGACAAGACAAAGATCGTTAATATCCCCTTCAATAAAAACACAAATATGTACATCAATTACAGTTTGTACAGCTTGCGATAGCAGTCACTTCTACTTAAGCGATAATATTTTGTTCATAGCTTCTACAGTTTGTTTCTGGACCGCATTTGCTTGACTGTAAATCGTCGGAAAAAAAAAAACATATTGTACAAATGAAATCTATAGTATAACATAAAATTTAAACCCCCCGAAACCAAACTCCCCATACTTCAAGCTGTGATATGAAAACGCATAATAATACATGTGTAAGATCCTCAGTACGTCTTAAAGGTAAGTTGGTGTAAACACTTTTTACGCAATTTTTTTAATTTGGTGATGTGCAAGTTGAAGGGTGTTGGTGTTTTCTTGTGGCATTGTAGTCTGATCATCTTTTAAATACCTCGTCCGCGGGGAAGAATGTTCTTCTTCTGTTGACGTAAGCGACGCAGACGATTACGGAAAGGAAGAACACGACCACAAGAAGAGCGTAAGTTGTCGACGATCGTTGCAAGGCTCCTTGACGCTGAAATTCTGCTATTATTTCCACAGCTATTACGAGTTTATGTAAGACAATGAGACAAAATGCTCACTAGCCTGAAAGGTAGTGTTGTATTTTTCATGATTTCGAAACATGCTAGGTATCAGATTTTAAATCGCAAGGAAATCGTGCGGAGATCTTTTACTTGACTAACGTAGGAATAATAGAAGTATTGATAAGTAAAACTAGCCTGTGAAGGAGACCCTTATGTTTAATTCATTCAATGCTTTAGTGTTGCATGGTATACATTTATGTTTTGAACAACATAAATGATACATTTATATAAAACAGAAAATGCTTAAAATGGAGTAAAATAAGCGGCTGACTTCATCAAATCGTGGAAAAAAAAGGAAATTAAGTTTTCGTTTTCGGTCACTTTTATTTTCCGTACTACGTGATTTTTCTTGAAAATTGTAACTTCAATTAGTATGACATGTTATAACATCACATGACTTTTCGATCACTTCCGTTCTTCAGAGATTAAGTGTACATCGGTCTAGAACGAGCTTGAATGCTATGTTCGCGCGGAAACAGAACAGAGTAAAACGAATAGGATAAATAGAGAATATTTCTAATCTCTGGATTTCTGTAGGGATTTCACCAATCAAACGTCCTTTCATTGAAAAGCCTTCAGACACGGGCACATGTGTTCGTAAGTGTGTGTATGTATGTCTTTGTAGTAACATCTGTTTCTGAATGTCTGAAGATAGCACATGTATTGTGACCGTATGTCAGGTTAAAAACAAAAGTACTGAACGTATTGAAAATAGTGGTAAAGTCCTTTTTTTAGACTAGTGTATTTATGTATTACATTGGGTTACCAGCTTTCCAGTTGTTGTGGTCTCTTTTTTAATATAAAAAAGCACCGTTTTCAAGACAGATGTTCACAAAACGCTGAATATTCAAATGATTATATCGATTATAACAATCTGCATTAGCGCATGATAATAATTTACAAAAGTAGTTCTACGCGCTTTATGTACACTTTCGTCTTTTACATCAGAAAAGGGGTGGGTTTTAAACACATCATTGTCAACAATTCCATGTTATGCCACAGCTTACCTGACGGGCAGAAGGTCTTGGTTGCAGTGGTGGAGCCAAAATCGTTCCATCCCGTACAGGAGACTTCGGTGCCCCCGTCGGCCCGAGGGGTGAAGGCAGTCGACGGCGAGCGGGAGGATGAGAGAGTGACGTTATCGGCTGTGATGAGGAAGGTATGGATACCTGGTGTCGGCTGGTACTCCTCGTCGATATGACAGACAACTGTGTAGATTTTCCCGTTGTTCTCTCCCACGCGCTCGTTGAACTGAACATCGATTATGTTATCTATTATTCAATATTACGTAAAGGATGAAGGTAAAAATGTAATTCGAAGGTGAGACTATAATAAAACACTTATAAAAAAAAACAATTGGAAAGGCATTTCAAGACAAAGGTACGAGATCTATATTTTAGGAATGTAAATACACTATAATATTTCACGTGTTTAGTATTACGTGCTTAGACTAGCATATCGTGTCATATTTCAGATCGAAACTTAGCTATGATTACAGTAGAATAATATTCATAGTACATTCTTACCCTAAAAACTTGTTTGTAAACAACCAATCAATTGTGACCCTGCACCACAAAACAAACACAAAGTCGCCAGACATGGATTTTTAGTTATGGGCAGATTCTTAAAAAGCAGACTCTAGGCTTTAAAATGATGTATAACTCAATTCAAATGGACTCCCCTGGCCTATCTAAATACTAGAAAGAAAACGCACACTCTGGAAAAGTGTGAACTGAGAAAAGAGGCTCTGAAGTACAGGGTCTATTCAAGCGCTTAATCTTTACCAAGCCGTGCTAGCTGTGCAATGAAAGGGACAAAACACAGGAAGTACATTGTAAAACCATCAGAACAACAACAATGAAGCGATTATCAGATAAAGCTGAAATTGAGCATGTTCTATTAACACATTCTGTCCATGATTAATGCCAACTTTCAAAGCAGTAGTGTTATCCTTTCAAAAGTTATTAGACTTGAAAGTGAAGAGTGAGTAAAGGATTTCAAGAAATAAAAAGGGGACTCTAGAACATACCGGATCATTGTATTCTCCCCCATAAAAGGGTTGTAGAAAAACTGCTGAAAACACACTTCCCCACTAATGTTATAATTCCAGACAAAAGAATAATGTAGAAGAAGGATAGCTCTTTCAGAAAATATGACAAACTCAATACTGACTCGATTGACCCATTTCACCTTTTTTTTTGAGTCCTCACATAAAATCAAGGAGCGCGACTTTTTGTTCGTTTTGTGATGCACGGTCACAATTATAATCTTCTCTCAGATTTATACTGTTTGTTTTATGTTAAGTGCTGTCTGGGGCAAATCATTTGTATAAGGACCCATTTTTTTTTTCTCTCTCTCTTCTCTCTTTCTTTAAAACAACAACAACCAATCAAACAGACAAACAGAATATCTTAAAAGTAGAATATCTGGATTTACCTCTAAAACAGTACAAATCCGTTGAACGCGTTGAGCCATGTCTATTCCTTCCTTCACACATAATGTTGATACACTTGTCAGGACGAGATTCCACAATAGCAGACGGGACACTTGACGATGAAATCGTCTCGCCGTCAACGGAGATCTCGTATGAGTCGATTGGAGGTGTGGGTTGGTCTCGTGGTTCGATGTGACACGTGATCTCAAGGTTAACCTGGCTTGCGACTATCTGCTCTTCAATCTGCAGAGTTATGATGTCTTCCCCGGGAGGATCTTGATTTGATATCAGGAAGAAATCCAAATGAAAAATAATTATGTACTAGCATTTCATTAGTTGTAACTTTACGTTATGAATATGGGGAATTACATCAGAGGACATCTGAAGTATACTACCATATACTGTAGTAAACTTCTATGTCATACATGTATTACTTATAAGGGAATAAAAGTGATAATCAACGCATCTTACTCTGGCTGTCGCATCGGGGAATCCATACGAGCGTCTAAATAATCTGTAGTTGGTTTCGTTTCGGTCAAAAATATCTTGTTCTAAATCAAGCATAATGGTTTGATAACTACAGATGATTCTCGTCCTTTGTTGTAGGTATAACAAATTTAATTACAATCATTGACATAAACTCCAAAATAAACTCCAAATATGAAATATTCTCACTTAATACAACATGCAATGATGTTGATTAGCTATAAATGTGGCTCACCTATATTCTTGATGCTTATTTAGTTTCCTTCTGCTTAAAGCTAATCTCGTCATTTCTAACACCCCAGTCAATAACAAAAGACTTTATCAATTAAAGTTACCTGTTGGACAAAATTCATTCACTGTAGATGTCGAACCGAGTTCATTCATTCCAATACACGTGACGTCCTTGCATCCTGGAGGGTTTGACGATACCGTGAACGATGACGAGCTCGAGTTTGACACTGTCATACTTCCAACTTTGATCTCGTACCTCTCGAGAGCTGGGTGTGGTTGGTCGATGTCGTTCACGTGACAGGAAATAGTGAAAATACCTTGGCCACTGTCATCCAAGCTTTCAAGGAACTCGATGTCAATGATATGATCACGTGGTGGATCTGCCAACGAATCACAGAAAGCATTTGAAAGAAGCCATAAAAAGGTCAACCATTAAAGAAAAGATATCATGACGTCATATCAGATATAACACCCTGCAGAAAAAAAAAACTAAAAAGAATTATGGTGAATATTCTGAGTTGTCTTGTTTGAACGAAAAAAAAAATCATTTTGTTTATCATATTCCTTTCTTCACACATGCATTCCTTTCTGAATACCTTGGTTTTCTTGCACGAAAGAATGTGTCATTCCATGCATCCATATGCATCACTTCACGCATTAATGTATAAGAGGTAGAGCTAATATGCCTCATGAAAGTGCACACAGTTCATTCAAGCACACATTATTATATTAATATTCATATATACTCACATAATGCATTATGAATAGGTATAATACATTATGTGATATGACATACCGGTGAACTATCAAAATGAAAAAAAAAATAATATAAAGTCTTACGTTTTGGACAGTAGGTTTCAACAGATGATGCCGACCCGATGTCATTTTCACCAATACACGTGATATTCGTGCAACTGTCAGGTCGAGGAGATAGGGTGAACGAGTTGGAGGTCGACAATGTTTGACTATCTCTCTTGATGACGTAAGTGTTGATAGGCGGGAATGGTCGAGTATGAGAGGCTATCTCGCAGGATATAGTCAAATCAACGTGACCACCAACCTCCCTGAGATCCCCCGACTCTTGGAACTCAACCTGTATAGCATCATTTGGCGGAGGTGCTGTACAGGGAAACATAAAAAATCGGAACACGATTTTTCAACATTAAGAAACCTTCAACTACACTTAACAACAGAGCTGAAAAGGTATTGTAAGTTTGAAGTCAAAGAATTCTCCTGAAGACTTTTTTTAGCATTTTAGTCGTATTGATTTTATTCATGGTATAATGCGTAATGGACTGTTTTCAAGACCTATCAGTATGTATTCAAACTTCAGAAGAAGCTTTACTGATTGTACCATACCTCGTGGGCAATAGATTGATGTACTCGATGTCGATCCCAAGGCGTTCGTTCCTTCACACGACAGTTCGATGCACCAACGAGGCGGTGGAGAAAGGCGAGTAGTAGGAGAAGATGACTGGGAGAGTGTGACGCCATCAGCTTTGATGACGTATGAATTGATAGCGGGCTGTGGCTGGTTCTTCGGGATCACGTGACATTCAATATCCAAGGAAGAACCCTGACCACGTGTCTGAATACTAATCACACCATCGGCAGGGCCATCTGTGTGTTGGTAACAATTGTATTGCCATCAATTTTTGTCAATACTGTAATTCTGTAATACAGCAACTCGTGAGAATAAATATTTTTGTCGTTTATCGCATGTTTGGAATTCGTGTAAGCATGCATTTTCGTGTACAGACTTGGCGAACGACCCTGGCCTGACCTATTTTCGTAGGATTCAATACGTGATTGCATAAAATGGTTAATATCTGCGTCAAAGCAACTTCTGTAGCTACCATGTTGCTATGTTATATGCATACATTTTGGTATGCAAAGTAATAATGTTGTGTATAGTTAATATCTGAAAAAAGAACTCTGCTTGATACTGTTTTGGAATAGAACAGCTTTATTTTTGAATAGTATTTACAATATCTCAATCCTTCCTCTAAAACCTTCGGAGCAGATACATCATGTCCATATCGATGCACTCTATACCAACAAAAAGAATAAACTCTGCAAGCAAGATGCTACTAGCGAATGATCTATGGAAACATCTCGTTTCTTGCATACGTAAAAAAGGGATATTGAGGGAGCCAATGATAAGGATGTTCTATTAGTCTGCAAGAAACGTCACTTGCCTCTCGAATAGTGAGGTAATATAGGCTGATATAATCTCCTTTTCACAGTGTGTATTCAAATATGCTATATTTTATGGTACGCTGACAATCAACAGAGTGGAAAGAGGGGGATCATCCCAAAGACCAACATCCACAAGTTATTCAGCCTAAGAGTTTGACACTGACAAAAAAAAAAAAAAAAAACTCCACAAGTCACACAGCAAATGACTTTGACACTAGGATTGTAAAAAAAACCCTACGAGTTCGACATTGAAACACCGGTCACCAACAATGTGTGGGTCTCGTGGGCCTTGTTTGCTTTAGTGTAGAACTGATGGGCTGTATGACTCGTGGGCTGTCTCGGTGAAGTTTCTGTTTGAGTTCACAGATAGCAGCATTTGTGACCGTGCATGCATAAACGAACAAAAAGTCGCACCTCTTGATTCAATGTAAGGACTCCGAAAAGGAGAAATGGGTCAAACGAGACAATATTGAGTTTTTCATATTTTCTGGAAGAACTTTTCTTCTTCCATATCATTTTGAAGTTTGGGATAATAACATGAATGAGAAAGTATGTTTTCAGCAGTTTTTTCTACAACCCCTTTTCGGGGAAAATAGAATGAGCAGGTACGTCTTAGAGTCCCCTTTTCTTTTCTTAAAGTCTTTTACACACTCTTCACTTTTATGTCTAATAACTTGTGAAAAATAACTCTACTGCTGTCAAAGTTGGCATTAATCATGGAGATTATGTGTTGATAAAACATGTCCAGTTTCAGCTTAATCCGATAATCCCTACATTGTTGTTGCTACGGTGGTTAACATCCTGTGTTTTGTCCCCTTCATTGGGCAGCTTGCACGGCTTGGTATAAAGATTAGTGCTTGAATAGGCCCTGTATTTCAGAGCCTCTTTTCTCAGTTCACACTTTTCCAGAGTGTGTGCTTCCTTTCTAATATTTAGGTAGGTTAGGGGAGTCCATTTGACTTGAGTTATACATCATTTTAAAGCTTAGAATCTGCTCTTTAAAAGTCTGCCCTTGATTGAAAATCCATTTCTGGCGACTTTTTGTTAGTGTTGTGATGCAGGGTGACATTTGTACCCTTAGACAAGGCAATTCATTCCCATTGCCAAGTTTTTGGGACGGGACGTTACGCCGACAGGTCCACGATTGCTTGCTTGATATGGCGGATGAATACAGTTTGAATAACGCTTCTTTTTCTCACTGTGTTCGCACGTGGTATTCTCTAGCATTTCTTTTATGTTATAAATCTTGGTTTCTCTTCTCAGCATGATTGATGCCCTTTTTGACTTATCAAAATAAAACAAAGAATACAAAATCTTATGTTTTCATTTTAATACCTACGCTGAACTTTTTTAATGAATGGGTTTGCCCATGTGTGACCTTACATTACACAAAACATAAAAAATGATGTAATTTTTAACGTCAGGAATAACACGCTTAGTCTCTCCAAACTTGTCACACCCACATACTTATACAAAATATAGAGTTGAAATAGGCCTATGTGCGCATTAATTTGTAAATAAATAATGGTATTAATGGTAAAGATTACAAGTTTAACTTGTTGGGTTAACTGACTTTTATGTGATTTAAAGATGAGCCGCTCACAAACGTTAATATATCAAAAAAGTTGAGAAAGTGGATGAATGACGGAAATATGTGAAATGCGCAAAAACGTAGATTTCATTTTGATAATCATTCAATTAGTGAAAAAAATGAATAAACAAATAAGTACATGAATCATTTTATGATGATTAGGGACCATCTCTCGAAAAACAATATATTGATAATGATGGACCACTTATCTCACATTTTGTCCACTACTTGTCATAGTTTGTAGAAAGTTCTGGTTTTGTTAAGTTTTCAACCGAACTACAATTGCCTATTTGCAATGTTGCAATGAAATTTCCTATGAATGTGTCGTTAAATTCATCTGCATTCCCTTAGCTTATCGAATGGTGAGATATGGGATGCATCTGGGATGCATCCTGATGGAGAATACAGTGGTCTGGGCAGTAGGCCTACCCCTGAATATCCATTGTAAATACCGGTTTATACAACATCATTAAAATGAAATAAAATAAAACAATTTATGTTTTCTCTCTGCTATTTACAAATAATACGATTATATGCCTTTTATTCATACTAATCGCTTGATTTCTTGAAAAAAAGTGACATAATATTTGCTTTTTTTATGTTGTTAAGGAAACTATAAATGAGAAATGCACTGATTGTGCATAATGAAGGCTTAACTGAGATTTAGTTTATTTTTGTCAGCGGTATATCTTTAGAATTTTTATCATATCTATTTTAACATAAACACATATACACACACACACGCACACATACATACACACACAATTAAGATAAGTATATGGCGATGGTGTTGAATACATACGTCTAACGTTCAGCGTGGCTGATTGTTGAGAACCGGAAATGATGCACTGTAGCGTCTTCCCATGATGATCAGCGGAAGGAGTGAAGGTCAACACACTTTCGATGTTGTAATACGTCTTGTAGTGATAGCAGCGATCCGAGCAGTAAGAGGGATAAGAGTAATAATAATTCCTAAGTAGACCTTTGAAACTCTACTTCATCCGGCACTCCGTGCCAATAGTGTTCATGTATATTTCGTGTCAGAATTGTCACCTGCGGTTTCAACTGAAAATATTATATGAAAGTATATTTCCTGGATGGATTTCAGTAGGATACGCACAAAAATATATGATCTATTGCTGGAGAAAAGAGTAATGTAGATATTATTTCTTGCCAGAATGCAACACCACAAATTTCTTCACATCAGACGGCATAGTTCTCTCATTCTTTCTGCTTTTTACTGTCACAGATGAATGTCCGTGACAACAGTCATAATGAATTCCATTTCGATGCTTTACTGTGTTTTATCAATTTTGTCACATCGGCGATAGGTAGTACAAATAGTCGCAAACTGTACACGGCGTAGGATTAAAATTGTATTTCAGATATTAATATAAAATCGCAATAGAAACCATAATTGTGGGGAGCCGTTACTCAAGACATTCAGCACTATAGCGTTTATAAGCGTAATAGGGCAGAAATATGCTGAGACTTACTAGGGAATAAATTGCTCTCTGTAATTATTTGCGTTGTTTCTTCGCTTCTAAGACAATCTGCAATGCATGTTAGATTATCTGAATTCAGTTTCCTCAGACTGCAAGTCGAATTATGATAATTCCGATTTTTGTCGGTTACACTAGTACAGTATCAGAGGCGCCGATGAAGAGCGTAATGTTTCTGCCACTGGAACGAGCCAACCGGTGTTAGGAGCATGTCGTGTATGTCTCTCGGTATGTTATTCGGTCTAATCTCACATCCTTTGGACTAAATAAATCAATCGTAAATTCTGCGCAATGTAAGTTTACCTAATTCATTTAGATTAAATAACAAAACGATGATTGGAATAGATGTGAATTCCTTATTACTCACACCAGCAAATAAATGGGTTATAACTTCACATATTGCGAATTTTTGGTATCACTTGTGTTGTACGGTATATATGTCACATCTCCAATTTTACAACAAAATCTTACCTCATCTCAAGGCTAGTAATTCCTTATCTTCAAACCACAAGCAGCCCTGAAACAAATCCCAGACTGGAAATACTCCAATTGAAAGCCAATCCAAGACTCTTCATTGTAAGTTTCAGGCTATCCAGTGGGGACACTCCAACCTGTATTAATCAACCAGCCAAATGGGAAGAAACATTAAGGCTATTTTCTAAGACATATCTATCCGTACTGGTTTAGAAGCCTACGTTCAGGTAATTTTGAGCTCAGATAATGCTATTCATTTTGCCTATATCACGACAAGCGGATTTCAGTTTCGTCTTTCGAAAATCTGTAAGTGTAAAGGCCATGCTATACAGCTATAACTTAGAATGGTCCAATTTGGACAGGTTGTCGTCTTCCAATACTCCCAAAGCATGCCAAGTAACTATTTGGATGGAAAAGATGACATTTTCAACGTTCTATTAGGAGAAAGAATAAAACCTTTATATTCAAGATATTCTTCACATCCTATTCTTCATTTGACTATCATCACGCATTCACGTGTATTCAATTTTCGGGGAATTGAAGCGGTTTTCGTACGTCTCACCGTTATGTGGTATTAAACGTAACTTCCGTCGGTGTGGGAACATAAATAGACAATTTGTATATCAAAATGATGTCATCCAAACTTTTTTTTACGATCATCATTAACACTAGATATAGATCTGACATGAATAGTGAAGAAATGACTCAAAGTACGACGACCTGTACAAAATTTTGTCATTTTCAGCTTGGAGCGGAATGGCAGAAATATCCTTCTTTTTTTATATAAACCAAAGCTTGTTTTCTGCAAATGGAGTGTCTGCCGCAGCTAAAGATTCATCCTACTTAACCTTAACTGTATCCTTTACATCGTTCAGGTAGTCGTATAGTGTCAGTCTTTGTCTTCCTGTTTACTCCATCCTTCCTATCACGTAGTAGCGAATCCGATTCAACGCTTGCATTTTCTGCCTGTGAGGTGTTTTCAAAAGCTTCACCAACATGACCAGAGAAACAGCATGCTCTTCCCCAAATGATTTTCCATATATACTTTTAAATCTGATGACTAGTTTCACAAGACATAAGAGTTTGTGTTTTGGGTGCATTTAAAACGATATCATTCCTAGGGATTGAAATAACGGGAGTTTTCTGTGGCGTATGAGTTTTATGAAACAAAGGTCACTTCCGTCTTCATTGTCTCTCATGAGACTTCCTTGTTCAGTAAGTCTTTTAACATTGCTTGTTTGTCTAGAATCGTGTTAATTGTGTAATAGGGCCTGGACAGTCTTTCTTCTTCTTTGTTTCTTGTTGCCCATTCATGAACTTGTTTGGTATGTTTATTAGTACTCTAATTCTTATGCTTTAAGCATAACCGGAAATCTAGAAAATTAGTTTACTTCCAGACAGAATTATCTTTTACCAAATACACCAATATACCAAACTTTTCATGTGTAGTCATTGTTTGGTGCATTGTTACTTTCATCATCAAGCCCCGGTGCTGTCTCGGCACCGTATGGTTCCTGAGATTTAAAAAATGAGATTAAATCAAAATATGTCAAGGTGTTAACAATCCTTCCAGTTGTAAGACAGATTGACTGGGCAGAAATCGACCATAGTAGGCATGTTTTTATACAGAAAATTACCTGGTTACGTGTCCCTCACAGCAGATGAACTATTCCTATACCGGCAAATGAGTATTAACTTGTTCTAATTTTCATACTGAGATTGCATTTCGGAACGGTATTCTATTTTTTTCCGGTCAGCCTAAATAATCGGTAGCGTATGAGCGGTATGTAGCTGTAGGTCGACCCGATTGAACATTTCCCTGGTAACCCCATCCTTTGTCTTGTCGAGCCTGATTGCTATTTGTGACCACGCCCTCAGTGATCTGGACACCGTCCAAGAACCAGCTCGTTGTCTGTGACTCGAGCACTCCACTCTCGGTACACCGCGCAGTGACTTGGCGGTTAGCCGTCAGGGAACTTGGTACGGTAAAAGTCATGGCGACTGTAGGGTAAAAGCCAAACAAAGTGATATAAAAAATGTCAGGGGGTCGTAGGTTTATTCATTTTCTGTTTAAAATCAGACCATCGCGGATAGAAAATTTGTAGAAATGAGCTTAAATAATACGATTTGTCATGATACATCAACCAACAAATCATTTAGTAATTTATTGAGATATGTATGGAGGCAAGCAAATGGATTAACAGTTAATCGTCCTTTCTTATTGTGTCATATGGTCATGCGTAATGTGTCTCTTATGAATTGATATGCGAAGCATTCTTTATGAGACACTGATTAATACACAAAAGCACGTTATGATGAAAGAAACTTGAGAGGAAGGCTATCTTACCACAGGAGTGCACCAAGAACAGCGACATCCAACACGTGACCATAATCACAGCCATGTCGACCTCCAAGTACCCAAATCTGCAAGAACATTGAATGCATACGTGACAAATTAAATAGATATTGTATATAATTATATTGATGAAAAATATGAAAATATAACCTACGTAAGAAGAGTATGATTTCAAAAAAGTTTCTATTGCTATGTTCTTGCAAGCCATGGGCGTGTGTATTTTCAGGCAATGTTCATCTAGTCCCTACTTTGCACTCAAAGTATTCTTACCAAGAAAGAGATGATATTGGTCAGAACATGTGCATTCGGTGCCGACCTCCTGCGAATCTCGGATCATTTATATCGGGATTGGTCTCAAGACGGATACGGAAGCAGCGGGACGGTGCACAGCCTAGAACAGAAATATCACTCCGCCTACTATAATAACCGCCAAGAATTATGTGTCGGCCGTGGCTACTATAGGTCCTTCATGGCCGTGATAAGAGAATGGTTCAAAGCAAAACAAGACTACCATTACGAAATAAAACAACAAGAAAATCTTGGCAATCAAGGAATGTGCACTAATTTGTCTTTCATTACATCTATTTATTGTATCAAATTTGAATCTCTGAATTTTTGAAAAAGGCGTTTTGTAAATTACATTTCCCTGTCCCTAAGAGGGAATTCCGTAGAGTTTGGTGAACCAGCGTGTCGCTATTAAGATGGCCGGTCTGCGAACTTCTCCTCTTTCTCCTTCTTCTTCTTCTTCTTCTTCTTCTTCTTCTTCTTCTTCTTCTTCTTCTGGTTAAGGGGGGGGGGGGGGAGGCAGAAGTGTGCCTCCCTCAATTAGTTGCAGATTCTGGCGGGCTGAACTTTGCTTCGAAACTGCCTTGTAACAGCTGCTGCACCAGTCACAGAAAGTCGCGTTTTCCTGTTTCGATGGAATGGATCTTTATCAGGTCACACCGTTCGCAAAACTTATGGTATATGTTACAAAAATAATGATAATAAATATAAATAGCAGAACCCCAAAGAAAATATAAGCTTCAAGAAGAAGACATAATTATAAATGTATCACTCTTGTCTTAAAAAATAGATCTCAATATTTGTTCTCTTCCTTCCTCCTATCTCAGCTCTGACAATTCTTACAAAACATGTTATAATCCTTACTTATTGCTTCAGAAATCTTGAATGAATATGGCTTTAGGGAGGGTCATTCCACATCTCATATTTTGTGATTGATTTTATTGTATTTATAATGATTATTGTAACTAGCGACTCTGATTGTGAAGAACTAATGCTTTTTTTTGGGGGGCGCAATCAGGGATTAAACATTACGCACGTTTTTTGTACTACCATGACTTTGTCGTAGATGTTGAATAATGGGAAAAAGAATGAATAACCCAAAATCCATTACTTCTAAGTGTGATTTCTTCACAAATAGAGTATCTTAAAATTTGATATCAACACGCATTCTATTTTGGTCGATTAGAAACGAATAATATGTGGACATATCTCTACAGATGTGATTTTGCAGCTATTTTTCACAAGTTCATTTTTGTAATGTTTGAGAGAAAAGTGCCCAACTTGAATCGTACGTGTAGGCCCTATAACTATACGAAGAATCTTTAATAACGAGAAGTCTCGTATATTACGAGAAGTGCAAGCGGTTTGGGGAAATCAGGTGATAAGATATGTAAATAGATACTAAGTAGAAATACAGGGTAGTGTTTCAATGACAACACTCGGAGAAGATAAACACATGGAAATCACGTGACAGGATGTGAGTCAAGACTCAACACTTTGTTGCAAAACCAGTAACAAGCAAACCATTAAGGATTTCATACCTCCGATTTGAAACATCAATAAAGTAATTTGGAAAAGATGTATGAGTATTAAAGTCCAGAGTTTCTTGACGATGAATGCAATCGAAGAATATATTTGAGTATAATAAATTGACGTGTATACATTATCGTGAAATAGTTCATTTTTAGAAAGGTTTTCGTCAGCTCATTCGCCCTCATTATTAGAGTAATACATAAAAGTGCAGACCTACGGAAGAGTTAAAGAAGGTGCACCCGATACGTCCGACGGAATACATATCCCATATCATCAGGGCTCCTCTCTCTCTCTCTCTCTCTCTCTCTCTCTCTCTCTCTCTACATGGATTCAGTGAGAAATAGATTCATATTATCTCATCCAGTCTTTCTCTTTCACTTTATCATTGTGAATGGTATCTACACAAACCATGAACATACGGTCCTTCTAATACATACTGTATCGATAATAAACACACGTATTAACAATCATTGTATTTTTCATTAATCAAATAAAACACTAATGTCTCCATCGTATCGGGCTGCCTTTCCCTGAACTGAGTTTCAAAACGATTCCTTGCCCACAAGACAAGCTGGCTTTTACTCTTTATTATCATTATCACCTGTCTTCGGTTGTGCAACAAAGAACTGCTGCGTAGACACCTGTGTTTGAGATGTATTTCAGCTCTTGAGCATTTAAGTATCGGTGCTAGGCGCTGGACAGTTTCGATAACATGTCGTTCCCATCATTAGAAATGTCTTATTATATATCGATTCTTGTGTTATTTTGTACGTTCATCGCGCTAAGGTTAATTGTTACATTATTTTCCCCTAGTTTTCTGGTCCATAACATGTGACCGCCTAGCTCGAAACCCACAGGTAGATTCCTCTTATTTCACATGTTTAATCGTCTTAAATGCTGTATTTTGCAATTAATCAATGCATATTTTTTGTTATGTTTATTGTTTAGTTGTTGAAATGTGGAATATGGAACAATAAGAAATTAAAAACAAACGAATAAACACATTTCTTTTTTTTCCAGATATGTGTTGCATTGGTCCCATACAACCATAGAAATTTGAACAAAGAAAAATGTCCTAGCTACCTCCCCCAGTTGCATGCCCTATATGCACTGATAAGTGGTTAAGTGGACAAAAATATATCCTGGGTGATATAATTTCATTTGTTTGGAAAGCAAGCTTAAGAGTTAGGCGAGAACTATACTTCCTCATTAGTGTTATTGTGACACTCCACTGCCAGAAGACACGACATTAGACACCGGTCACTTACGTCTTAAAATCAATATGAATATGACACAAACGGCAAATCACATCTTGCTTCAGTTACGTTGTAATGAGAGATTTTATGATCATAATTATAGTTCACAGTGTATGTGGTGTTCGTGGTAAGCTAGGGTATTAATGCGCGATATTTCTGACAACAATTTGGAAAGATCATTGTAGCAAAACAGCAGTGGGATCACTGTAGAACACAACAGAAAGGCCAAACGCACATACATACACACACACACACACACACACACACACACACACACACAAATGACCAAACACTTATGTTGTTAAAAAACACACAATTCCAGAACCCCTTTCAACTGCACATGTTTGTCACAAACAAGCGCGTCTTTATGTTGGGAAATTTTAACATTTCACTACCGTACGAATAATATGTCGAGATATACATACTGTTTATCATTTCAATACGTCCATTTCATTTCAATATAGAGACTGTGTTATGTGGGCTCCACTAGAATCCCAGGGACGTCATGATTCCATTGCATTGGTTATTGCAATGATTGTTGTGCTCCCTTGCGGAGACATCCAATATGAGCTCCCTCGTGGAGACATCATTATGGTATATTTGATATTCTTGTTTGATCTTTAAGATGTATTATGTTTTATTTATGTCAGTACTGTCTGGGGTAGATTATTTGTTGTACAGGGCCCCATTTTTTCTATCTCTCTTTTTTTTTTTTAATCTCTCCATTTTTTCTATCTCTCTCTTTCTTTAAAGCACACCAACAACATGATTCCATTACACAAACCAGGAGGTGAAAGTAACAAAAGAGTGATATCGATCACTGCTTGTTTATTTGTTCTTTTATTTCAGAATTTCAAATCATTTTTCTTTGTGTTTCTTTACTTACTTCATCTCATCATTTTCTTTCAGTACACACTCTGCAATAATAAAGAAGAAGAAGAAGAAAAAAGAAAGAAGAAGATGATGATGATAAAGCACAGGAACAAGAACAAGTACAAGAAGAAGGAGGAGAAGGAGAAGGATGAGGAGAGGAAGACAATGAAGATGAAAACCTTTTGTCTTGACGCTGGAAGGGCCAAATATGAAATTTCGACCCTGCTAATGCGTAAAAGGAAACAATAGAAGAATCGACAAGAAACCCTCAAAGATCAACACAAGAATGGAGTATAAAAGATAACGAGAGTGAGGAAGAGACGGGGAAAAATTCATTTCAAAGTAGGATTTGGTAACACGCCCTCTACGATAACGAATAGGCCACGCTTTAGTAATTTTCTACTGATATATATTATGATCGAAAACACCAAAAGCTCTGGGTGAATTCCTGACTAATCAATTATTAACCGCTTAAAAATTAGCTTTTTTTTTTTTCCAGTAGCAAAACAAGTAACCTTCTGTGATAGCTACACCCGTAAAGGCCCCTATTTCCGATATTTAACTTTGAATGTGTGGGTGTTTTTGTTCTTTTTTTTTCAGTAGGATCGGGCGTCACAATAATTATTGTAAAAATCAATGGGAAGTTAGTAACGTACATCTTTTACGTATATTCAATTTGGTGTATAAGCGTCTGCATTATCACTGCACAATATTTTACACACATTGTTAACAATTGTCATGTACTCCATAATACCTCTGCCAACTTCTTAGGTAGCCCTAATTTCGAAAGCATTACATAGCGAGGTTCATTTGGCAACGCGTACCAGCAACAGACTGCTGATTACACAAACAGAATTATGCTAATTATTATTAAGGTACACACACACAAGCACACATGTATATGTATACAATATACTACGCTACCATACACTCGTTTTTGTGTATAATATTACATTTGTGTTATTTAACGCCTTATTAAGGCACTTTGTGGAGAATTAATTAACCAGGCAAAAGATATTTCATTATCAAAAAGTCTGCCATTTACTTAGTTGGCTGATACAGCAATATCTATTTCTCACAACAGTGTAACACCAAAAAATAAGAAAAACCACTGCAATTTATAACGAAAAATGTGAAGCTTTAATATTTTTCAATGATGAAGAAGGTTACGACATATTTGAAAGGTCACCTGTCTAAAGTAAATTCTTAACCGACAGGTAAACTGAGGAGTAGGGGTAAATTAAATTCGTGTTTAAAAACTCTCCTGAAATTGTATCTTTAGATAACAGTACCATGTTGTTGTTTGCCTACTCCCTTTATCTGAGCTTTAAACAAATTCATATATTTTTGTGTGAGTTACATTTTCTTTTCGTTTGTATGTCTTTTGTTTGTTTGTTCTTTCATACTTCAACAGCCTAGAACAGAGGGAACCTTTAGAGCTGGCCAAGTTGGCATGTAGTAAATCAAACTTTTACAGTGAAGCAAAACGCTATTTACTTCTTTAGTTAGGAAATAAATCAATGAATCTTTAAAAACAAGCTTTTCTTTGAGGCGGCCGTTTTGAAAATATACGCTTATAAGAAATAATAATAATCATCATCATTATCATTATTATTATTATTATTATTATTATCATTATTATTATAATGATAATAATAATTATAATAATGACAATAATAATAATAACAATGATAATGATAATAATAACTAATCTAATCATGATCAGGACTTCAACAACATTTCATCGCACTTATTCTAATCTCTTTTGATTCACTATAGTATTCATGTATTGCGAGTCTGTCAACAAAGATGTAACCTGCAAGGATGCTTAACTGACATCACGTTGTTGTGGATGCTGTCCACCTACTCTCGAAAGTTCCATTTTTGCTCTATACTCAATCTACAAACAACTCAGTGCGGGACATTGGGTCGTGTATGGTAAGGCTCTTCCCGGCTGTCTTCCGCTGTAGTCGCTGTGCTACTGGTCGCTTGGTCAGTTCTTGTCTCTCCAGTCATACTTACCAGTTTAGATTATAATGTCTCGTCTGTGATTGATAGCTGCAAAGACAGACAGAGATATACTTGTTAATTTCTGACGTATTGACATGCTTACTGTACATGCTTAGCAAAAACAGTCCTTGGTATGGCTAATATTGTAAATACACGAGTTTGATAAAGCGATGAGCCTTCTATTACATCAATTCATTTCATATCTTTTCATTTCATTTCATGTTTATTTCAAACAAAAACGGAATTAGAGAAAGGCATTTACACGGAAATATGCTTTGTTTTACAAAAACCAATCCAATGAATAAAGGAAATCCTGTGAATGGAAGTATAATCAACGTGATAATCATGTGCTGTGAATTTTATTGATTGAAAACAGAGACGACAACATGTTAATTTCTATTATTAGAAAACTGAAAGATTACAAGTAATAACATAAGATCATACTGTGCCATAAATAACAGTCATTACAATTGTATCATATATACATTACAATTATTATCTTATTCAAATAAAATCGAATATATTATAAAGAAATATATCTATATCATGATGCTACATCACCTCGGTGGGAGAAGAGAGTTGTTTTCGCCTGATGACTGCAGCAACACACACAGCCACTGATAAGATGAAGGCGATTGTTAACAATACTGCAGTGGTGGATTCCTGGTGCAACACTCCTTCTACAGTTTCCATCTCTGGACAAAACTTATCTGTTGGGATGCAACACGCGTTGCATGAATGTAACATATTATTACAGTGCGCAATCAACTTCCCAATGATAATGAACAATACATTTTGTTGTTGTTAAGTTGTTCAGTTATAACGAAAGTTCGATATAGCGATGTAGAATTTGAAATTATGTTGCGATTTTTGGGGTGTATTACATTTATGTCATTTTCAGACAGATCTCCAATCCAAACAACAGAGTTGATAGTGTCAGTGACTAGACCCTTTATATGTATATATATATATATATATACAACCTCTTTTAATTTAATTTAAATTCATGTTAAAACAAAAACTTATTACCTCCTGGACATATCAGATCGAGTGAAGTACTCCATCTGTGTACGTTGCTTCCGTTACACATGACATTAACGCACTTGTGAGGACGAGGTGACAGTACGACGGTAGGATGCCATGACGAAGACAGGACCTCACCGTCGATTACGATTTCGAAAGTGTCAAAAATGTTTCCCGGGTCAGTAAGACACGTGATCGTCAGTTTGTTTTCACTCTCTCGATCGTGCGTCACGATGGAGATGATTTCATGGAGACTTGTCGGAACTGAATTGGGAGAAGTTTCAGTTATACAAAACTGATCCGGTAATGGGTCCTAACATATGCACGGATTATAAGCACTTTCAAATTCAGTGTCATTTGTTTCATTTTAAAGAAAGCTTAATGGCGCCACGTTTTTTTTACCCTGAAGACTAGAATTTGCGTACACTCAAAACATTGCGCATACCCCAAGTCTTTTTTTTTTTTAATGGCACACCTTAGTTCAAACTTCATTTGGCGACGACCGAAGAGGTAAAACTGGTAAAAACTAGTTCAAATGCCACTATATTCATATTATGATACTCAAAGGCGATTCCCCGAGTTATGAACCTAAACAGATGCACTAGTGACCCAGAATGATGTTACATTTTCCATTATTATACTCCTCTTATGTCTTCAATTATGATATAAACAAGGCTGTTTCGGTCCTTACCTTCATCTGTAGGACAGTATGTCTTTTCAACCGATGCAGAGCCAACTCCATTTTGACCGAGGCAAGTCACGTGAGTACACTTGTCTGGACGAGGTGCTATGATAAAGGAAGGGATCTCTGACGACGAAACTATCTCCTGGTCTACCTTTATGACGAATGTGTGGATGGGAGGGTAAGGCTGATCACGTGGTTTCAGTTGACAAGTAACCAAAAGGTTTCCTCCTAGATGGTTGGCGTCCTGTTGTTCGTGAAGTCTGATTGACAGGGCGTCTGCTGCAGGTGCATCTATCCATGTATGGTGATCAATCAAGAAATAAAAAGTTTTTGGAGATACTTGGATCGTAATATCAAAATACTTTAGCCGATATCTGCACTAAAATGTGACAAAGTCATACTATCGTCACCAGTGATATCAATGTCTTTGCTGGCGAACTCATGCAAGCAGAGAACGTTTTTAGTACTTTTAAGCAAAATTTTTAGGTCATTGTTTGTTTTATCCTACTTTCAAGTTGATCGTGATCACAAGAAATATATCTGCGTCCTCACAATGATGCCTCCCTCGGGTGATAATATTTGTTTAAATAAAGTGCTTTATTTAGCATTGGAACCTGCAGTTTAATTTTGAACATTATATTTTTCGATTCTTCAAATTCATTACATTTTCAACATAATTGTCTTCTCGCATGTTACGTCATTTTTATCGTCATTGCCAAATTGTATCTAGCTTTTATTATTACTACGGCGCCTAAATCCTACAAACTTTTGCTTTTCAGTAGGTTCCTTATATTTTGTCCTAATACATTTGTTTAATTCGGTCTCAAATTGACTGTTGTGTTGTACTTAAATGTGGAATATGGAACAATGAATTAAAAAAAAAGAAGACTAAAGAATAACCTTTCGAATTCAAGACTCGTATATTACATGTAATCACTTCTTTCACATTGTTTTATGGACACATTTCCACAGACCCTTCTATGTAACAACAATAACAACATTGCACTGAAATCTTCATCTGAATTATAGATAGCACTTGAAAATAAACGAAGAACATTTACGTTTTGGACAGTAAATAGACGCTGTCGTTGTATTTCTGAGTCCGTTGCTTCCTTTGCACGACACGTCCACACACCAGCGGGGAAAAGGAGAAAGACGAGTTTGAGGTGAAGACGATCTCGATAGCTCGACGCCATCAACGGTTATCTCATACATTGCGATGGGTGGAGATGGTTGGTCGTGAGGAGTCACGTGACACTCAATGATAACACCAGGCTCGACATCAGGATCCGGTTGATCGTGAAACTTGACGGTTATTACATCTTCTGATGGAAGCTCTTAATCGAAATAGAATGAATCCGAGAGGTTATGAAATATAAGTGAATAGTTTATTCGTAACATTGTGTACATTCTTTGTTTTTTTACTGGACTTAGTTGCTATTGAATAGCATACTATTCAGATTATCAGGTAATGAATCATATGTAATGCTTTATTCATTAGAACATTGGTTCATTCTTTTTAAACTCCAAATGCACAACTAGTCGTTATGCAGTTTTATTTCGCCTCCCAGTGGTCGGATGATACATCCAACTGCATTTTGAATAATCACACGTTCGTCATACATTCAAATTTATTATCCGTTTTTATCGAATATCTAAACTACCTGACCCGCCTCCACGAGGTGGTGGCTTAAGACGGCAAGTCGCATAAATGTCATTTCGAATATTTCCCTATTGCCATGTTCTCAGAACTTTCATCTTACTATTATTTTTAAAATATATGAGTTCTTCCACTTTAATTGCAAAACGCTGCAAGGAAAAGGATTCTCTGTCCATGGAAATCAAGATTTATGTACATGAGGTAATTTCAGAAGGCAGAGTTTACAAATATATCATTATCCTGTTTATAATATATCTATATATCATATATATATATATATATATATATAGTGTGACACTGCACCTCAAAACAAACAAAAAGTCGCCAGACATGAATTTGTAGTTAAGACCATATTCTGAAAGAGCAGACTTTAAGCTTTAAAATGATGTATAACTCAAATCAAATGGACTCTCCTACTACCTATCTAAATATTTGAAAGAAAGCACAAACTCAGGAAAAGTGTGAACTGAGAAAAGAGGCTCTGAAGTGCAGTGTCTATTCAAGCGCTTAATCTTTGCCAAACTGTGCTGGCTGTGCGATGAATGGGACAAAAACAGGAAGTAAACCACCAGAGTAACAACAATGAAGGGATTATCAGATTAAACTGAAATTAAGCATGCCTCATGAACACATTCTGTCCATAATTAATGCCAACTTTCAAAGCAGTAGCACTATCCTTTCCAAAGTTATTAGGAGTTGAAAGTGAAGAGTGTGGACAAGGTTTTTCAGAAATGAAAAAGGGATTCTAAAGACACACATAATCACACTATTCTACCAAAAATGTTTGAGATAAACTGCTAAAAAACACACTTTCCTGCCCGTTTTATGATACCAAATTTTAGCATAATGTAAAAGAAGACCCGCTCTTTCAGATAATAATTTATTATGAAAAACTCAAGTTCGGCTAGGTTGACTCATTTCACTTATTTTCAGTCCTCACGCAAAACCAGTGTGTGCGACTTTATGTTCGTTTTGAGTTGCACAGTCACATATATATATATATATATATATATATCAATACATACATACATACATATGAAGAGTTTGTTCGCCAAAACCGATAAGTCCATTTTTGAAAATCTTGAAATACGGTCTCTGTCATAAAGTACAAAATAATACCTTTTAAATGACATATTGGTCACTACATATACAAGTACATTTTTGAAGTTACGGTCAAAAGAAGCATATATTTTCTTATTATTCTCTTTATTTTTCTTGACTTTTAATCGCAAATATCTCCATTTGGCAAATATCTCCATATGGCAAAGACATATCGGTTTTTGCGAACAAACTCTTCATATATATGTATATATAATTCATTTTATGTATGTATAACACGAACAGTTCAAACAGATGTAAGTTAAAGATTCCAATTTGAAACAAATGTGATACACAATCACAATCTAAGTATCCCAGTTAGTCATACATTCATAAGCATGCGTTGGGGCCATTGGCGGTGTAACTATGATTACCTTGTAATGTATAAAATTACCACAAATGTCTTATTTCCAAGGAAATTAGCATTACGGAACCAGGCCATAGCTTTTTTCTTCTTTTTTTTTTTTTTTTTTTTGGGGGGGGGGGGATAATCTAATGACACATATCATAATTCCTACAAACGTGTAAAGATCCCGAAAGGCAGTTGGTTATGAAATCTAAATTGCACGTGTGCGTGATAACCGACTTAACATTTTAGATTGTGATCCAGTGCATGAATCGACTTCGTTGGTAGAACAGTGTTTGTTTGTCTTGTTTGTTTGTTTGTTTATTTATGTGTTTGTTTGTTTTTCACGTTTCAAAGATTCATTTTTTTGGGGGGATTACCATTCGGTACATTATACAAAGAGCAGTGAACGTCTCATTATGTGTACTCTTTGCAAGGACTAAGAACGAATCTGCTGAATTCAAAGTACTTGTAGTAGACATGCTGGTGAACTATCACGTAGCCAGTAAGGGAAGGAAGAACTAAGGTACAGACATGATACCTAGGTTGCTTCACTTTTTGGCACTTAACGACTTACTAAAAAGCAGACTTTATCCAGTGCGACCGTGCCAAAATAATAATATGTTTTGTGCCAAGTTATTACAATAATTGCAGTAATAAGAAAAAAAATGTAATGATGTGTATGGGTATGTGTTATGTATGCAATGTATTCTGAATATTCGGATTTGACTTAATTGCTTCTGCCTCCTGAATATTCGCTCCCCTGGTTTTCTTCTTTTTACTCTCACTCTCTCACTAGCTCCCTCTCCCTCTGTGCCTTAGCCACAAATATAGTATCCTCTCACACAAATTCTTTCTTTCATTCATTCAAATAAATATGATGGTGCGTTAGATATGTTCGTCTTTGCATCTGCAAATATCTATTACATTTCTCGATCACCTCGGATTACCATGTTTAATAACTTTGTGAACGTATATTTCATCTACACTGGACTTTCGTACATCGACACAGCTGTTCTAATATACCAGTCCTCACAATACATTATTAAGTTACACTTTTCTTAATGCACTCTTTCCTCTCAATCACAATCTTACTTGTTGAACAATGGGGAGGGAGGTATTACAATGACAGTCTATCGTCACACAATGTATACACACTTTAAAACACACGAAAGTGATTAGAGTCTCTTTGTGCGAATATACCGGTTTTATTCTCTTGATGATTGGCGTTTATAACAGTACAAACATGTGTTTTAAGATACCATTATTGTATCGCTACTAGATATAAATGGTTTCGTATGTTTAAAAAGAATAAACTTACCATAATAAAGTAGAAATATACGTTATTTTCAAATATTGTTTGAACATACCCTGATTGGTTTAAGGACTAGTCAATAATGACTCATGCGGCAAAAACAAAACTGCTGATTAATGCTGATCGAAACTCGACTTATAACTGAGAAAAACGAAAGAACTGAGCAAATATAATACTAACATCTTGAGATTACGAAAGTCAGATAAAAAGGCCAGATTTTTGCTTTGAAAGTAATAACCTTGGCATGTTCAAAGTATTATATTGGGTTGATACCGTCCTAGAATAACGAACTAATGCATGTATGTTCGAGATATCGAGGTTGCATACTATTAAACGGAAAAGGTAATTTATTTGTGAATATGTACAATTTGCACGCGAAAATACAACAATTTGTAGTTTTGGGACAAACGTTCAAACAAACCAGAATTCGTTGCAGTTGCAAGGATACTGTATGAACATATCGGACATATTGACATAATTATTGGAATGAAATGAAAGAATTGAATAGGAAAGTAAAAGCAATACTAGTATTTTTTAGCATTGTATTTTAATTACTAGCAATGCCGTTTTACATCTAATGGCAGATCTGATCATGGAATATAAATCTGACTACACTGTACATGACTATTTAAAAACGGTCGTGACTCATTTTTTTTCTTCTTTTGCTCGCAATTGACATGAATAACTTCCTAAAACCTTTTGCATGAATTCGACAATTTGGTGATTGCTTTAATGTCTGACAACGCTGGGTGAAGTAAAAAAAAAAAAAAACAAGTCAGGAAACGGCACACTCGTGCATTTTATGAACATGTGATCAAGTAGGATTGCCATAGTTCATTGTAATGACACAGTAACTTGATCAAATCTACCTCTACGGTTATCCAGTGTCACATTAATATACGAGGCGAAATTGAACCATCCTCTCAAAAGGAAAATGAGTATTCCATAACTTGATGATGAATCCGTTTAGTGGTCGAAACTCTGCACCTGAAAAGAAAGAATTTGAAGGCCAATCAATTTCAGGCAGGAATGTACATTATTTTGTCTATTAAAATCATTAATGTAAAATCTATAGGTGCAAGCTATTGTGTAATATCAAAGTAAGTTAATACACTACACTGTATATAGCGAATTACAATGATCGCTATACTGGCGCAAGACCCCTCGTTATATGGATTAAGATGTAAGTCACCTTAACAGTATTATTTCCTTCATGTTGCACTTAAGATTTGGTACTGGACCGCATTTACGTAATGGCACACACACACAAAAATGAAGATATTGCACATATGAAATTAAATCATTTGAACCAAACTTATACTTTTTTCATTCAAGCTAAGGTGAGGAGAAGTGTATGTATTATTTATATAATTTATGTTTATTATTACATTTACATAATATTTACGCCTTGAAAACAAGTTGCTGATCAACATTTTAAACAAGATTTTTTACTCTGGTGAAGTGCAAGTTGAAGGGTGTTGGTGCTTTCTTGTGGCATTGTAGTCTGATCATCTTTTAAATACCTCGTCTGGGGGAAAGAATGTTCTTCTTCTGTTGACGTAAGCGACGCAGACGATTACGGAAAGGAAGAACACGACCACGAGAAGAGCGTAAGTTGTCGACGAGCGTTGGAGAGCTCCTTGACGCTGAAATTCTGCTATTATTTCCACAGCTATTACGAGTTTATGAAAGACAATGAGACAAATGCTCACTAGTCCGAAAGACATAATTAAGCAAGATTTCGGAATATGATAGGTTGGTAGATGTGGAAGGTTCTCAATCGCAGGCAAAACGTGCTTGTTCATTAACTTGATTACAGTCGGGTGGGGATAATAATAGTAAAGATAGAGTAAGAATATCCGATGAAGGAGACCTTTTGTGTATTAACGGTCATTCAGTATTCTACTGTTTCATGATATACTTGATGTCTTTAAACAACAAAATGATAAATCTTCATGTAAGCAATGTTTATAATGGAGACGAGTACGAGTCTGACACAGAATTGAACCGTTGTGAAAATAGAGTGCAATTAAATTGTCGTTTTCGTTCACATCCATTTTCCCTACTTTAATTTCTTCTAAAATTTTAACTTCATTTGATATGATATTGTATGATTTTTCCCTCACTTCTCATGCGTCAGAGATTAAGTGTACATCGATCAAGAACGTCCTTGAAGGCCACTTTTGCGCAAAAAAAATGAACAACGTAATACGCATGGAAGATATTTTTAAACTGTGAATATTTTTGAGGACTGCCAATTATTCAACATCTCTTCATTGAAAAATGTATTATTCGCGCACGCGTGTTCATTAGTGTGTGTGTGTGGGTGTGTGTGTGTGTGTGTGTTTTTTGTCGTAACATTTTGTTACGGAATGTTTTAGTTAAAAGAAAGACACCCACAATATTCAAAGTATTGGAGAAAAAAAAAATTAGATAATGCATGTGTTTGTTTGCTTTACATTTCTTTACCAGCTTTGCAGTTCGTATGGAGTGTATTAATTTTGATTTTAGAGAGCAAAATCAAAATAAAAAATGATCTTGATAAATCTCGGAATATTCAGATATTACCCAGATATCTGTTTTACTTTGATGTTGATTGGATGATATCATGGACCTGATATACGTACATGGACTGTTCACGGCAGTCTTTCTTTGATGTAATGATCGTCATCGACACCTTTTTATGTGCATCTTAATGAGCACAATTAGATGTCTGGACAATAACGATTGTGTAATCGTGTATCGTCACTAACAAAAGGATCGTTTCCGTCATTTCAGTCTTGTTTCGCTGATGTGCCCTTTTCAGACGGAGATGTCTTTGAATTAATACAGATGACGAGGAGCAAAAAAAAAACCTGAGATCATGACAAATGTTGTGCCAAAAGATGGGTAAATTGCTGATTCGCACATTTTCGCACACGCATAAGACCTTGCCTAATGGCAAGATCTGTTCTCTTTATACCGTCCCTTTTTGCTCTGGAATAAGCTGGAGAAAAAGTTAAATATTGAGATCACAGATGACAATCATTTTTGCCAAAATGTTAGCTTTCTTTTAAAAACTGCCCGCTTCTCCCAAGAGAAATTGCTTGAGGTATGATTTCCTAACATACACCACAACTGCACATTCACTTTACTTGATTTTTGTGAGTTATTTTCTTCTGCGCATATAGTTTTAGATTTCTCGAATCTCCGTCTTGTTCTTCCCCCGGCTTGCTGGCGGTGACGATCATGGGATCAAAGCAGTGAAGCATGCTTAAAATGTCTTTGTGGCGCTTTTGAGATGTACGGGTCCATAGATTAATTAACGATACAATGAATGTCCATGTGTATTAGGTCCATGATAATACTGACGTGATGATCTCTGTTACTATTAAATTAACACTGCAGATTGTAAAGAACACATTAATATACAAATGAGAGGATCTCATTTGCAATGTACTTGTTAATCAAAATATGAGACATATTATTGGTAAATATTGCAGACAGCTTTGATTTAAAATCCTTTAGGGTTTTATGGAGTAGCCTACCTGAAGGGCAGAAGGTCTTGGTTGCAGTGGTGGAGCCAAAATCGTTCCATCCCGTACAGGAGACCTCGGTGCCCCCGTTGGCCCGAGGGGTGAAGGCAGTCGACGGCGAGCGGGAGGATGAGAGAGTGACGTTATCGGCTGTGATGAGGAAGGTATGGATACCTGGTGTCGGCTGGTACTCCTCGTCGATGTGACAAACCACTGTGTAGATTTTCCCATTGTTCTCTCCCACGCGCTCGTTGAACTGAACATCGATTATGTCATCTATTATTTGATATTACGTAAACGATTAAGGTAACCATGCTATTCGAAGGTGAGACTATAGAGTCTAGCACAGTTAGTAGGATAAGACAAGACACAGGTACGAGATCTACGTTTGTAGAACATCATGTGAGAGTATTACCTGCTTAGACTAGCATATCGTGTCATATTTGAGATCGAAACTTAGCTATATCTATAGTATAATGATATTCGTAGAACATTCTTACATTGACAACCTATATCATTAAAGTAGAAATTCTTTATTTACCTCTAAAACAGTACAAATCCGTAGAACGCGTTGAGCCACGTCTGTTCCTTCCTTCACACATGATGTTCATACACTTGTTGGGACGAGATTCCACAATCGCAGACGGGACACTTGACGATGAAATCGTCTCGCCGTCAACGGAGATCTCGTATGAGTTAATTGGAGGTGTGGGTTGGTCACGTGGTTCGATGTGACACGTGATCACAAGGTTAAGCTCGCTTGCGACTATCTGCTCTTCAATCTGCAGAGTTATGATGTCTTCCCCGGGAGGATCTGAATTAGATATCATGAAGAAATTCAAACAAACATTGTATATTATTATCCATACCTATTAGTGGTATCATACTTTCACAGTGTAAACATTTGAAATTAACACTAGCACAGGACATCAAAATGTACTAAACACCGTGACAGCTTTAATTTGGCATTGGTATCAAACATGGTTTAAAAAATCATACATTTGAGGACATCTTGCATTCCTCAAGAAAACTATCTAAGGTTTGATGTTGAGTGCATAAATTGTTCAATACTTGCATGTTATATTACTTATACGGGAATAAAAGGGATAATCTACACATCTTCCTCTTGTAAAGTTAAAAATATCTGCAGTATCGGGGAACCCATACAAGCATCTTAATGATCGTTGTGTTAGTTGGTTCGTTTCGGTCAAAAATATCCTGTTCTAAATCAAAGACAGTGACATAATGAGACTATCGTCCGTATGTGTAAGTATGAAAGTTAAAAGGTTTTAAATACTCATTAATACTCATTTAACAAATTACAACTATTTTCACTGAATACAATATGCAATGATGTTGATATACATCGTCATGACACCAAATAATGCTAATGAAGCTTTGAGAATATGTATACATGTGGTTCATTTGTATTCTCGATGTTTATTTTTTTCCTTCCTGCTCAAAGCTAATCTCGTCATTTGTAGCACCCCAGGCTTAATAGCCCGGTCAATAGCAAAAGACTTGATCAATACAAGTTACCTGTGGGACAAAATTCATTTACTGTAGATGTCGAACCAAGTTCATTCATGCCAATACACGTGACGTCCGTGCAGCCTGGAGGGCTTGGGGACACCATGAACGATAACGAGCTCGAATTTGACACTGTCACGCTTCCAACTTTGATCTCGTACCATTCGAGAGCAGGATAGGGTTGGTCGATGTCGGTCACGTGACAGGAAATGGTGAAAGTACCTCGACCACTGTCATCCAAACCTTCGTCGAACTCGATGTTGATGATATGATCACGAGGAGGATCTACCAACGAATTTTACAGTTATGTATTGCTTAGGTTTGCATGGTGAAGTAAATGAGGAGAGAGGTTTGCTGTAACACCATGTGCTCGCAGTCCTTACAGGGATCGTTTCTTGGCAGCGGAATGTTACAGAGAAGAAATAAAAGGTCAACCATTCTGAAGGAGAGCTATCATTACGTCATAATTATCAGAAATAGCCCACGCTTCGAAAAACAAAAACAAAAACGTGTCCATGAAGAGGGGCATTAAGATTTAGACTGGAAAGGAGAATTTGATCTAGTAAGGAGATATGAACAGCCATGATAAACATTCAAAAAATGCTACAACACGTAGGTTTATCCTGTCCTTTCTTTTTCATACAGGTATTATATTCCTATGTAAATGCATTGACATATCTCCATGCATAAATCGCACATTGCTTGCTACGTCTGTGCATTTCATAGCCGGAGCTAATATCACTGCACATAGGACACAGTTCATGTACATACATGTACATTGAAAATCTTCAAATATATCTATAAACACATAAGGCATCATGAATAGGTGTAATTTTATTTAATATGATATACGATGAAACGAAAAATTTTTACTTGTGGGACAGTAGGTTCTAACAGAAGTTGCCGACCCGATGTCGTTTTCACCAATACACGTGATATTCGTGCAGCTGTCCGGTCGAGGAGATAGGGTGAACGAGTTGGAGGTCGACAATGTTTGACTATCTCTCTTGATGACGTAGCTGTCAATAGGCGGGAATGGTCGAGTATGAGAGGCTATATCACAGGATATAGTCAAATCAACGTGACCTCCGACCTCCCTAAGATCACCGGACTCTTGGAACTCAACCTGTATAGCATCATTTGGCGGAGGTGCTGTACAGGGAAACATAAAACATCGGAACACGATTTTTCAACATTAAGAAACCTTCAACTACACTTAACAACAGAGCTGAAAAGGTAATGTAAGTTTGAAGTCAAAGAATCCTCCTGGAGACTTGCTTGAGTATTTTAGTCGTATTGATTTTATTCATGGTATAATGCGTAATGGACTGTTTTCAAGACCTATCAGTATAATTGCATTCAAACTCCAGAAGAAGCTTTACTGATTGTACCATACCTCGGGGGCAATAGATTGATGTACTCGATGTCGATCCCAAGGCGTTCGTTCCTTCACACGACAGTTCGATGCACCAACGAGGCCGTGGAGAAAGGCGAGTAGTAGGAGAAGATGATTGGGAGAGTGTGACGCCATCAGCTTTGATGACGTATGAATTGATAGCGGGCGCTGGCTGGTTCTGCGGGATCACGTGACATTCAATTTCCAAAGAAGACCCCTGATCACGTGTCTTGATACTAATCACACCATCGGCAGGGCCATCTGTGTGTTGGTAACAATTGGATTGCAATCAATTTTTGTCAATACTGTAATTCTGTAATATATCAACTCAGAGAATAAATATTTTGTTTATCGCATGTTTGAAATTCATGTAAGCATGCACACTCGTGTACAGACTTGGCGAACTACGCTGGCCTGACCTCTTTTCGTAGGACTCAATGGCCTGAATTCACGAAGATGGTACGATCTGTGTCCATGGCTTAAACCAAGGACAAACGTATGGGGCATCAAGTGACCCGTTGCCTATTTTGTTAACGAAATGGTCATTTCGTCGACGAATGACTGACTTCGTAACGAAATAGGTCATGCGACACTTGGCGCTCCATACAAAACTAAGGTCTTTGTCTATGGTTTAAAACCATGGACAAAGATTGTACCACCTTCGTGAATCCAGACCATGATGTGATTGCACAAATTTTTATAATGTCTGCGTCAAAGCAACATCCTTAGCTACCATGTTGTTATGTTATTTATTATGCACCAGTTTTGGTATGCATATTAATAATGTTGTGTGTAGTTAATATCTGGAATAAAAAAAAAACTGCTTGATGCTATTTTGGAATAGAACAGCTCTATTTATTAACAAGACCTCAATCATTTCTCTAAAACCTTCGGAGCAGCTACATTATGTCCATATTGTTAAATTTACAGAACTGTTGATACACTATATTACACCGACAAAAGGAATAAACGCTGCAAGCAAGATGCTACAGACGAATGATCTATGAAAACATTTCGTTTCTTGCATACGTGAAAAATTATTCATATAATGTTGCGGGAGCCAATGATAAGGATGTTCTATTAGTCTGTAATAAACGTGACTTGCCTCTCGAATAGTGGGGTAATACACGCTGATGTATATCTTTTTCACAGTGTGTTTTCAAATTTTCTCTATGGTACGCTGATAATCAACAGAAGAGGAAGAGGGGGATCATCCCAAAAGACCAACACCCACAAGTTATACAGCTCACGAGTTTACCACTGAAAAAAAAAAAAGTTCACGGGTCATACAGCAAATGAGTTCGACACTAGGATTGTAAAAACGTGTGCTGTTCGTTATTCCGAAGGTTCGCTATTCCTAAGGTTCGCTTTTCCGAAGATTCGTTATTCCGAAGGTTCGTCAATCCGAAACACAAATTCCCTATACCTAGAGGTTCATCAATCCGAAAATGAAAAAGGGTTCGTTAATCCGCACATTTGTGGCGTCATTCCGAAGGTTTGTTATTCCGGAGATTGGTTAATCCGAAAACGAAATCCGGAATAACGAATCTTCGGAGTAAAGAGCCTTCGGTATAACGAACCTTCGGAATAACAAGCTGTAACTGTAAAAACACCCCACGAGTTCGACATTGCAACACGTGTCGGTAACAATATGTCGGTCTCGTGGGACTTATTTGTTTAGTCTCGAACTAATGGGCTGTGTAACTCGTGGGCTTTCTCTGTTAGGTTTCTGTTTGAGTTCACAGATAGTAGCATTTAAATCCATAGACGAGGCAATTCATTGCGATTGCCAAGTTCTTTGGATGGGTTGTAATGCCATCAGGTTCACGATTCCTTGTTTAACATAAGGCGGATGAATACAGTCTGAATAGCGCTTTCTTTGCCTGTGTTCCCACATGGTAATCTCTAGCAATCTTTTTTTTTATATCATAAATATTGGTTTCTCGACTCTTCTTGATTTAAATAATACCGTTTTTGGAGCTTTATGATAAAACAACAACTATAAAATCCCCGGTTATTCTATGTTTCTATCACCTACGCTGAATTTTTTTAATGAATGAGTTTGCCCATGTTAGTCCTTACAGTACACAAAACACACACACAAATATGCACTTTTTGCGCCAAGAAAAACATGCTTAATCTCTCCAAAGTTTTCACACCCACCCACATCACGCACACACACACACACAAGCACACACACACACACACATACATAAACACACACACACACACATATATGAGCACCAAGTACAGGTGAAACCGGCCTACAGCCGCATTTTATAAGAAATAATACATTGCATTTATAGTACAGAAAAATGATTTGTCAACTTGTTGGATTAACTGATTTTTCGGTGATTAGATGAATGAAAGGTGGCTAGATGACGGAAAAGTTGAAATGCGTAAAAATGTAGATTTCATTTTGAAAATCAGTGCATTAGTAAAGAAATGGTGCAAAATTAGGGACCACCTTGTGAAAAACAATGCATTGATAATGATGGACCACTTATCTCACATTTTGTCCGCTATTTGTAATGGTTTGTTAAAAGTTGGGGTTTTTTAAGTATTCAGTCGAACTAGGATCTCGTATTTGCAATGTTACAATGAAAGTTCCGTTGAAACTGTAGGGAGATGCATCTGCATTTCCCTTAGCTTATTGCATGGTGAGATATGGGATGCGCCTGATGATGGCCCTGGCGGAGAATACTGCATGTGGTCTGGGCAGAAGGCCTACCCCTGAAGATCCAATGTAAATGCCGGTTTATACCATACAACAGCATTAAAATGAAAAAAAATATATATATATATATGTTTTCTTTCTGCAATTGACAATGCCTTTATGCCTTATATGCCTTTCTTCATACTAAACACCTGATTTCTCCGACAAAAAAGTGAAATAACCAACGCTACTACCGACAACTTTACGTGTAAGGATTTTTGTTTTTTTGCTTTTTCCTTTTTTTATGCTGTTGATGAAACTATACCCAATTAAATGAGAAATGCACTGAATGTGCATCATGAAGGCTTAAATGAGATCTAATTTTTTTTTTTTTTGTCAGCGGTAAATCTTTACAGGTTTTATCACATCTATTTTAACACAAACACACACATGCACACACATACACACACACAATTAAGATAAATAAGTAAATGGCGATGGTGTTGAATACTTACGTCTAACGTTCAGCGTGGCTGATTGTTGAGAATCGGAAATGATGCACTGTAGCGTCTTCCCATGATGAAAGGAGGAAGGAGTGAAGGTCAACACACTCTCGATGTTGTAATAAGTCTTGTAGTGATAGCAGCGATCCGTGCAGTAATAGGGTTGAGAATAGTAGCAATGTATGCAGTCCGATGAAATTCTACATCATTTTGCGTTCCATGCCAATTGCCCTCACACTTACTTCATGTCAGATTCGTCGAGCGCATTTTTTTCCCGAAAAAATACTTCCGAAATAATTCATCTCTTGATATGTAAATAAAAATGATCCAAGGTTAGAGTACGTAGCAATGTGGATTCAATATCTTCATAGGATGCAACACAAGATTATTTCTAAGAATCAGACAGTATTGCTCGCTCATCTTTTCTCTTTTTCTTCCGTTTCTTTTTGTATCGACAAAGATGAATGTAAGTAATGACAGTAATAATGAATTCCATTCGATATCAATTTTGTCATATCGTCGATAATAAGAATGAATAGCCGCTTACTCTACGGCCTAAAATCAATAATTCATTTCTGAAATGATATCAAATCAGGTGAAAATGTAAGTGTGTCGTACCTTATCCATGTAGGACATTCAACGTGATGGCTATTGCAGTAGTGAAAAGGCAGAAAAATTCGAGCCATCCCGCAGAAGAAATTGCTTTTTCCTACGTACATGCGTTCGTTGTTTATTTCCAAGACAATTTTTAGTGCATCCCAGTTTGTCTGAATTCAGTTGTCTCAGCCTCCAAGTTCTAGGATGAGAATTACAATTTTTGCCGGATACACTAGTACAGTATCAGAGGCGCCGATGAAGAGCGTAATGTTTCTGCCACTGGAACGAGCCAACCGGCGTGAGGGGTATGTCGTGTATGTCGCCCGGTATGTTGTTCGGTTTAATCTCACATCCTTTGGACTAAATAAGTCAATCGTAGATTCTGTGCAAGGTAAGTTTACCTAATTCATTTAGATTTAATAACAAAGACCACGATTTGAATAGATGTGAATTCCTCATTACTCACACCAGCAAATAAAATGGTTTATACCTTTTTATATTTCGAATTTTTGGTATTACTTATGTTATACAGTATATATGTCACATCTCCAATTTTACAACAAAATCTTACCTCATCTCAAGGCTAGTAATTCCTTATCTTGAAACCACAAGCATTCCTGAAACAAATCCCAGACTGGAAATACTCCAAATGAAAGACAATCCAAGACTCTTCATTGTTAGTCTCAGGCTATCCAGTGGGGTCACTCCAACCTGTATTAATCAACCAGCCAAATGGGAAGAAACATTAAAGCTATTTTCTAAGATATATCTATCCGTACTGGTTAAGAAGCCAACGCTCAGGTAATTTTAAGCTTAGATAATGTTATTCATTTTGCCTATATCACGAAAAGCGGATTTCAGTTTCGTCTTGTCGAAAATCTGTAAGTGTAAAGGCCATGCTATACAGCTACAACTTAGAATGGTCCAATTTGGGCAGGTTGTCGTCTTCCAATACTCCCAAAGCATGCCAAGTAACATTTGGATGGAAAAGATGACATTTTCAATTTTCTATTAGGAGAAAGAATAAAACCTCTATATTCAAGATATTCTTCAAATCCTGTTCTTCATTTGACTACCATCACGCATTCACGTGTATTCAATTTTCGGGCAACTGAAGCATTTTTTTTACGTCTCACCGTTATGTGGTATCAAACTTCACTTCCGTCGGTGTGGGAACATAAATAGACAATTTGTATTTCAAAATGATGTCATCCAAACTTATTTTACGATCATCATCAACACTGAATAGATCTGACATGAATAGTGAAGAAATGACTCCAAGTACGACGACCTCTACCAAAATATTGTCATTTCCGTTTGGAGCGGAATGGCAGAAATATCCGGCTTTCTTGAAATAAACCAAAGCTTGTTTTCTGCAAATGGAGTGTCTGCCGCAGCTAAAGATTCATCGTACTTAACCTTAACTGTATTCTTTAAGTCGTTTAGGTAATTGCCTTGTATCTTTCTTTGTTTATCTCTTTACTCCGTCCTTCCTAGTACAACATAGAGAAGTCGATTCAACGCTTGCACTTTCTGCCTGAGGTGTTTCTAAACGCTTTTACCAACATGACCAGAAAAACAGCATGTTCCTCCCCAAATGATTGTCCATGTTACTTTCAAATCTGATGATTAGTTTCATAAGACTTGAGAGTCTGTGTTTTGGGGACATTTAAAACGATATCATTCCCAGGGATTGAAATACGGGGAGTTTTCTGTGGCACATGCACTTTACGACACAAAGGTCACTTCCGTCTTCAATGTCTCTCATGAGACTTCCTCGTTCAGTAAGTCTTTTGACATTGGTTGTTTGTCTAGAGGTGTGTAATAGGGCATAGCCAGTATGTCTGCTCTCTGTTTTGCCATTGCCCATTCATGAACTTGTTCTTTTATGTCTATCAGTATTTTAATTGTTATATTCAAAGTATAACCGGA
Organism: Diadema antillarum; assembly: GCF_040938485.1. Taxonomy (NCBI): domain Eukaryota; kingdom Metazoa; phylum Echinodermata; class Echinoidea; order Diadematoida; family Diadematidae; genus Diadema; species Diadema antillarum. The sequence continues at coordinate 415,947 of NW_027271666.1, forward strand.
AATCTATAAGTTTAGTTCACTTCCAGACATAATTATCTTTTACCAAATTAACCAATATACCAAACTGTTCATGTGTAGTCACTGTTTGGTGCATTGCTACTCTTATCATCAAGAAAGGGTGCTGTCTCGGCATAGTTAAGTTTCCTAAGATTAAAAAATGAATAAATCAAAATATGTCAAGGTGTTAACCATCCTTACAGTTGTAAGACAGATTGAGTGGGCAGAAATCCATCATAGTAGGCAGGCCTTTTCTATAGAAAATTACCTGGTTATATATTCTTTGCAGAAGATGAGCTATGCATATAACGGCAGATGAGTATTATCTTGTCCTAATTGTCATACTGAGATTGCATTTCGCAACGGTATTATATTTTTTCCGGTCAGCCTAAATTTATGGGTAGCAGTGGAGCGGTATGTATCTGTAGTGCGAGTTGATTGAACATTCCCCTGGTAACCCCATCCTTTGTCTTGTCGAGCCTGATTGCTGTTTGTGACCACGCCCTCAGTGATCTGGACGCCGTCCAAGAACCAGCTCGCTGTCTGTGACTCGAGCACTCCACTCTCCGTACACCGCGCAGTGACTTGGCGGTTAGCCGTCAGGGTACTTGGTACGGTAAAAGTCACGGCGGCTGTAGAGTAAGATTCAAACAAATTGATATAAACAAATAGCAAGGGATTGTAGGCTTATTCCTTTTATGTTAATTATCAGACCATCATGAATGGAAACTTTGTAGAAATGAGCCTATGTATGATTTGCCAGAATACATCAACTAACAAATTATTTAGTAATTGTTTTATTCAAATATGAATGGAGACAAACACAAGGGTTAACCGGGGTGTTCTTTTTCTAATATCGTCATGGTCATGCTTAGTAATGTGCCTCTTTTAAATTGATGACAAGTATTCTTTTTGAGACGGTGATTAATACACTAAAGCACCTTATCATAAAAGACATTTGAAAGGAAGGCTATCTTACCACAGGAATGCACCAAGAACAGCGACATCCAACACGTGATGATAATCACAGCCATGTCCACCTCCAATTGAGTGTCCAAATCTGCAAAAACATTGAATACATACGTGATGAAGTGATTTATAAATATATTCATGAAAAGTACGGAAATATAACATACGTAAGAAAAACATGATGCCAAGAAAAAGATTCTATTGGTATTATTGCAAATCATGGGAGTGTGTACATTCAGGCAATGCTTATCTAGTTCCTACGATGCACATGACGTATTCTTACCAAGAAAAGATGTTATTAGTCAGAACATGTGCATTCGGTGCCAACCTCCTGTGAATATCTGGATCATTTATATCGAGATCGGTCTCAAGACGAACACGGAAGCAGCGGGACGGTGCACAGCCTCGGATAGAAATATCACTCCGCCTACAAAAATGGGCAAGCAGTATGTGCCGGTCGTGTCTACTTGTATGTCTTTCATGACCGTAATAAGAGAATGGTTCAAAACAAGACAACCATTGCGAAATAGAACAAAAAAAAATATATGTTTGCAATCAAGAAAATTGCACGAGGTCTTCTATCGTAATTTCTAATTATTGTATCCAATATGAATGTATGACTTTTTTCTTTAAAGAAATTTATTGTATAATATTTCATTATCTTGTCCCTTTACCATCGGAAATTCTATAGATTTGAGTAAACTCATTTGTCGCTATTAAGCTGGCACGTCTGCGAACTTCTTCTCCTTCTTCTTCTTCTTCTTCTTCTTTTTCTTCATCATCATCATCTTCTTCTTCTTCTCCTTCTTCCTCTTCTTTTTTCCTTCTTCCTTTTTTGTTCTTCTTCTGGGTAATTCTGCCTCCTGCAATATCATTTTAAGATTTTTGCAGACTGAACTTTGCTACAAAATTGTCCTATAACAACCCCAGGAGCAAGAATATAGAATGGACCTATATTACGTCACATCTTATGCAAACCAACGATAGGTTTGGACACTTATAATAATGTTTTAAAATAATAAAAAGATAAAAGAAGAATGCCAAAGAGAATTTAAACTTTCAAGACGAAGTCAAAAATTGCATGTTTATCTTTTGTATTCAAGAATAGATCTCAGGACTTGCTCTCTTCCTTCCGTCCTATGTCAGTTCTGACCATTCATTTTACAAGACATGACTTAACCTTGTATATTTTTCTTTAGAAATCTGCTATTAATATGGATTCAGGAAGGGTCATTCCACATCTCATGTCTTGCGATAAATTGTATTGTATCAAATTGTAACTAACGACTCTGATTATGATGCCCTAAGTCGGGTTTTTTTTTATGGGAGATGACACTCAGGAACTAAGCATTATGCACGTTTCTTGTACTATCATAGTTTTGCTTTAAATGTTGAATAATTAGGCAAAGAATAGAAGACCTAAAGTCCATTATTTCTAAGCAGGGAGGTTTTAAGTACGATTTCTTCACAAATAAAGTATCTTAAAATTTAACCATACGAATTCTATTTTGGCCGACTAGAAACTATAATGTGTGCACATTTCTCTACAGACGTGACATTGCAGCTTATTTCTCACATGTCCACTTTTGTAATGTTTGACAGAAAAATGTGCAACTTGAATTATAACCATATGATGATCTTAATCCCGTTGAAGACGAGTCCCGAGTATACTCAGCCAAGTAGTGTTTATGGGAAATGCGTGTTGTACCAAGAGCAACCGTCCTCAACGGGTAAATGAAAAGTCTCGTATTATCATGAGGAGAGCTAGCGGTTTAGGGAAAACGAGATGATAACTAGCTGTAACTAGATACTAAACCGAAATAGAGCGTAATGTTTCAATGATCTCACTCATAAGATCAACACATACGAAATCACGTGACAGATGTGAGTCAAGACTCAACACTTTTCTCAAAACCATGTAATAAAAAGCAAATCGTTAAGGATTTCATACCTCCGATTTGAACTATGAATAAAGTGATTTCGAAAAGATGTATGAGTACTTAAGTCCAGATTAACTTGACGATGATTGAATGTAATCAAGAAATGTCTTGAGGCATAATTATTTGGCAGGTAAACACTATCATGAATTAGTTGACTTACAGAAATATTTTCGTCGGCTCATTTGCCCTCTTTATAAAAGCAATGCATTAAAGTGCAGACATATGAAAGAGTTACTGAAGGTGCACTTAAAATGTCAATACATCTTCCATACATATTATCATTAGCTCGCGCTCTCTCTCTCTCTCTCTCTCTCTCTCTCTCTCTCTCTTTGTCACATACGTATAAAATGTACAATACATGGATGAAAGATAAATGGATTCGTATGATACACCGGTCCACCCCTACATCCAGCCTAAATCTGTCACTTTATCATTGTGACATACGGTCTTTCTAGTACATACATTTGCGATTATCACGCACGTATGCCTTTTTTCAAAATCATTTTATTTTTTAATCAAATAAAACATTATTTCTTCATCGTATCGGGCTGTCTTTCCCTGAACTGAGTCCCAAAACGATTCCTCGCCTACAAGACAAGCTACCTATATAGTACTCTTTATTATCAGTATCACCTGTCTTCGGTTGTGTAGCATAGAACTGCGTTAGTAGATGTCTGTGTCTGAGATGTTATTTCAGCTCTTGAGCCATTAAGTATATGTGCTAGGCGCTGGACAGCTTCGATAACATGTTGTTCCCATCATTGGAAATGTCTTACTTTCGAGTCTTGCCTTAGCTTGTACGCATACACCTCTTTATTTAAAAGTAAATTGTTACATTATCAGATTTTTTCCCTAGTTACTTTTTTTTTTGGTCTATAATATACTTGACCGCCCAGCTGAAAATCCACAAAAAGTAGGCCAAAATGGGTTTCCACTTTTCTACATTGTTTGAAAGAGTAAGCTCTATGCTTAAAAGTGATAATATCTGAGCTTTAATTCAAAAAACAACGAAAAAAAAAACCCGCCAGTCATGAATTTAAGGGGAGGGGAAGATACTGAAAGAAAATACCCTATAAGCGTTAAAATGACATATAAATCAATACAAATGGGCTTTTCTAACCCATCTAGAATATGGAACGAATGCACACCCTCCCGAAAAGTGTTTACACTGATAATTGAGACTTTGAATTTTAGGGTTGATTCGAGATTCCATTACAGAGAATCCGAATTTGCGACTTTTTTTATCTTTAGCTTGGCGGTCACATATTTACCAGTAAATGATTTCTTTGTTCCACAGTAAATCGAATTTATTTCCATTAACGATAATGTGGCTATTATCAACCTCAAACATACTACAATGTTCCTCTGTCTCAACTCCAAACAAGACACAATTTTTAGCAGTCAAATAAAAGCTACGTTGAATCAAGCAGGATATTTCATGTAGAGAAGAGGAAAAGATATTGCTTTCCCTCAAATTTCAGCCTCATTTCATCCCCCCTAAGTGGAAGTACTGTAGTCTTTGAATAGTTGTCACATCTTTATTCATTTCTAGATACGTGTTGCGCTGGTCGCAAACAAAGCATCGCGCAAGAAATCTAAAGAAGGTAAATTATGCCACAGCTACATGTACCTTCCCCAGCCGTAGGCCCCATGCACTGATAAGTGGATAAGTGGACACAATTATATCCTGGATGGTATAATTTCATTTGTTTGGAAAGCAAGCTTATGAAGAGTTAGGCGAGAACTATACTTCCTCATTAGTGTTATTGTGACACTCCACTGCTATACGACACGACATTGGACACCGGTCACTTACGTCTTAAAATCAATATAAATATGACACAAACGGCAAATCACGTCTTGCTTCACTGACGTTGCAATAAGAGATGTTCACAGTGTATGTTATGTCATGGCATGTGAGAAAATTGATGTGCGATATCTCATACAAACATTTCAACAGCAGTATAGGGCCACTGTAGCACACAACAGAAAGGGCCCAAACACGACACACACACACACACACACACACACACACACACACACACACACACGCACACGAACACAATGACCAAACGCTTATGCTGAAAAAAATCTAGAACCCCTAATCACAAACAAACACGTCTTAAATTCGTTGGATGTTGGGAAATTTAACATTCAATGTCGTACAAATATGTCCAGATATATGCTTCACATCATTCCATGCGAGATTATTTAGTTCTAACAGATTTCATGTGGCCTCCTCTAGATTCTTGTTGACCTATATGCCTCCAAGAGACAAATCAGAAGGTGAAAGTAACACACAAAAATAAGTATCTAACGACTGCTTGTTTGTTTTTCTTTTATTACAGAATTTCAAATCACTTTTTTATGTGTGTCTTCTCTTGCTTCATATCATTTTATTTCATTACACTGCAAGCAATAACAGACAAGAAGCATAACGATGAGGCGCAAGAACTAGAATAAGACTAACAACAAGAACAAGAACAGTAAGAAGAAGGAGAGGCAGGAAAACCCTTTGTCCTGACGCTAGGTATGGCAAACGTGAAATTCTGATCCATCCAATGTGTGAAAGAAAACAATAGTAAAATAAAAAAGACAAATATTAACACAAGGAATAAGTACAAAATTTGTATGAAAAAAAGAAATGAAGTGTGAGGAAGAGAGGGGCAAAGCTCATTTCAAAAGCAGGATTTGGTAACATGCCCTCTTCGGCAACGGATAGGCCACGCTTCAGTAATTTTTATACTGGTATAGATTGTTTACTCTGAGGCAAGAGCTCCTGGTGAATTCCCAACAAATCATAGCTCATTTTTTCCAGTACCTAAAAATATATTCCTCTGTGATAGCTATACCCCACATTCGATGTGTCACTTTGTTCAAATATAAACAACATATTCAGATGCAACTGATTGACAAATTGCCCTACATCGACGTAAACAAGCACTGAATTGATCAGTGTTTTAGTAGTAGCCATGATAAAAATCATGGGCGGACATACTCGAGCAGGATTCGAACCTACGACCTCCTGATCACCGGACAGGCGTCATCTCCATTAGACCACCGAGCTTTCGCCCGACAGCAGGTGTTGGTCTAATCCTTATAGCATGCAGCGGGTACTGCGTAATTTTTCAAGTTCATGAAATTATTCAAACTCATGAATTTGTCAATCAATTGCAATGAAAACATTTTCGTGATATTGTCAAAGAGTTTTCATGAATGTGAATACTGAAATGTGTTGAATACGCTGGTGTTTTGTTTTGTTTTGTTTTGTTTTGTTTTTTTACTTTGTGTTTTTTTCTTTTCAGAGGATGAAACTTCACAACAATTATCGCAATAAACAATGCAATGTAAGGAGTGTAAATCTCTTTTGGTCAGATGTATTAGTGTCTGCATTATTACTTCACATTATTTACACATATTGTAACAATGTTATTATGTACCGCATAATACTTCTGCCAACTTCTTGGGTAGCCCTAATTTTGGCATAAGCATTGCATATCGAGGTGCATTTGACAACGTGTAACAGCAACACATTTCTTTTTACAAGAAGATAATAATTTTGTGCCTTTTGTTAGTTAGTGTTTACAGTAAAGTTTATGTTTTCATTTTTCCCACGTTCTCTGTGTATATGATTCAAGAGTGTATTGATGTTAACTTGTGTTAGAGAGAATAGTCCAAAAAAGGATCCGACGCCTGGGAATTTTATTGTCATTGAATACTATTAAAAATGTTTTTGATTTTGTGATGTCAAAAATGTACATGTCATATTACATAATTATGAAAAAAGGACCATGTTTTGTTCTGATCAATAAAATCCAGAAAAACAAAAAAAAGAAAAGAATATGCTAATTATAATAAAGGTACACACACACACACACACACACACACACACACGAACGCACACATGTATGTGTATATATATATATACATACATACAACGTACCACGTTATTGTGATACACGTTTTTATGTATATCTTTGTGTGATTGCAAATAAAACGCCATATTAAGGCAATTTGAGAAGAGTTTATCAATCAGTTAAAAGATATTTCATTAAAAGTCAGTCTTTTGCTGAGTTGACTGATACAACAATTTTTCTCAAAACAGCGTAACACACAAGAAATACGAAAACGACTGTGATTAACAATTGAAAATATGAAGCTTTAATACTTTTCAATGATGAAGAAGGTAATGACATTATTAATAAAACCTGCATAAGGCTAACTTTTAAATGGACAAGCTTTCAAGAGCAAACTGAGGAGTAGAGGTGAAATAAACTGACGCTCAAAAACTTTCTTGAAATTGTATTTTTCGATAACAGTATCATGCTGCTGTTTGCGTACTCCCTTTATCTAAGCTTTAAACAAATTAATATAATTATAGTTATATCTATATGACTCATATTTTCTGTTCGTCTGTTTGTTTCTTTTTTGCTCCTGTTTTCTTTTACTTCAACAACCTAGAATTGAAGAAACATTAGGAGCTGGCCAAGTAAGCATGTAGTAAATCAAATTTTTACAATAAAGTAAAACGTGATAAATTAGGAAATAAATAAATGAATCAATAATGTACAACGCTTTTCTTTGAGGGGATCGTGTAAATATACATGCTTGCAAGAAGTTAAATCATGTGTAACTAATCTCATCATGATCAGGACTTTGACAACATTTCACCTCATTTATTGTAATCTCTTTTGATTTACTATACAGTATTCATATAGACAAGTGCGTGTCTGTCTACAAGGGTGTGACTTGTGAGGATACTGTGTGCAAGTAAGATATTCATCGTGCCAGCAGTTCAACATCACCCACTGATTCATGTGCATACATATTCAGCTTATTATGAGAGTTAGGATTAAAAAAAAAATAGCCTAACCGATTACCCAGCAATGATGATAAGTAATGAATTAATGGTAATAACTCAACTCCAAAATGGACAACTGTCGCTCTCCTTTTATAGCGTGATATTGACTTACAGATGCACGTATATTTACAAATTATTGAATATGCCTGAGGCTGATTGTGACGGTGCTTCGAAGATGTAACTGGGTGTTAATTTTTCTGGAATAGCTTTACGTTTTATGGTTGGCTGGCCGGTCTGCAAGGATGCTTAGCTGATACCACGTTGTCGTGAATGCTGTCCACACACTCTCGAAAGTTCCATTTTTGCTCTTTTTTGCGGGACATCGTCATACTTGGTTAGGCTCTTCCAGGCTGTCTTCCGCTGTAGTCGCTGTGCTACTGGCCGCTTGGTCAGTCCTTGTCTCTCCAGTCATACTTACCAGTTTAGATTATAATGTCTCGTCTGTGATTGATAACTGCAAAGGCAGACAGAGATATATATGTTAATTGCTGACGTATTGACATGCTTACTGTATGCTTAGCAAAAACACTCCTTGGTATGGCTAATATTGTAAATTCACAAGTTTAATAGAACGAATGAGCCTTCCATCACTTCAATTCATTTCATATCTTTTCATTTATTTCATTTTATGTTTATTTCCAACAAAAACGGAATTAGAGAAAATTATTTACAGGTAGTATGCATAGTTTTACAAAAATATCAATCCAATGAATAAAGGGAATCCTGAGAATGGAAGTATAATCAACGTGATAATCATGTGCTCTGAATTTTATTGATTGACAACAGAGAAGACAACATGTTTATTTCTATTATGAAAAAAACTAATAGATTACGACTAATAACATAAGATCATACTGTGCCATAAATAACAGTCATTAAAACCGTATGATATATACATTACAGTTATTATCTGATTCAAATCAAATCTACTTTATCACCAATAGAAATATATTTGGGCCGTGACGCGAGAAAAGGGCCCTTAGCTCCGCTGCGCGCAAACGCCAGAAAACGGCGCGGAAGTTTGACAAAGCAATACGCGCAAAAAAGATCAACTAGGTACCTGCGCGCACATGCATAGACTCATCATAAAGTGACAGGATTTGGACAAAACATGCTTTTTTTAATGTCGTGATGGGGTCATTTAGGATTGGAATTTCAGAAAAAAAGGTTTGCATATCTATATACGTCAGAGTTCCTTCCACAATAATATGGAGGTGAAAACTCATTTTCGGTATTTAATGCCCTAAGGGCCCTTTTCTCGCGCCACGACCCATTAATATTGTGATGCTAAATCACGTCGGTGGGGGAAGAGAGTTGTTTTCGCCTGACGACTGCAGCAACACACACAGCCACTGATAAGATGAAGGCGATCGTTAACAATGCAGCAGTGGTGGATTCCTGGTGTAACACTCCTTCTACAGTTTCCATCTCTGGACATACATTACCTGTTGGGATGGAACACATGGTGCATGAAGGTATTATAATATTACAGTGTGCAATCAACTTCCCCATGATAATGAACAATACATTTTGTTATTGTTAAGTTGTTCAGTTATAACGAAAGTTCGATATAGCAATGTAGAATTTGAAATTATGTTGCGATTTTAGGAGTGTATTACCTTTATGTCATTTTCAGACAGATCTCCATTCCAAACAACAGAGTTGATAGTGTCAGTGACTAGACCCTTTATAGTTATGTGTAACCTCTTTTAATTTAATTTAAATTCATGTTAAAACAAAAGCTTATTACCTCCTGGACATATCAGATCGAGTGAAGTACTCCAGCTGTGTACGTTGCTTCCGTTACACATGACATTAACGCACTTGTGAGGACGAGGTGATAGTACGACGGTAGGATGCCATGACGAAGACAGTACCTCACCGTCGATTACGATTTCGAAAGTGTCGAAAATGTCTTCCGGGTCAGTATGACACGTGATCGTCAGTTTGTTTTCACTCTCTCGATCGTGCGTCACGATGGAAATGATTTCATGTAGATCTGTGGGAACTGAAATGGGAGAGGTCACAGTTTTATACAAAACTATTCCGGTAATGTGTCCTAACATATACATGGATTGTACGCACTTTTAAATTCAACTTCGTTTGTTTCATTTTAATGTAAGCTTAATAGCGCTATTTTCTGTTGACTCTGCAGACTAGAAGCTGCGTAGACTCTAGCATTGCGCATCCAAAAGCCTTTTTTTTTTGTATGGCATACCTTAGTTCAAACTTCATTTAGGGACGACCGAAGTGGTAAAACTGGTAAAACCTAGTTCAAATGCCACTATACTCATATTATAATACTTAAAGGAAATTCCCCGAGAAATGGGCCTATACATATGCACTGGTGACCCAGAATGATGTTTCATTTTTCCATTCTTATATTTTCCTCGAGTCGTTGATGATAATGATATGAACAAGGCTGTTTCGGTCCTTACCTTCATCTGTAGGACAGTATGTCTTTTCAAGCGATGTAGAGCCAACTCCATTTTGACAAAGGCAAGTTACGTGAGTGCACCTGTCTGGACGAGGTACTATGGTAAAGGAAGGGACCTCTGACGACGAAACTATCTCCTGGTCTACCTTAATAATGAATGTGTGGATGGGAGGGTAAGGCTGATCACGTGGTTTCAGTTGACACGTGACCAAAAGGTTTCCTCCTGGATAATTGGCGTCCTGTTGTTCCTGCAGTATGATGGACAGGGCGTCTGCTGCAGGTGCATCTATCCAAGTATGGTGATCAGTCAAGTGAAAGTTTTGTGAGATACTCGGATCGTAATATGATATCAAAATACTTAATACCTGCACTAAAGTGTGACAAAATCATACCATCGTCGACAGTAATATCAATGGCTTTCCTGGCGAACCCATGCAAGCAGAGAACTATTATTTCCTTAAAGCAAAATCTTAAAGCCATTGTTGTTTTATTTTTATGCTGCTTTTAATTTGATCGTGATCACATGGAATATCTCTGCATACTCACAATGATGCCTCGCTGGGGTAATTTTGTTTGTTTGATTGAATTGCTACTTTATTTCGCATTGGAACCTGAAGTTTAATTATGAACATTATATTTTGTCGATTCTTCAAATTCATTACATTCTCGACATTTTGTATTCTCGCATGTTTCGTCATATATCATCATTGGCAGATTGTACGTAGCGTTTATCATTATCACGAAGCCTAAATCCTACAAGCTTTTGCTTTTTAGTAGGTTCCTCATAATCATTTTGTCCTAATGCATATGTTTAATTCCGTCTCAAATTGACTGTTGCGTTGTACGTAAATGTGGAATATGGAACAATGAATAAAAAAAGACTAAGGAATAACCTTTCGAATTCAAGACTGGTACTGTAGTACATGCAAACACTCCTTTCACTTTGTTTTATGGACGTAATTCCACGCACCCTTCTACGTAACAACAATAACAACATTGCACAGAAATCTTCATCTGAATTATAGACAGCACTTGAAATTAGACAAAGAGTACTTACGTTTTGGACAGTAAATAGACGCTGACGTTGTATTTCTGAGTCCGTTGCTTCCTTTACACGACACGTCCACACACCAGCGGGGAAGAGGAGAAAGACGAGATTGAGGTGAAGACGATCTGGAGAGCTGGACGCCATCAACGGTTATCTCATATATTGCGATGGGTGGAGATGATTGGTCGTAAGGAGTCACGTGACACTCAATGATAAGACCAGGCTCTATGTCAGGATCTGATTGATCGTGAAACTTGATGGTTATCACACCTTCTGATGGAAGCTCTAAATCAAAATAGAATGAATTATAAGAAGAGGTAATTAAATCGAAGTGAATAGTTCATTCGTAATATATTTTGTACATTCGTTGTGTTTTACAGGACTGCTAAATAGCAGTGGCATACTATTCAGGCAATATATCATATCTCATGCTTTATTCATTCGAACACTGGTTCACCCTTTTTACACTCCAAATGCACAACTAGTCGTTATGCAGTTATATTTCGTCTCCCAGTGACCGGGTGATATATCAAGCTGCATTTTGAATAATCACACGTTCGTCATGCATTCAAATTTATTATCCGTCTTTACCGAATATCTGAACTACGTGATCCGCCACCGCGAGGAAACGCTTAAGACACCTAAACATCAATTTTATTATTTCCCTATTTTCATGTGTTTAGAACTTTCATCTTACTATTTGAATATATTCGAGTTGTTCCACTTTAATTGCAAAACGTTCCGAGGAAAAGGTAGGCGAGTCGCCCACCAATAAATGAGATTTGGGGCTACAATCCCTCACAAAATTCTTTGCATGTAAATGTCTAGGAAAATCAACAGTTATATACATGAGGTAATTTCAGAAGACAGAATTTACAAATATATCAATATCCTGTTTATCCTGTAAATATATATATATATATATATATATATATATACATATATATATATATACATATATATATATATATATATATATATATATATATATAACACATACTGTATATAAAGTTTCCACCTATATTTTCAGTATATACAAATAAGATTAACATGACACAAAATCAATTGAAATCATTCTCAAGTAGTAATACATTCATGACGGATAAATAGAATTGGGTGTGGTGGGAACCTACATAGAAGCAGAAGGATACTTGTGAGAGTAGGTTCCCGGAAAGAAAGTCAAACACAGGCTGTTACACTTACACACACACTCTGCACGCACGCAAGTGCACTTGGATAAGCGTGCACACACACACACACACACACACACACACACACAAATATGAAAGAAAAGAATTAAAAATGAAACCATGTGGACCTGTTCTGCAATCATGCCGCATAATCTTTATCAGTATTTATAATTTCAAATCATCTGCTAAATCATATTAATTCATATTATCACCAGAGTATTGGAAAAGATGTTTATTTTTAAGCTTACGTTTGAATGAATACCAATCGGGAGTTCGTTGTATTTCACTATCTGAAGAAACCCAACATTTAGGGCAATTGTAAATAAAAGTATTCTACGGTCTTCGTAATCTAGTTTTCGGTATATGGAACATATCACTCTGTCGTGTTGGATATCTATTTTTTTCTTTATTTTTTTCATAAAAACTCCAAAACTTCAGGCGAAACACAATTATTATTGAAATTATACATCAGAATTCCTAAATTCATTAAATATAAATCATCTCTTTTTTAAATGTTACTATCTAAGAAAAGTGGACCAGTATTTGCATAAAAAGTACGTCCATAAAAATATAAACATATATATATATATATATATATAAACATATATATATATATATATATATATATATATATATAATTATACAAACAGTTAAATGTATATACGAAAAGTTCAAACAGGTGTAAGTTAAACCTTCCAATTTGAAACAAATGTGATACACATTATCTAAATATAATCACCTCGATTAGTCATGTATCCATAATCATGTGTTTGGGGTGTAACTATAATTACTTCGTAAGGTATAAAACTGCCATAAACTTCTTATTTTCAAGCAAATTAGCATTACAGAACCAGGCCGTCCCCCTTTTTAAATGATCTAATGTCTTATATCATAATGCCTGCAAACACGTAAACACCCCGAAAGGCAGCCGGTTCAGTCTACATTGTACGTGTACGTGATTACAGAGTTAATTTATTGTGATCCACCGCATGAATCGAATTCGTAGTTACAACAGTGTTTGTTTGTTTGTTTCTTTCTTTCTTTGTTTTTCACGTTTTCAGGGATTAAATATTGTTTTTATTACCATTCGACACAAAGAACAGTGAATGTCTCATTATGTCTACTTTTTTGAAAGGACGAAGAGAGAATCTGCTGTATTGAAATTACTTGTAGTAAACATGCTCGTGAAATTTGTCTGATTCATCACACAGACAGTAAGGAAAGGAAGAGCTAAAGAACAGGCTGGCATGACAGGTTGCTTGACTTGTTGGCACTAAACGACTTGCTAAAAAGCAGAGAGTTTATCCATTGCGGAAGCACAGGAGAGGATTTTTCAAAAAAAAATAGAAACTGATGTGATGTTTTACGAAAAAAATTATCATGATAACAACGATAATGATTGTTTTACGTTTTGTGTGCAATGTATTCTGAATATTCGATTTTCACTTTATTGTTTTTGCCTCCTGAATATTCGCTCTTCTGGTCTCCTTTTTATTCTCACTCCACCTCTCGTGTCTCTCTCTCTCTCTCTCTTTCTCTCTCACTCTCTCTGTGCCTTGGTCATATTAGTATTCTTTATTTCACCTGTTCATTCTCTCACACACATATCTAATTGCATTAGATATTCGTCTTTACTTCTGCAAAATATCTATTGCATTTCTCGATCACCTCGGATTATCACGTTCAATAACTTTGTGAACCGACATTTCATCTACACTGGAATTTCGTACACAGCTGTGTGAATATAATTCTCACAATGTATTCTCATGTTTCTCTTTTCTTAATGCACTCTTTCCTCTCAATCACAATCTTACTCGTAGAACAATAGGGAGGGGGTATTACAATGACAGTCTTACCTCCAATATCCTCACACAATAGACACTTTAAAACGCATGAAAGTAACGGGAGGCTCTTTGTGTGAATAAACCGGCTTTATTTTCTTGATGATTGGCGTTAATGACAGGGCAATCATTTGTTTCAAAATACCATGATTTTATTGTTACTAGAGATGGAAGGTTTCCTATGTTAAAAAACTTACCATAATAAAGTAGAAATATACGTAATATTGCAATGTTGTTTGAACATTAACTGGTTTAAGGAGTATTCAGTAATAAGCCAAGTGGCAAAACAAAACCAACACAACAAACGATCGCTTTAATGAGAGAGATGAAAAGATGATTTCACCTCCCTGCTTCAATTGAATGCTGGAATATCCGATAATTTAACGTTCATTGCAACTAGACTTATAACTGAGAAAAACGAAAGAACTGAGCAAATAAATCCGTTTGCTAACATCTTGAGATAACAAAAGTCAGATAAAAAAAGGCCAGATTTTTCCTTTGAAAGTAGCAACCTTGAAGTGTTCAAAGTATAATACTGGGATAATACCGTCATAGAATAACGAATTAATTCATGTATATTCGAGATATCGAGGTTGCATACTATTAAAACGGAAAAGGTAATTTATTTGTGAATATGTACAATTTGCACTCGAAAATACGATTTGTAGTTTGGGACAAACGTTCAAACAAACCAGAACTCGTTGTAGTTGCAAGGATACTGTATGAACACATCGGACAAATTGACATAATTATTGGAATCAAATGGGAGATTTGAATAGGAAAGTAAAAACAATATTTTGTAACATTGTATTTTAATTACTTGAAATGCCGTTTTACATCTAATGGCAGATCTGATCATGGAAAATAAATTTGACTACACTGTACATGATATTTTTTTTAAAGGTCGTGACTTGCTTTTTTCTTCTTCTTTTGCTCGCATTTGATAAGATAAACAACTTCCTAAAACCTTTTGCATGAATTCGATAATTTGATGATTGCTTGAATGTCTGACAACGCTGGCAGAAGTGAAAAAAAGTCAGGAAACGGCACACTCGTGCATTTTATGAACATGTGATCAACTAGAATGGCCAAAGTTTTTTTGTAATGATACAGTAACTTGATCAAATCTATATTCGATTATCAAGTGTCACATTAATATAGGAGGCGAAAATGAATCATCCTCTCAAAAGGAAAATGAGTATTCCATAAGTCGATGATGAATCCGTTTACTGGTCGAGACTCTGCACCTGAAAAGAACGAATTTGAAGACCAATCAATTTCAGGCGGGAATGTACATTATTCATTCATTACTGTAAAATCTATAGGTGCAAGCTATTGTGTAATATCACTGTAAGTCCATACACTACACTGTATATAACGATTTACAATGCTCACTATACTGGCGTAAGACCCCTCGTTATATGAATTACGATGTAAGCCACCTTCACTAAATTAAAAAAAATAATATATGTATATATACATATATATATGCCTTCATGTTGTACTTAAGATTTTGTACTGGACCGCATTTACATAATGGCACACACTCAAAAAGAAGAAATATATTACACATATGAAATTAAATCATTTAAACCTTAACGACCAAACTGTTATGTTTTCATTCAAGCTCTAGGTGTGGAGACGCGTATATTATAATGTATAATATTTACGCCTTGAAAACAAGTTGCAGATCAACACTTTAAACACGATTTTTTTTTTACTCTCGTGAAGTGCAAGTTGAAGGGTGTTGGTGCTTTCTTGTGGCATGTAGTCTGATCATCTTTTAAATACCTCGTCCGGGGGGAAGAATGTTCTTCTTCTGTTGACGTAAGCGACGCAGACGATTACGGAAAGGAAGAACACGACCACAAGAAGAGCGTAAGTTGTCGACGATCGTTGCAGAGCTCCTTGACGCTGAAATTCTGCTATTATTTCCACAGCTTTTACGAATTTATGAAAGACAATGACACAAATGCTCACTAGTCCGGAATACAGTATTGAACAAGATTTCGGAATATGCTACGTTGATAAATGTAAAAGGTTCTCAATCGCAGGCAAAATGTGCGGGTTCATTAACTTGATTACCGTGTGGATAATAATGGTAAAGGTAGAGTAAGAATATCTGATGAAGGAGCCCTTTTGTATATAAACGGTCATTCAATATTCTACCGTTTCATGGCATACTCAAAATGATAAAACCTCATGAAAGGAATGTTTATAATGGAGACGAGTACGAGGCTGACAGAATCGAACCGTTCTAAAAGTTGAGTGCAATTGAAAAGTCGTTTTCGATTACATCCATCATCCCTACTTTGATTTTCCTGAAAATTTAACTTCATTTGATATGATATCGTATGATTTTTCCCTCGCTTCCCATTCGTTAGAGATTAAGTGTCCATCGATCAAGAACGCCCTTGAAGGCCACGACGTTTGCGCAAAAACCGAACAACATAATACGCATGGAAAATGTTTTTAATCTGTGAATATTTTTGAGAACTGCCAATTATTCAACATCTCTTCATTGAAAAATGCTTTATTCACGCGCATGCGTGTTTATTAGTGTGGGTGTGAATGTGTGAACGTGTGTGTGTGTTTGTCGTAAAAATATTTAAAGTAGTGGGGAAAGTCTAGTTTTTAGATTAATGCATGTGTTTGTTTTCCTTTACATTGCTTTACCAGCTATGCACTTCCTATGGTGTGTATATTTTCTCGAAAGCAAAGTAAAAAACAAAAACGATCTTGATGAATCTCGAAATATTAATATATTACCCAAATATCTCTTTTACTTTGATGCTGATAGGATGATACTCACGCGGTGATCACTATTACTATTGCATTCCCACTGCAGGATTATAAAGAACATATCAAGATAACAATGAGAGGATCTCATTTGAAATGTACTTGTGAATCAAAATATGAAACATATTGGTAAATATTGTAGACAGCTTTGATTTAAATGATTCCTGTTTAAATAATATGCTTCCGGGTTATACTACAGCTTACCTGACGGGCAGAAGGTCTTGGTAGCAGTGGTGGAGCCAAAATCATTCTGTCCCGTACAGGAGACTTCTGTGCCTCCATCGGCCCGAGGAGTGAAGGCAGTCGACGGCGAGCGGGAGGATGAGAGAGTGACGTTATCGGCTGTGATGAGGAAGGTGTGGATACCTGGTGTCGGCTGGTACACCTCGTCGATATGACAGACCACTGTGTAGATTTTCCCGTTGTTCTCTCCCACGCGCTCGTTGAACTGAACATCGATTATGTCATCTATCATCCAATATACGTATAAGGATGAAGGTAAACATGTAATGCGAAGGTGAGACGATAACAAAACACTTATCAAACAATTAAAAGACAAAACAAAACGCAGGTACGAAATCTATTTTTTCAGGAATTTAGGTACACTGAACTTCACAGGCATTTAATTCCTTCAAATGTTTGTAGAATATCACGTGCTGGTGTAACGTCCTTAGACGAGCATCCCGTGTCATTATTTGAGATCGAAATTATCTATATCTATAGTAGAATGATATAGTACATTCTTACACTAATTATTTTTGGAAACAAGCAATCAAGCAGAGAAACAACCATCTTAGAAATAGAATTTCTGGATTTACCTCTAAAACAGTACAAATCCGTTGAACGCGTTGATCCACGTCTATTCCTTCCTTCACACATGATGTTGATACACTTGTTAGGACGAGATTCCACAATCGCAGACGTGACACTTGACGATGAAATCGTCTCGCCGTCAACGGAGATCTCGTATGAGTTAATTGGAGGTGTGGGTTGGTCACGTGGTTCGATGTGACACGTGATCACAAGGTTAACCTCGCTTGCGACTATCTGCTCTTCAATCTGCAGAGTTATGATGTCTTCCCTGGGAGGATCTGAATTGGATATCATGAAGAAATTCAAACAAACATCATATACTATTATCTATATCTGTTAGTGGTACCATACCATAACGTTTTAAACATGAGAAATACATACAAACACCTGGCATCAAAATACACTTATACACTGTGACAGCTTTAATTTGACATTGGTATCAAACTTTGTTTAAAACATAATACAGTTGCGGACATCTCGCATTCCTCAAGAAAGCTATGTAAGGTGTAATTGTTGAGTACATAAAGTGTTGAATACTTTTATGTCATATACCTTATACGGGAATTAAAGGGATAATCTACACACATTACCCTTGTAAAGTTAAGGGGGTAAGAATATCTGCAGTATCGGTCAAAAATTCTGTTCTAAATCAAAGACAATGGCATATTAACACTATCGTCCTTAGGTGTAAATATGAAAGCTAAAAGGTTATCTTTAAATGATCGTTAATGGGAAACTATTCTCACTGAATACAATATACAATGATGTTGATATACATAATCATGACACCAAATAATGCTAATGAAGCTTTAAGAATATGTTTACATGTGGTTCATATGTATTCTCGATGTTTATTCTATTTTCCTTTCTGCTTAAAGCTAATCTCGTCATTTGTAGCATTAGAGGCTTTATACCCTGGTCAATAAAAACAAGACTTGATCAATAAAACTTACCTGTTTGACAAAATTCATTCACGGTAGATGTCGAACCAAGTTCATTCATTCCAATACACGTGATGTCCGTGCAGCCTGGAGGGCTTGGCGATACCATGAATGATGACGAGCTCGAGTTTGACACTGTCACACTTCCAACTTTGATCTCGTACCTTTCGAGAGCTGGGTAGGGTTGGTCGATGTCGGTCACGTGACAGGAAATGTTGACAATACCTCGACCATTGTCATCCAAACTTTCGTCGAACTCGATGTTGATGATCTGATCACGAGGAGGATCTACCAACGAATTTTACAGTTATGTATTGCTTAGGTTTGCATGGTGAAGTAAATGAGGAGAGAGGTTTGCTGTAACACCATGTGTACGAAGTCCTTACAGGGATCGTTTCTTAGCAGAGGAATGTTATAAAGAAGAAATAAAATCTTAACCATTTTGAAGGAGAGCTATCATAACGTCATAATTATCAGAAAAAGCACACGCTTCGAAACAAAATTAATACAAAACAAAACAAAACAACAAATATGTACGTCAAGAGGGGCATCAAAGAATTTGTGTAGTTTTGATCGAGACCTAAGTTTAGGTTTCAAACATTTTGGGGCGATAAGGAGAAATCTCTTATTAAATGTGAAAGAGCATGTAATTCCAAGAGGACTGCAGCGTTTAGTTGATGGAAGTTGATTTTGAAGTGTCTGAGATATATAGAAAACAGAGTGAGCCTAATAAAAGGTAGGACCCACCTTTCTTTACAATTGGTTTGATCTTCTTTGTTTTTGGATGTCCCAGCCATTCCAAAACCGATTTTCATCAAATAAACTTTGAATTCATCTTAGAATGGTATGCTCTGCACCATTTCAAAAGTGGTTTCTTGGTATCTCACAAAGAAAATCAACAGACCAATCATCATCTCCACCAATACTGTACCAATCCTTTAAGGTTTGGACTTCACGTATCCGGGCAATTACCCCCCCCCCCCCCCTGCTAAATACTGGTTCGTGGTAAAGTTAGAGTAAGTATTAGGGTTAGGGTTAGGTTAAGGGTTAGGTTTAGGGTTAGGATTTTGCGTTAGGGTTCAGATTACGTTCAGGACTAGGATCAGGATTAGGGCCAGGGGAAGGGTCCGGGGTAATTGCCCAGGGGGTAATTGCACAAGACGTCCGGGACTGGATAGTAGAATCTGAAATGGCAGATATTTCATGAAGTGAGGAGATATGAACAGCCATGATAAACATTCAAAACTGTAATGTTGCAACACGTAGGTTTATCCTTTCCTTTTGTCATACATGTATTATATTCCTTTGTAAATACATTGACATTTTTGCACCAATACCTGTGTATCCCCATGCATAACTCAAACATTGCTTGCTACGTGTGTGCCTTTCATAGCCGCAGCTAAGCACATTAGGACACAGTTCATGTACATACATTAAACATCTTCAAATATATCTATTAACACATAAGGCACCATGAATAGGTAGAATTTCATTTAATATGATTTACGACGAAACGAAAAGGTCTTACTTCTGGGACAGTAGGTTCTAACAGATGTTGCCGACCCGATGTCATTTTCACCAATACACGTGATATTCGTGCAGCTATCCGGTCGAGGAGATAGGGTGAACGAGTTGGAAGTCGACAATGTTTGACTATCTCTCTTGATGACGTAACTGTCAATAGGCGGGAATGGTCGAGTATGAGAGGCTATGTCACAGGATATAGTCAAATCAACGTGACCACCAACTTCCCTGAAATTTCCCGACTCTTGGAACTCAACCTGTAGAGCATCATTTGGCGGAGATGCTGTACGGGGAAACAAAAAATATCGGAACTCGGTTTTTCAACATTACAGACAGCTTCAACTAAGAATAACTAAGCAGAGCTGAAAAAGTTATTTGACACTTGCTGTCAAAGAGTCCTACTGAACGATGTCACATTTCATTTCTTCTATAGTGTTTTAATGGCGGGTGCACGTCACGAGACCGACACCCACGAGTCATACAGCCCACGAGTTGTACAGCCCACAAGTCATACAGCCAACTTATTATACAACCCACGAGTTCGACACTATTGAAGTAAACAAAGCCCACGAGTTCGACACTATTAAAGTGAATAAAGTCTACGAGTTCGATATCAAGTGAAATAGGCCCACGAGGTATACAGCTCATGAGTTCGACACTGGAAAAAAAGGCTCGAAGGACCGACTTGACGCAAAAAAGGCTCAAGAGACTGACATTCCAAAAAGATCGAGAGCTCAATGACATCCTGTCGGTCTCGTGGGCTTTGTTTGCGTAGTATTCGTCTCGTAAGCCCTTTTTTTTTAAGAGTAGTGTCGGTCTCATGAGCCTTTTGTGAGTAGTGTCGGTCTCATGGGTTATATCAAATATAATGTCTAGTGTCGAACTCATGGGCTGTATGACTCATGGACCAATTTTAAATGTCTGTCTCGTGGGATGACCCCGTTTTAATGTATTTATGGCAATGCGATATAAACTGTTTCAAAACATGTCACTTTGATTGTTACAGTAGTCAAGCAGTAGAAAGTCCATTAGTAACTGCTGCATTTGCACTTGTGTATCCCATACCTCTTGGACAATAAATCGACGTAATCGATGTTGGTCCCACGTCGTTTCTCCCTTCACACGACATTTCGATGCACCAACGAGGCCGTGGAGAAAGGACGGTAGTAGGAGAAGATGACTGGGAGAGTGTGACGCCATCAGCTTTGATGACGTATGAATTGATGGCTGGATGTGGCTGGTTCCGAGGGATCACGTGACATTCAATATTCAAGGAAGATCCCTGATCAAGTGTCTTGATAGTAATCACGTCATCGGCCGGGCCATCTGCGAAACGGTTGAATTGAAAACTGCCATAAACGTCAATTGATTTGTGACTACATAACTACAAGGGACAGATAAAATACCGAAACATTAAAAACATTTTGATATTCACTTTATTTCAGGCAATCCAGGTCCACAGCCAAGAGACTCTTTAATGGAGGGAAAATGATTTGAATCATCCTTCTAAGACACGGTCACTACTACCAAGGTCACTCTTCTTGAATAACGCAGACTTATGTTCACACTGTGTAAGCAAAGACATTATGTCAGGATTTTAAGAACTCCACAACAAGCTTCGGAGAAGCCCTATGCCTATAACTTGTGTCGATGATGTGTTAACAACTCACTAAATGATATCTGGAAGCGGGGCAGCGGTGTTCGTACTAACAAACATGAAATTTGACCGTGCACCTCAGAACGAACATAAAGTCGCACACACTGGTTTTGCGTGAGGACTGAAAATAAGTGAAATGGGTCAACCTAGCCGAATTTAACTTTTTTCATATTTTCTGAAAGGGCGGGTCTTCTTTTACATTATGCTAAATTTTGGTATCATAAAACGGGCAGGAAAGTGTGTTTTTTTAGTAGTTTATCTCAAACATTTTTGGTAGAATAGTGTGAAAAGGTGTGCCTTTAAAATCCCTTTTTCATTTCTGAAAAACCTTGTCCGCACTCTTCACTTTCAACTCTAATAACTTTTGAAAGGATAGTGCTACTGTTTTGAAAGTTGGCATTAATTATGGACACAATGTTTTAATGAGGCCTATCAAATTTCAGTTTAATTTAATAATCCCTTCATTGTTGTTACTCTGGTGGTTTACTTCCTGTTTTTTTGTCCCATTCATCGCAGAGCCAGCATGGTTTGGTAAAGATTAAGCGCTTGAATAGACACTGTACTTCAGAGCCTCTTTTCTCAGTACACACTTTTCCTGAGTTTGTGCTTTCTTTTCAATATTTAGATAGGTTAGGAGAGTCCATTTGATTTGAGTTATACATCATTTCAAAGCGTAAGTCTGCTATTTCATAATATGTGACCCTGCACCTCAGAACAAACAAAAAGTCGCAAGACATGAATTTTTAGTTAAGACCATATTCTGAAAAAAGTAGACTTTAAGCTGTAAAATGATGTATAACTCAAATAAAATGGACTCCTATAACCTATCTAAATATTGGAAAGAAAGCACAAACTCAGGAAAAATTCACGTCTGGCGACTTTTTGTTTGTTTTGAGGTGCAGGGTCACAAATTGTGTCAAATGTTGGGGTCAAAATTACTCTTGGATAAAATCGACATACGACGTTTTTATCATGTGAGATGTAACAGACGAATGGACAAACAGTTTGTATGTGTAAAAATGGCGTCTCCTAAACCAGTACGTTGGTCTTTGATTAAAAATTAGTGAATGTGATATATCTCCCTATGACTACGACTTTATTTATTTTTTTTTATTTTGTTTGGTAGATTGTGTTGGTTTCATGGACATCAGGTAAAGCAGAGGTCGTACGGTATCAGTCGGTACTCAAACATTACACAAAAGAAAACGGGGACGACATTGCACAAGGGAAATTTGTAGTTGTGATGTTGGAGTTTCACATCAACGTCATGATTCTCTTATTTTTCAAGAGATCAAAATATATATTCAAAGATGAATAAAACAGTAGACACTTTACAAATGAAAATGATGAAAATGATGATGAAACAGAAAAAATTAAGTCCTTTGCATTTCGCATATCTTTTTTTTTTTTAAGGGGGGGGGGTCAGATATTTATTTTGATGATAAAGTCTGCTAATTGATTCAAACCTAAGACGCGTTCATACTCTGTCGATGTTTATCCTATAGAATACAATATTAAAGAAAGTTATTTTAGTATGTTTCATAATTTAAAAAAAAAATCATTCATCTTTTCATGAGAACTATGTATAAGACACATTCTGTTTCCGTTCGGAAAAAGCAGCGACAACCTCCTGTTTGCTCTGCAAGATGAGTGGTGGAGCCTTGGCTATAATATGTATATTTCAGTTCATTTCTTTCCTTTATTTTCATTTTCAGCAAAGAAGGTCAATAATCAAAGCATAGCATGAATTAGGAAAAAAAGCTTTATTGGCACAATAAAATGAGAAAGTTATCCTTGCTAAATATTGTTGAAATGTTGAAAATGTTGAAAGAAAATAGAATAAATATGCATCTGCATATGGAGTTTTATTTCAAAACGAGCTCACTTCATTCTTGTTGCGATATTTGTGATTAAGTCTGCTACAAAAGTAAAATGATAACAAAATAAATGTTTTCAATCATAACTTCTAGAATATTCCTTGTTATATGGACAGATTTGCTCTATCTGATGCTGGACTTACTTTGAAATGCTTAAAAATGGCGCTCAGCCTATTTTGCAATAAAGCTCTTCATGAGTATTATATACACACACAAGTAAATATGGGCATGGGTTATACAATAAACTACTCAATACACACACAATATACAAACTATAAAGGAGGAAATGGATGAATTTTAATAAAGGTGATACAATAACTAATTGAAATGATTCAAATTTAAACGCGTTTAAGTGTGGTGTCTTGAAAACTATAATTTCCATTTATGGGTTTTATTCATTTTTTGTTAATCAATATAGATAGTTTGTATAGCATGCAACAGTGCCAAACGTCCATCTTCGATGAATGGCACAATGATGCCTTTGAAAATAAAAATATTTCAAATATCTCATTCTCCAACAAGAGATGTAATACAACATGCTATATTCTCTAATTGATATGTCCGGCCAGTACTTTATACGCGAGAAAAAAGAAGAGAAAATAAAGACAGACTAAACACTCTCTGTTTCTTTCACATTCCTTGGCAATGATCTCATAGCTTTAAATGTTCGTTTGATTTCCTGGTATCTCGATGTTTGCGGCAAGGATTCTCAACATTCTCAGCTTACTTACGTTGTGTAATGTCGCAAGGAAGAACGATGTCAACGTCAATGAGTATCCCTCCGCGCTCAAAGTGACAATAGTGTTATGAATATGTATTTTATGTAAATTAGCTTAACGTGTTCAGCCCAAGATGGGCGGAGAAAGTTTCGAGACTCTGCGGACTGACAATGGCGCTCGAGGGGAGGAATAAAGTTCAGTAGCTGTTACTCACAAAAAAAAAAAAAAGCCTGGTATGGTGGTGATCTGTTTGGTGTCACTGAAATGAGGATATTGTGTGACATGCTGTCGAGTTGCCACCAATTTCCTCTCCTCCATAACAACACCTGTGATATGTCCTCGTTTGCAAGACATGAAACAAACTGCGTTCCTTTTCAACCACTCATATCTAGTGGGAGAGTTATGGCGGACGAACATTCTTCCTTTATAGTTTATGGCATATTTTCTCCTCTGTATGCCGAAGCTATGCATACCAGAAGACTCACATGCACACACAGCATCATCATCATAAATAACTATGATAAAATTAATAATAACAATAATAATAATAACAACAATAATAATCATCATCATCATCATTATCATCGTCATCGTCACACCACTATAGTAACATGCAGCTGTACAATAATATTAAAGACTTACGTCTAACGTTAAGCGTGGCTGATTGTTGAGAACCGGAAATGATGCACTGTAGCGTCTTCCCGTGATGATTAGCGGAAGGAGTGAAGGTCAACACACTTTCGATGTTGTAATACGTCTTGTAGTGATAACAGCGATCCGAGCAGTACTCGACATAACAATATATACGGTCCGGTTTATACTCTCTCCTTCAACACTGTACTCAGAACTACTTCATGCGAGTTCATTGTCACAATCGCTACATGTTTTATCGACTCCTATGTATTATCCTGGTAAAGTGTTTTGAGAACATTAGCACACTAAAAGTGATGACTAACATGGAAAAAAAATTGGGTTGACATGCAAATGATGAAAAATATATTACAATTTTGGTTATCTATTTATATGAGATAACATTGCTTCCCGATGTATATTTTCAGCACAATTAATTCTGGTGACGAACTTATATCATTTTTATCTATATTACATTATCACTTGTATTGCAAGTACAGTTATATCACTTATTAGGATCAGTGATCTTGTATAGTTCATAGGAAATAATTGATATCTCTTAAACATGCGAAAACCCAGAATCGCATAAATTATTTCTTGGAATTTATGTACGTGCTGTGTTCGGACATCAAAGACAGTATCATGTGTAACAGAAAAAGGGAAGAAACATTTTGCGCTATCTTGAAGAATAGATTGATTTTATTAATTGTACGCATTGATTACCTGCCTGATATAATAGTTAAAGTATATTTCAGCATGTTTCCGATAGATCCTTGAACTTACACGTGAAATGAAGTTATCTGCATTTTTGGGGCGGCTGCACTAACACACGTAGAGAGGCCGATGAACTACTTCAAAAGTGTGCAGCAGAAACTACTCAACTGGGGCGACGTGTGTGTCAACTTGTATCACGTTTGGTCTAATCTCATGTCACTATTGGATTAAAGATACACATGGTCAATTCCTGATTAGATAAGTCTTACAAGTACACAGAGAAAAAAAAAATACTCACCGACGGTTGTATAGTATGTGGAATCATAAAATACTGCCATCAGCTAATATAATCATGTTTTATAACTATAAATATTTTGACTTTATAGCAGAAGGTGTGTTTCATTTATTTGGACCGTCACAAATCCAATTAGAGTAATAGTCATCCCCCATCAGCGCTCATTCAATACTCAGAATCCTTCTTTGACCACCAAAGACATACTAAAGAAAGACCAGAGCAGAAAGGCCAAAAATGACGGAAAATCATATCTTCTTCTCTTTATGATTCAAGTTTTCTAGTGCGGACAATTGAACATGTAGAAATCAAGCAGCAAAGTGGGACGAAAAACTGCAGCTGTTTCACGAGAAACATTCATCCGTAGCGGTGTGAGAGCAAAAGTTACGCAAAAGTTAAATTCTAAAAATCTTTTTCAAATGGTCCTTAACTAGTTGGGTAATTTTAGATTCGTCTTGGTGAACATCTGTGTTTTTTCCGAACATGCTACTTACAGTACTTAGAGTGGTCTACATCGGGCATACTGTTGTCTTCTATTGAGACCTGGAAGCATCAATTGCTAATTCTTTGGAAAATCTCAGTTTTTCCTGAAATCCAACAGACAAAATGATGCGCTTTCTTCATGATTTAGTCTCTTAAATCCCTGTTACTCGTATGGCTAGCATGACCCTATTCTAGAACATCTGATTACGAGATATGGCTACGTTTTCACGTCAGATCTATAAGGGGCATTAAATGTTACTTCCGTCGTCTCCGTTGAAGAAAATTACAATTCAAATCAACACGGTGGCAATATCCCGACGTTTTGTTAATCTGTACTATCAGGCAGATGCACTTGACATCCATATTAAAGAAATCGCACCCTGCATTACGAATTTGTGTCAAAACATGTTCGCTTCCGGTAAAGGCGGTGAGGCAGAAAGATCCGGCCGAACGAGAAAGACAAACGATGATTTTGTGTCGAGAGGGATTACATCTCAGAAAAAGATATGGTTTTTAAGTTATACAGTCTATCATAATCATCGTTGTAGTAAAGGCTGTGTGGCTGTATGTGATTTTCTGTTAATCCCGTCTTTTCTATCATACGATAGAGATGCCGATTCAGTGCTTGCATTTTCTGCCTGTTGAACTTTCCAGCACTTCTCCGAAATGAACAGTGAAACGGTAAGCTCTACTTCATGCAAGATTTCACCCGTAATTCTTAATGGGACAGGTAGTATCTTGAGATATTGGAGTCCCTATTCTACCTGGTTTTGGGCCGCTGTCGTCCTCACGGGTGAAAGTACAGAGACTTTCTGCCTCATATGAGTTTCACTGCACAAAGGTTACTTCCGTCTCTGATGTCTGTTTAGAGACTTCCCCGGCAACATAGAGTGCCTAAGCAGTTTCACGCCGGAAATCGTTCAAAAATGTTTCAGAATTAAGTTTGTTTGGCTATTGCACTCACTCATGAACTTGTACACCCTATAAGACAAGTACAAGCTCACACCAACCCACCCACACAAACACACACACACACACACACACACACACACACACACACACACACACACAAATAAAGCCAACGTCCTACTTGACTCAATGGGACAAGCAGTTTTTTGTTTGACAAAAAAAAAATCATTTTATTATTTTTGCATATTTTTTTCGAGATGTTGAAAACTATATTAGGTAAAGATCAAAATGTATACGTTCAAAGTTTGATGTTCAGCATGTTTCCTGGTGGCAGTAATACATTTTACTTCACGCAACAAATATATTGCAAATGTGATACGTTTGGATATGTATTTACATGTATTATAAACGTACATGTCATTTTTTAGGAGAAATACATGTTCTATAATTAACAAAATTTAACAATCAATCCTTGTCACGGACAAAGAACATAATCCCTACTGTCTCATTAATGTTTCATACACTTATTTTCCTATTATGAAACAACGATACTTCCATGATATTGTCAAAGTGTCTTGATACACCATTAAAAAATGCCAAATTGTCGACGATCCTACCTGTACGCGTAAATGCCAGATCAAAATGGGCAGAAACCCACCCATGTAGCGAGGCGTTTTAACCATGATTTACGTGATAATGTACAAATTGCAGCAAGTGAAGGGCAGGTATTACGCAAGGTGAGTTCAACCTAGTCTCATCTATCACAAGGAGGTCGCATTCCATAACGAATCTAAGTTTCTTCCGGTCAGCCTAAATCCGCTAGCAGTGGGCCGAGTTGATTGAACATTTCCTTGGTAACCCCATCCTTTATCTTGTCGAACCTGATTGCTGTTTGTGACCACGCCCTCAGTGATCTGGACGCCGTCCAAGAACCAGCTCGCTGTCTGTGACTCAAGCACTCCACTCTCCGTACACCGCGCAGTGACTTGGCGGTTAGCCGTCAGGGTACTTGGTACAGTGAAAGTCACGGCGACTGTGGAATGAAATTAAAAAAAAGAATATTCCTTTTGTAAAGTGAAGAATAATAACATAACCCATGCCATGCTAAATTCTGAAATCCCTATAGACTTAGTACGCAGGCCACCAGGTTCCTGAACAGAACAGGTTAACTTTTTTGTCAAGACTACATAAATCAACCTCAACAGTGTTCAAAGAAAGCATCTATGTAGAGGTATAAGTAATTGATAATCTGTCAAAAATGTGTTACCCTTAAAGTCACTTTCTTTAACAAGACTTCTTTGCGGCGAAGATCCCAAAAATTATCCAAATTTGAAATGTATTAATCGGTTTATCCTTACTTGTTCTTAATTTCAAGACAGAATTTTCACGCAAACAATGCTTTATTCCTTGTTCGTGTACAGTATATTTTGTATATAATTATCCTTCCTTGAATTGTGAAAGTATCCCTGAAATACCTATGTAAACGAGTTGGGAAGAGAAAATGCTGCAAATGGAAAAATTACTTTGATGTATTTATATACTGTAGTCTCATTACGAAAATTGTTTGGAGTGTTTGCAATTATAAAAATAGAGATGATCCCACGTGGACACAAGAAGGGTTTCTCACCACAAGAATGCACCAAGAAGAGTAGGATTCCACCTGTGACTGTAACTTGTGCCATGTTGGTCCTCCAAGAGTCCAAGATTGCCATCTGCAAGCAAAATTAAAACAAAACGTTTTTAGAAGTGAATATATTGTAGGCATCGATATTATACGATATGAACATTTAGATACGCTACTTGTGTCGGAATACAACTCTTATGGAGAAAATGATTTATTACTCTTATGTAAAGATCTTACAGTCAACAATATCAAGTCTTTAATGCTATTGTTGCGAATCACCTCTCCCATAAAAGGCAAAGTACATTCAGCAAAGTTCCTATAATATTATTTTAAAGTGTTACTACCATAATCACAAGTTAAAGACAGAACATGTGAAGCCGGCGATAACTTCTTATTGAGGCCGTAAATCTGTGAGTCATTTATATCGTGATATGATTCATGTCGGGAGTGTGATCGTGCGGAAGCACAAGGTAGTGCTCTTGGTCGGACAGAAATATCACTCCGCCTAAGATAACAACAGTCTTGTAACCTGAGTCGATTTCACACCGCAGAATAATAGGAGGACACCGGTTTACTAATAATACTTTGTGTTTTTTTTTCTTTCTGCGCATACCGTAAGTTGTGACAAGACTTGTCCAGGACCTGACAATCAAACAATTTGCTCGAGTTTGTCCATTTTAAAATGGTCTCCAAGCATTACATTAGGAACACGTTGGTCATACATTTTCCCATTAAAACAAAAAAGTCGCCAGACATGAATTTTTAGTTAAGACCATATTCTGAAAGAGCAGACTTTACGCTTTCAAATTATGTATAACTCAAATTAAATGGACCCTCCTAACCTATCTAAATATTGGAAAGAAAGCAGAAACTCAGAAAAAGTGTGAACTGAGAGAAGAGGCTCTGAAGTACAGTATCTATTCAAGCGCTCAATCTTTAACAAACCGTGCTGGCTGTGCCATGAATGGAACAAAAAACAGGAAGTAAACCACTAGAGTAACAACAATGAAGGGATTATCAGCTTAAACTGAAATTAAGCATGCCTCATTAACACATTCTGTCCATAATATGCCAACTTTCAAAGCAGTAGCACTATCCTTTCAAAAGTTATTAGAGTTGAAAGTGAAGAGTGCGGACAAGGTTTTTCAGAAATGAAAAAGGGATTCTAAAGACACACCTTTTCACACTATTCTACCAAAAATGTTCGAAATAAACTGCTAAAAGAACACACTTTCCTGTCCGTTTTATGATACCCAATTTTAGCAACATGTAAAAGAATACCCGCTCTTTTGGAAAATATGAAAAAGTCAAGTTCGGCTAGGTTGACACGTTTCACTTATTTTCAGTCCTCACGCAAAATCAGTGTGTGCGACTTTATGTTCGTTTTGAGGTGCACGGTCACTGATACATGTTGGGGTATTTATATAATGTAAATACGATTATGTAAGCCGGCATAAAAGTAAGGTGGTCTATCTACGAACTTTATCATGATGAAAATTATTGTGATAATGTGTGTACATAACTGCATGGCGACAAAAAAAAAAATTAAAGATAATAGTGAGATTGATTTTGCTCCCTTCTTTTTAATTCTTTTAATTCTTCAATTACATTGTTATTGCGGCACACTCATTCTGCATCTATTAGACAAATTTGGACAATTACTGTGGCAGTAAATGTCAATCCCCCCCCCATCCCACCACAACCCCAGCAAAAAGAAAAAAAAATGTATAATTTATAATGGTTTGATTTTCCACTAGCTTTGGAATTATGCACGAAGATTTAATATTGCAAGGTTTAGATACTAATATTTGTCTGATAATGCGACCGTACTTTTTTACAAATTGATTAATAGATTTATAGACAAAAATAAGGTTATCTAAGGTTGTAAAAGAATTGTATACCCTTGGGTAAGATGTCTTAATATGAAAATTATACTTGCTTTACAGAATTACATGTTTAGTTTTGAATTCATTCAAAATTTCCAGCTAAAATACGCATTGGCAATAAGTATTAACAATGTTTCATCTTATGCTTAAAAGTCGAATTATTCATGATGATTGGATGGATATTAAACCTCTTGGAGAAGAAATACATTGTAATTCATAATAATTCTATCATCTGAATTTTTTGGGTCTTATATTTCTAAAACGCTACGGGGTTGGGGGTTAAAGACTTAATGATTTAAATAGGCATACAAATACCATGAATACATATGTGTGTGTTAGCTATCGTCAACCATTCAAATAACTCGTCAGCCCACACTTTACCGTAATTCTATTTACCATTTGAAAGTCTAAAGAATCTGGTGTATCAATGTCAATTTGGAACGCTCATGCTTTTATTTTACATAAAATGTTTAAATTCTTTTCCACACTACTGTCTTTCACTTCAAACTCAAATACTTGTTCATGTGTAATTAGAAATGGTATATAGATGTTTCTCTTTCAGGGAAGATCTGAAGTTCTGATGTTAAGGTCCCACATTATAATGATCAATACCTGATGGTATACAGACACTGCAAACAAACATTATTTACATTATGTTCACAAAATATACATTAAAAAAACTTTTAGAGAAAACCGTAACACACAGCACATGAAACAGTTCATATGATTTCATTTTATGTGAAAATTGATCATTAATTTTTCATGTAAAATTTTTGTCTGGCCTCGTTTTCGTATAAGACCGTCCTATATAGAATAATAATCACATAAAGTTCCTCAGCCTGAATAAGAGGTATTGACATTTTTGTTTTTAATTGTTTGCAATTGTTTGCAATGTTTGCAATCGTAGAAGCATTCCAATGAAACAGCTCGATGGATAAATTAATATCATTAGTTTGTGATATGTGTGTATACATTTTTTTTAATGTATTAAATGTAACATCCATCTCAAATATGTCACGTTTAAACTTATAGGTAATATCAACCCTTTTAAACGTAAATGTAATATCAACCCTATACGTGATACCTTTTATTAAACCCTAAATAAAATACATGTATCGACTCTTAATGGAATACACGTACTTAACTAGTAATATAATAGGGGTCATGCAATCATCCTAAACTGTAAAATGTAACAATTTAAACCCTATGTGTCATAACAATCGACACATAATGTACATGTATATATTTCATCTAGGGTTAAAACCTTTTACAAGTGGGGTTCACATGATTATTGCACCTAAGGTTTAAGGTTTGTACACTTAGGGTCGATGTCACAGTAAGCATTGTTATTGCAGTCAGGGGTGATAGAAACTCTGCGTTGTAAAGTAGGATGGTTCTCATGTTTTTGCATTGTCCCAGTAGATTGCTGAAATGTTTGCACAAACAGCTCAGGATGTGTCAGGCGTGCCATCTTTTCATTCTGAAAAAAAAAAAATGAAGAGATTAAAAATGCAAACACAAAAAACCTCCCCACGCCCAAGGAAAAAAAATCGCAAAATGTATACACAAATTTTTACCAATAAAACATATTCTTTTCTTAAACAGCATACCCAGGGTTTATACCTATGTTTTCTTAAAGGGACTATACAGTACTGGTTGAGGTGAAGATTCAGCTTGTAACATTTTGCGAGATATTTAGAAACCAACCTGTAAAACGTTAAAGAGCGTTTAATTCAAAGGGGAATCAAAAGTTTATTTGATTAAAATCGGTTTTGAAATGACTGAGATATCTAAAAACAAGTTAAAACAAAGAGATCCTTATAAAAATTATTGCCCGTCAATCTTATTAGGATCGCCTTTTGGGATATATCCAATTCCAAGACTAGTTTTCACCAAATAAACATTGAATCCTTCTTGAAATTATATACATGCTCTTTCATATTTCAAAAGAGGTTTCTCATTATCTCACTTAATAAAATAAAAATAAAAATAAAAACAAAAAACTGGCGTTAGATCTCGACCAAAACTATACGCTTTCTTTAATACAGAAGCTTTAGGAATTAAGCTCTCAATTGCAAGCAGCTATTTTAGAATACAATACCTCATTTTAGTTGTGACTTCGTAATAAGGTTCATTGTCTCCAGTGTTTTAACAGGGTTAAAAGAGAAAATTGAAATACATTACGAAAACGACACAGTATTAGTGATGATTCAGAAAAAAAAAAAAAAATCTGTCTCCAAGGAAGACTTCTCAAACATATTATTGTAGTACTTCACAGTAAGGATTAAAAAACTGAGCATCCCAAAGTATGAGGATTATACATGCATATCTAATACAGGAGATCATATAGTACAAGACCGGTAACCAGATACTGTGGTGGAATATCGTCTTGACGATAACAGTCATTTGATAAATACAATACGAAGCTGTGTGGCAGGATGTGAGTCAAGACTGAACATTTTGTCACAGAGCCAAAAAAAAAAAAATACAAACTACTAACATTAATACTTCATAATATGAGTATATTGCTACAGAAGTATTCACGGACCAAAGTGAGTGACTAGATCAACGATTTTTTGCTCTAAAATTGCTCCAGAAGTTTTACAAATTCGAAAGTAAGCTTTAGATATAAATGGAGGTGATAATTTACTTAAGCAATTAAAAAAAAATGAACAAATTAACGATGCACATTTCTAGAATATAGAACTGTCAAAATAATTGACAAACAAAACTAGTTTCATTATTTTCAAAGTATTGATGTGAAGAAAGTACTTTGAAGGTTAAACGGATGTCATCATCACCATCACCTCTTTCTCTCTCCTTAGAGATATACTAATTGTATATTATATCATTACGTATATATCTGTGTTCCGTATATGTCTAGATGTACATAATTGATATAATTGCACACCCACGTTCTTTTATCACGTCAAGATATCATACAAAGTCAAATAAAAACTGATATCTTTATCACGCTTTTTTTTAATTGTATAATCATGTAGGCCCTATATCGTACACAGAAGTTGGATGGTTTTATACCACATTATACTACATTAATATCAAGTGGTATCTTTATATTAATTGTGTTGTTTGTTGTTGTTTTTCATGATTTAAGCTTCCTCTAAAGACAATTTACGATTATGATTTGCGATTTGGTG
This sequence comes from Diadema antillarum, assembly GCF_040938485.1. Taxonomy (NCBI): domain Eukaryota; kingdom Metazoa; phylum Echinodermata; class Echinoidea; order Diadematoida; family Diadematidae; genus Diadema; species Diadema antillarum. The sequence goes on from NW_027271666.1 coordinate 450,256, forward strand.
TATTATAAGATACATATAGCTTTATAATCATCGTAGTCAGTGCAGTACCTATCTACGGGCGGGAATTGGGTGCTGCTAAGCTTTCGGCACCTGCAAAACTCGCATGTAATTTGATGTTGTGCTGTTTTAGCACTTGGTTCACTTTTGAAAGTGTGCAATGTTCTCTGTTGATTTTTGCCCATAGACCGATTCTATGTCATGATAATGATGTTCCCACGATTGAAGAAGTTGGAATGTGTGATAAATCATACTTCAATCATGACATAAAGATCTCACACGAACTGCCTCTTCCTCCCTCCCTCCTTCTCCCTAGTGGGTCATTCTTAGTTTGTTTTTTTTTCAATTCCCTATTATGCCTTCCAATGTCTTGCATTTCTATCAGTTTTCATTGAATTGTAAGAAATGTATTTACATTTGGAGCAATTTGGACTCTCATGCTGACTTTCACTAATGCCCTGTAAGAAAAAGGGATAACTTTCCTGTGTTCAGTCGTACACTGTGATGTATTGTTTATGTTCAACAAGATACAGTGAGAGTACTCTCGTTTTGAAAAAAAAAAAATACCCCAGTTATAAAGTTTGTTACCACGAACTACAAATTCGGGTTCCAAAATCATTATAAGTGAATTTCATACAATTTATTTCTTCGGCTATAACAAAATTTCATACAAGTGTATCATGAAAGAAAATTATTGAGAGGACTTCTTTATAATGGGAGTAACCTGCATTTATATCATTTGCCTCTGGTATATCGTGCTGTCGTTTGTTGTAATACCGAAAATGATAAAACGTCAAAGGAGCACATGATGGAATTGGAAATACATTGTAAAAGACCTTATTGCATTTTCCTTCTTACAAGACTTCTTCTTTTCAGAACGATTATTTGTCAATAAAATGCAAAAACCGATGAAATTTCTCACATATTTTCATGTTAACATACTCCATGCCCCTTTATGTCTAACATTCTTTTGCTATGTCCCATCTTGTTATTAATGAAAAGGTATACCCTGAAAATGTCCCTGCTTCCCCTCCAGTGCTTACGAAGCTGACTAGTGGATATAAGTTACATCCTGGACTATCCAATTTCAGATGTTTGGAAAATAAACTCATGAACACTAACCTGGGACTATACTTCCTCATTAGTGTTTAATTAATGATAGAGTCTAAGTTCGTTTTGTAATCAGACACTTCATTTAAAAGAAAAGACATGAAACATGACACCGCAAACTTGTGTTAACATATCAATCTGACACGAATGGTCGAATGGTACTTTATTTTGTTTTCATACACTTCAGTTACATCAGGTATAAGGTGTACACAGTGCGATATCACTCTGTCCTCCGGACATGATGGCTGGGTTGTTTTCTCTGAGGATGTGCATTATGATCTGGATTCTTAATGAATAACATACATGTAGATTTAATGCACAAATTATGGATACAACAGGTTTCTTTTTTTCTTCTTTTATCGAATGGAATGTTTAACACCCATGGTGTTTATGTCTTCTTTATTGAATATTCCACATTATGTTTCATCTGTAAAATGAATATCATTTTCATTGATTTTTTTTAACTTAATGAAACATACGCATTACCTAAACTTGTTGCTGCCACATGTTTATAATATTCTTCCATTTGCTCTCTGAAGAGGTGAGGCAAGTGCTCTTGAATTTACCTTGAAAAGCGAAAGTGTCCATTTTTATTATTTCTTCTTATTGTGTTCTGCAGTAATGCCACAAACTGTATCTTTAAATATTCATAACTACAATGCATGTACTTTAATCAGGTTGCCTGATTTCCCTTATTCTTTCACTGCGTTCTACCCAAACTGCTGTATTCACTCAATACACATAATTACGAGGAAAACAGAACCATACATGTAGGACAAACCTCCAGAATGATGCATTCGTCTCTTAACAGATTTCAGCCAACTGAACACATTTCACGAATTTAGTTGTTTTGCAACATACACTTACACAAGAATAAAGCCATGCCAACATCATTACAATCGCCGCATCATTTCATTTCTTGAAAATTCAATGTACTTTTGTATTAGTATTTATACACCATGCACTAGTGTAGTATAAAGTACTTGAAGCGATTATGTTAAAAAGCATAAAACGTGGAATGGTTCTACCTTTTGATATGTTTGTACATTTCTTGCTCTATGATAGCAGTATGCAAATAGACGCATGCAGAAATTTTGTTTAGTTTCTACACCTAGTGTCCCTCTGAATTCATTTGTTGGAAGGACAGTTGATAGCCTGTGATGGCACAAAAAAAACACAAACTTCTTTTGACCTTTGTCAGATTTCATCACCTTTCATTCTGAATGATTGGTGGAGATATTCATCAGTTATATCAAGCGGAATTCTCTCCGAAGAACCACTGTATGGGAGAGAGATGGGTTGACAGAGGATAAAGATTCTTTGAAAGGGGTAACTACATGTAGCTGCCTTTAATATGGCACAAGCACTGCATGTGCCATGTACAGAAAACCCTTACGGTGGGTAACCAAGTATGAGAATGTAACACACAATGGGGAAACTTGTACAAACTTTGCTAGGTGTCTTCTACTTAGCAGGTTGAAACTTTACCATGCACTGTAAAGAGAATGATAAACCATTCTGTCCAGCATATTACATGATTATGAAATGTGTATCCGATAACATTTTGGTCACCATCTTGCATTCCAAATGCTACAGCTTACTGGAGGTATTCTACAATAAATCATAATTAGAAACTTTCATGAAATTATACCTTTAGGTGACAGTATCCTGCTGCTGTTTGCGTACTGCCTTTATGTGAGCTTTAAAAAAATTGATACATAACAATATCTATATGACTTACATTTTATGTTCGTTTGTTCGTTTGTTTGTTCTTTGGTGGTTTTTTTTTGTGCTTGTGTTTTCTTTTACTTTAACAACCTAGAATTGGCGGAAACCTAAGAGCTGGTCAAGTCGGCAGGTAATAAATCAAACCCGTACAGTGAAGCAAAACGCGATTACTTCATAGGAAATGATTATACATGCATCAGTAATATAACGCTTTTCTTTGAGGGGGTCGTTATAAATATACGTGCTTGCAAGAGGTTAGATCACGTGACCAGGACTTCAGCAACATTTCATGTCATTTATTGTGATCTCTTTTGATTCACTATAGAAGTGAGTGTCAGTCTACAAAGGTGTGACTTGTGAGGATGCTCTGTGCAAGTAAGATATTCATTGTGTCAACAGTTCAGCATCACGCACTAATTCATTTGGATATATTCCGCTTATTCTGACAGTTAGGTTAGAAATGTAGCCTAAACTGATTACCCAGCAATGATAATAAGTCATAAATGAATGATGATAGCACAACTCCAAAATGGACAACTGTCGCTCTCCTTTTATAGCGTGATGCAGACTTACAGATACACGTGTATTTACACAATAATGAATATGCTTGAGGGTGATTGTGACGGTGCTTCGGAGATGTAACTGGGTGTTAATTTTTCTGGAATAGCTTTACGTTTTATGGTTGGATGGCCGGTTTGCAAGGGCATCTACCACGTTGTCGTGGATGCTGTCCACACACTCTCGAAAGTTCCTTTTTTGCTGTATACTCAATCTACAAGCAACTCAGTGCGGGACATCGTCATGCATGGTTAGGCTCTTCCAGGCTATCTCGCTGTGAGTTAAGTCTGTAGTCGCTGTGTTACTGGCCGCCTGGTTGACAAATAAAACAGAGAGAAAAATTATTTTAAAAACTGTTTTGATGTTAGTTAACTGTCCTCAATTATTCATTTGTGTCATTAGATTTTTTTTCCAGTAAGCAAGGTACAGTGTAAATGTATTAGACCTCTCCAGTCAGACTTACCTTAGATTATAATGTATCGTCTGTGATTGATAACTGCAAAGACAGACAGAGATATATATGTTAATTGCTAACGTATTGACATGTTTATTCTACATGCCTAGCAAAAACACTCCTTGGTATGACCAATATTGTAAATATACGTGTTTAATAGAACGATTGAGCCTTCTATCACTTCAATTCATTTCATATCTTTTCATATATTTCATTTTATGTTTATTTCCAACAAAAACGGAATTAGAGAAAATTATTAACGGTAAATATGCAACAGTTTTACAAAAAATCAGTCCAATGGATAAAGGAAATCCTGTGAATGGAAGTATAATCATGTGCTGTGAATTTTACCGATTGACAACAGAGACGAAACATGTTTATTTCTATTATGAGAAAAACTATTAGAATACAACTAATAACATAAGATCATACTGTGCCATAAATAACAGTCATTATTAAAATTGCATAATATATACATTACATTTATTATATAATTCAAATAAAATCTACTTCATCATATAATAACATCATGATGCTAAATCACCTCGGTGGAAGAAGAGAGTTGTTTTCGCCTGATGACTGCAGCAACACACACCGCCACTGATAAGATGAAGGCGATTGTTAACAATACTGCAGTGGTGGATTCCTGGTGCAACACTCCTTCTACAGTTTCCATCTCTGGACATACATTACCTGTTGGGATGCAACACGCGTTGCATGAAGGTATTATAATATTACAGTGTGCAATCAACTTTCCCATGATAATGAGCAATACATTTTGTTGTTAATTTGTTCAGTTATAAGGAAAGTTCGATATAGCGATGTAGAACTTGAAATTATGTTGCGGTTTTAGGAGTGTATTACCTTTATGTCATTTTTTGACAGATTTCCATCCCAAACAACAGAGTTGATAGTGTTAGTGACTAGACCTTTATATATTATGTATATATGTATATATATATATATGCAACCTCAATTCATATTAAAACAAAATCTTATTACCTCCTGGACATATCAGATCGAGTGAAGTACTCCAGCTGTGTACGTTGCTTCCGTTACACATGACATTAACGCACTTGTGAGGACGAGGTGACAGTACGAAGGTAGGATGCCATGACGAAGACAGGACCTCACCGTCGATTACGATGTCAAAAGTGTCGAAAATGTCTTCCGGGTTAGTATGACACGTGATCGTCAGTTTGTTTTCATTCTCTCGATCGCGCGTCACGATGGAGATGATTTCATGTCGACTTGTCGGAACTGAATTGGGAGAAGTTACAGTTATACAAAACTGATCAGGTAATGTGTCCTAACATATATGCACGCATTATATGCACTTTCATATTCAATGTCATTTGTTTCATTTTAGAGAAAGCTTAATGGCGCCACGTTTTGTTAACCCTGAAGACTAGAAGTTGCGTACACTAAAAACACTGCACATACCCCAAGTCTTTTTTTTAATGGCACACCTTAGTTCAAACTTCATTTGGCGACGACCGAAGTGGTAAAACTGGTAAAAACTAGTTCAAATGTCACTACATACATATTATGATACTCAAAGGCGATTCCCCGAGTTATGAACCTATACAGATGCACTAGTGACCCAGAATTATGTTACATTTTCCATTATTATACTCCTCTTATGTCTTCAATTATGATATAAACAAGGCTGTTTCGGTCCTTACCTTCATCTGTAGGACAGTATGTCTTTTCAACCGATGCAGAGCCAACTCCATTTTGACCGAGGCAAGTCACGTGAGTACACTTGTCTGGACGAGGTGCTATGATAAAGGAAGGGATCTCTGACGACGAAACTATCTCCTGGTCTACTTTTATGACGAATGTGTGGATGGGAGGGTAAGGCTGATCACGTGGTTTCAGTTGACACGTGACCAAAAGGTTTCCTCCTGGATGGATGGCGTCCTGTTGTTCCTGAAGTCTGATTGACAGGGCGTCTGCTGCAGGTGAATCTATCCATGTATGGTGATCAATCAAGAAAAAAAAAAAAACGTTTTTGGAGATACTTGTATCATAATCTCAAAATACTTTAGCCAATATCTGCACTAAAATGTGACAAAATCATACTATCGTCACCAGTGATATTAATGGCTTTGCTGGCGAACTCATGCAAGCAGAGAATGTTTTTAATACTTTTAAGCAAAATATTAAGGCCATTGTTTGTTTTATCCTGCTTTCAAGTTGATCGTGATCACAAGAAATATCTCTGCGTCCTCACAATGATGCCTCCCTCGGGTAATAATATTTCTTTGATTAAATTGCTAGTTTATTTAGCATTGGAATCTGCAGTTTAATTATGAACATTATATCTATCGATTCTTCAAATTCATTACATTTTCAACATATTGTATTCTCGCATGTTTCGTCATTTGTCGTCATTGACAAATTGTACTTATTATTACTACGAAGCCTAAATCCTACAAGCTTTTGCTTTTCAGTAGGTTCCTCATATTTTGTTCTTATACATGTGTTTATTTCCGTCTCAAATTGACTGTTGTGTTGTACGAAAATGTGGAATATGGAACAATGAATAAAAAAGAAGACTAAAGAATAACCTTTCGAATTCAAGAGTCGTATATTACATGTAATCACCCCTTTTACATTGTTTTATATAAACAATTCCACGGACCTTTCTACGTAACAACAATAACAACATTGCACAGAAATCTTCATATGAATTACAGACAGCACTTGAAAATAAACGAAGAATATTTACGTTTTGGACAGTAAATAGACGCTGTCGTTGTGTTTCTGAATTCGTTGCTTCCCTTACACGACACATCCACACACCAGCGGGGAAGAGGAGAAAGACGAGTTTGAGGTGAAGAAGATCTCGACAGCTCGACGCCATTAACGGTTATCTCATACATTGCGATGGGTGGAGATGGTTGGTCGTGAGGAGTCACGTGACACTCAATGATAAGACCAGGCTCGACGTCAGGATCCGATTGATCGTGAAACTTGATGGTTATCACACCTTCTGATGGAAACTCTTAATCAAAATAGAATGAATCCAAGAGGTTATGAAATCGAATTGAATAGTTTATTCGTAACATATTTTGTACATTCTTTGTGTTTCACTGGACGCAACTGCTATTAAATAGCAATAGCATACTATTCAGGTAATATGTCTTATGTAATGCTTTATTCATTAGAACACTGGTTCATTCTTTTTAAACTCCAAATGCACAACTTGTCGTTATAAAGTTTTATTTCGTCTCCCAGTGGGCGGATGATACATCAAACTGCATTTTGAATAATCACATGCATCGTCATGCATTTAAATTTATAATCAGTTTTTATCGAATATCTAAACTACCTGACCCGCCACCACGAGGTGGTGGCTTAAGAAGGCAAGTCGCCTAAATGTCAATTTGAGTATTTCCCTATTGCATTTTCTCAGAACTTTCACCTTACTATTTCAAAATATATGAATTGTTCCACTGTAATCGCAAAACGCTCCAAGGAAAAGGTAAGCGAGTCGCTCACAAATAATGAAATTTGGGGCTTCAATCCCTTACGAGATTCTGTGGCAAAAATGTCTGGGAAAATCAAGATTTATGTACATGAGGTAATTTCAGAAGACAGAATTTACAAATACATAATTATCCTGTTTATCTCTCTCTCTCTCCCTCTCTCTCTCTCTCTCTCTCTCTCTATATATATATATATATATATATATATATATTATATATGTATATATATATATATATATATATATATATATATATAATAGATATATGCATAAGATAAAACAATCAGATGGAAGTTAAAGCTTCCAATTTGAAACAAATGTGATACATATTATCAAAATCTAATCATCTCAGTTAGTCAAATAATCATAATCATGCCTCTGAGGTGTAACTATGATTACGTCGTAAGGTATAAAATTGCCACATTTTTTTTTTATTTCCGAGGAAATTAGCATTACAGAACCATACCATACTTTCTCTTAATAGTCTAATATCTCATATCATAATGCCTGCTAACACGAAAACACCCCGAGAGGGCAGTTGGTTATAAAGTCTGAATTGTACGTGTATGTGGTTCCAGACTTAACATTTTAAATTGCGATCCAGCGCATTACAAGATTTCGTTGTTAAAAAAGTGTTTGCCTGTGTTGTTGCTTGTTTGTTCATGTGTTAATCACGTTTTCAGGGATTAAACGTAATTTCTTTTTTACATAACAATCCGGTAAATTGTAAAAAGAGCGGTGAATGTCTCATTTTGAGTGCTAGTATTCTTTGCAAGGACGAAGAAAGAATCTGCTAAATTCAAAGCACTTGGAGTAGGTTGCCAATGAAATTTGCCTGATTCATCACGTAGACAGTACTGGAAGGAGGAACTAAAGTACAGACATGATACGTAGGTTCCTTGACTTTTTTGACACTTAAGGACTTACTAAAAAGCAGAGTTTATCCAGTGCGACCATTCCAAAATTCATAACATGCTTTGTGGAAAGTTAATTACAATAAATGCAGTAATTACAAAAATGATGTGTATGGATATGTGTTATGATAATAATAAATGCAGTGTATTCTGAATATTCGCATTTCACTTTGTTTTTTTTGCCTCCTAAATATTCGCTCTTCTCATCTTTTCTTTTTAGTCTCACTCTCTTCCTAGCTCCCTCTCCCTCTGTGCCTTTAGCAATATCAGCATTCTTTCACACGTATTCTTTCTTTCGTTCTATTAATAAATATGATGGTGCGTTAAATATGTTGGTCTTTGCTTCTGCAAATACCTATTGCATTTCTCGATCACCTCGGATTACCACGTTTCATAACTTTGTGAACGTACATTTCATCTACACTGGACTTTCGTACATCGACGCAGCTGTTTGAATATACCAGTTCTCACAATACATTATTAAGTTACAATTTTCTTACTGCACTCTTTCCTCTCAATCACAATCTTATTTGTTTCTTTGAACAATCAGTAGGGAGGTATTACGATGACAGTCTTACCTCCTATATCCGCACACAATAGACACTTTAAAACGCATAGTGACAGTTATGGAAATAAGCCTGCTTTATTCTCTTGATGACTGGCATTCATGACAGGGCAATCATGTGTTTTAAAATACCATGATTTTATTGTTACTGGAGATAGAAGGTTTCGTATGTTAAAGAACTTACCATTATAAAGTAGAAATATACGTAACATTGCAATATTGTTTGAATATTAACTGGTTTGAGGAGAAGTCAGTAATAAGTCAAGCGGCAAAACAAAACCAAAAAACGATCGCTTTATTGATAGAGGTGAAAATGTGATTTCACCTTCCCGTTTCAGTTCTGGAATATCCAACAATTTAACGTTCATTGCAACTAGACTTATAACTGAGAAACACGAAATAATTGAGCAAGTAAATCCGTTTACTTACATCTTGACATAACAAAAGTCAGATAAAAAAGGCCAAATCTTTCCTTTCAAAGTAGCAACCTTGGCATGTTTAAAGTATAGTATTGGGTTAATACCGTCCTAGAATAACGAATTAATTGATGTATATTCGCGACATCGAGGTTGCATACTATCAAAACGGAGAAGGTAATTTATTTGTGAATGTGTACAATTTGCATTCGAAAATACAACAGTTTTTAGTTTTGGGACAAACGTTCAAACAAACCAGAACTCGCTGTAGTTGCAAGGATACTGTATGAACACATCGGACATATTGACATAGTTATTGGAATCAAATGGGGGAATTGAATAGGAAAGTAAAAACAATAATTTGTAGCATTGTATCTTAATTACCAGCAATGCCGTTTTACAGCTAATGGCAGATCTGATCATGGAAAATAAATCTGACTACACTGTACATGACAATTTTTTAAAAAAGGTCGAGACTTGTTTTTCTTCTTTTGCTCGCATTTCATATGATAAATAACTTCCTAGAACATTTTGCATGAATTCGACAATTCGGTGATTGCTTCAATGTCTGACAACGCTGAGTGAAGTGAAAAAAAGAAATAAGTCAGGAAACGGCACACTCGTGTATTTTATGAACATGTGATCAACTGGGATTTCCATAGTTCATTGTAATGACACAGTAACTTGATCAAATCTTTCTCTACGATTATCCAGTGTCACATCAATATACATATATGGGGCGAAAATGAACCATCCTCTCAAAGGAAAAGGAGTATTCCATAAGTCGATGATGAATCCGTTTACTGGTCGAGACTCTGCACCTGAAAAGACGAATTTGAAGACCAATCAATTTCAGGCGGGAATGTACATTATTTTGTCTATTAAAATCATCGCTGTAAAATCTATAGGTACAAGCTATTGTGAAATATCGCAGTAAGTCAATACACTACACTGTTTATTGCTATTTACAGTGCTCGCTATACTGGCGTAAGACCCCTCGTTATATGGATTACGATGTAAGCCACCTTCACTGAAAAAAAGAAGATTATTTCCTTCATGTTGCACTTAAGATTTGGTACTGGACCGCATTTACATAATGGCACACACTCAAAAAAAAATAAAAGAAGAAAGATATTACACATATGAAATTGAATTATTTTAACCTTAACGACCAAACTGTTACGTTTTCATTCAAGTTAAGGTGTCGAGACGCGTATATATAGTTTATGTTATATTACGCTTTGAAAACAAGTTGGTGATCAACACTTTAAACACGATTTTTTTTTACTCTGGTGAAGTGCAAGTTGAAGGATGTTGGTGCTTTCTTGTGGCATTGTAGTCTGATCATCTTTTAAATACCTCGTCCGGGGGGAAGAATGTTCTTCTTCTGTTGACGTAAGCGACGCAGACGATTACGGAAAGGAAGAACACGACCACAAGAAGAGCGTAAGTTGTCGACGATCGTTGCAGAGCTCCTTGACGCTGAAATTCTGCTATTATTTCCACAGCTTTTACGAGTTTATGAAAGACAATGAGACAAATGCTCACCAGTCCGAAAGACATTATTAAGCAATATTTCGGAATATGCTAGGATGATAAATGTAAAAGGTTCTCAATCGCAGGCAAAACGTGTTTGTTTATTAACTTGATTACAGTCGGGATGGGATAATAATAGTAAAGATAGAGTAAGCATATCCGATGAAGTAGACCTTTTGTGTATTAACGGTCATTCAATATTCTACTGTTTCATGATATACTTGATGTCTTTAAACAACAAAATGATAAATCTTCATGTAAGCAATGTTTATAATGGAGACGAGTACGAGTCTGACACAGAATTGAACCGTTGTGAAAATAGAGTTCAATTAAATTGTCGTTTTCGTTCACATCCATTTTCCCTACTTTAATTTCTTCTAAAATTTTAACTTCATTTGATATGATATTGTATGATTTTTCCCTCACTTCTCATGCGTCAGAGATTAAGTGTACATCGATCAAGAACGTCCTTGAAGGCCACTTTTGCGCAAAAACTGAACAACGTAATACGCATGGAAGATATTTTTAAACTGTGAATATTTTTGAGGACTGCCAATTATTCAACATCTCTTCATTGAAAAATGTATTATTCGCGCACGCATGTTCATTAGTGTGTGTGTGTGTGGGTGTTTGTGTGTGTGGTTTTTTTTTTTGTCGTAACATTTTGTTACGGAATGTTTTAGTTAAAAGAAAGACACCCACAATATTCAAAGTATTGGAGAAAAAAAAAATAGATAATGCATGTGTTTGTTTTGCTTTACATTTCTTTACCAGCTTTGCAGTTCGTATGGAGTGTATTAATTTTTATTTTAGAGAGCAAAATCAAAATAAAAAATGATCTTGATAAATCTCGGAATATTCAGATATTACCCAGATATCTGTTTTACTTTGATGTTGATTGGATGATATCATGGACCTGATATTCGTACATGGACTGTTCACGGCAGTCTTTCTTTGATGTAATGATCGTCACCGACACCTTTTTATGTGCATCTTAATGAGCACATTTAGATGTCTGGACAATAACGATTGTGTAATCGTGTATCGTCACTAACAAAAGGATCGTTTCCGTCATTTCAGTCTTGTTTCGCTGATGTGCCTTTTTCAGACGGAGATGTCTTTGAATTAACACAGATGATGAGGAGCAAAAAAAAAAAAAAAAACCTGAGATCATGACAAATGTTGTGCCAAAAGATGGGTAAATTGCTGATTCGCACATTTTCGCACACGCATAAGACCTTGCCTAATGGCAAGATCTGTTCTCTTTATACCGTCCCTTTTTGCTCTGGAATAAGCTGGAGAAAAGTTAAATATTGAGATCACAGATGACAATCATTTTGCCAAAATGTTAGCTTTCTTTTAAAAACTGCCCGCTTCTCCCAAGAGAAATTGCTTGAGGTATGATTTCCTAACATACACCACAACTGCACATTCACTTTACTTGATTTTTGTGAGTTATTTTCTTCTGCGCATATAGTTTTAGATTTCTCGAATCTCCGTCTTGTTCTTCCCCCGGCTTGCTGGCGGTGATGATGGGATCAAAGCAGTGAAGCATGCTTAAAATGTCTTTGTGGCGCTTTTGAGATGTACGGGTGCATGAATTAATTAACGATACAATGAATGTCCATGTGTATTAGGTCCATGATAATACTGACGTGATGATCTCTGTTACTATTAAATTAACACTGCAGATTGTAAAGAACACATTAAGATACAAATGAGAGGATCTCATTTGCAATGTACTTGTTAATCAAAATATGAGACATATTATTGGTAAATATTGCAGACAGCTTTGATTTAAAATCCTTTAGGGTTTTATGGAGTAGCCTACCTGAAGGGCAGAAGGTCTTGGTTGCAGTGGTGGAGCCAAAATCGTTCCATCCCGTACAGGAGACCTCGGTGCCCCCGTTGGCCCGAGGGGTGAAGGCAGTCGACGGCGAGCGGGAGGATGAGAGAGTGACGTTATCGGCTGTGATGAGGAAGGTATGGATACCTGGTGTCGGCTGGTACTCCTCGTCGATGTGACAGACCACTGTGTAGATTTTCCCATTGTTCTCTCCCACGCGCTCGTTGAACTGAACATCGATTATGTCATCTATTATTTGATATTACGTAAACGATTAAGGTAACCATGCTATTCGAAGGTGAGACTATAGAGTCTAACACAGTTAGTAGGATAAGACAAGACACAGGTACGAGATCTACGTTTGTAGAATATCATGTGAGAGTATTACCTGCTTAGACTAGCATATCGTGTCATATTTGAGATCGAAACTGAGCTATATCTATAGTATAATGATATTCGTAGTACATTCTTACATTGACAACCTATATCATTAAAGTAGAAATTCTTTATTTACCTCTAAAACAGTACAAATCCGTAGAACGCGTTGAGCCACGTCTGTTCCTTCCTTCACACATGATGTTCATACACTTGTTGGGACGAGATTCCACAATCGCAGACGGGACACTTGACGATGAAATCGTCTCGCCGTCCACGGAGATCTCGTATGAGTTAATTGGAGGTGTGGGTTGGTCACGTGGTTCGATGTGACACGTGATCACAAGGTTAAGCTCGCTTGCGACTATCTGCTCTTCAATCTGCAGAGTTATGATGTCTTCCCCGGGAGGATCTTGGTTGGATATCATGAAGAAATTCAAACAAACATTGTATATTATTATCCATATCTATTAGTGGTATCATACTTTCACAGTGTAAACATTTGAAATTAACACAAGCACAGGACATCAAAATGTACTAAACACCGTGACAGCTTTAATTTGGCATTGGTATCAAACTTGGTTTAAAACATCATACATTTGAGGACATCTTGCATTCCTCAAGAAAACTATCTAAGGTTTAATTGTTGAGTGCATAAATTGTTCAATACTTGCATGTTATATTACTTATACGGGAATAAAAGGGATAATCTACACATCTTACTCTTGTAAAGTTAAAAATATCTGCAGTATCGGGGAACCCATACAAGCATCTTAATGATCGTTGTGTTAGTTGGTTCGTTTCGGTCAAAAATATCCTGTTCTAAATCAAAGACAGTGACATAATGAGACTATCGTCCGTATGTGTAAGTATGAAAGTTAAAAGGTTTTAAATACTCATTAATACTCATTTAACAAATTGCAACTATTTTCACTGAATACAATATGCAATGATGTTGATATACATCGTCATGACACCAAATAATGCTAATGAAGCTTTGAGAATATGTATACATGTGGTTCATTTGTATTCTCGATGTTTATTTTTTTCCTTCCTGCTCAAAGCTAATCTCGTCATTTGTAGCACCCCAGGCTTAATACCCCAGTCAATAGCAAAAGACTTGATCAATACAAGTTACCTGTGGGACAAAATTCATTCACTGTAGATGTCGAACCAAGTTCATTCATGCCAATACACGTGACGTCCGTGCAGCCTGGAGGGCTTGGGGACACCATGAACGATAACGAGCTCGAATTTGACACTGTCACGCTTCCAACTTTGATCTCGTACCATTCGAGAGCAGGATAGGGTTGGTCGATGTCGGTCACGTGACAGGAAATGGTGAAAGTACCTCGACCACTGTCATCCAAACCTTCGTGGAACTCGATGTTGATGATATGATCACGAGGAGGATCTACCAACGAATTTTACAGTTATGTATTGCTTAGGTTTGCATGGTGAAGTAAATGAGGAGAGAGGTTTGCTGTAACACCATGTGCTCGCAGTCCTTACAGGGATCGTTTCTTGGCAGCGGAATGTTACAGAGAAAAAATAAAAGGTCAACCATTTTGAAGGAGAGCTGTCATTACGTCATAATTATCAGAAATAGCCCACGCTTCGAAAAAAAAAAACCGTGTCCATGAAGAGGGGCATTAAGATTTAGACTGGAAAGGAGAATTTGATCTAGTAAGGAGATATGAACAGCCATGATAAACATTCAAAAAATGCTACAACACGTAGGTTTTATCCTGTCCTTTCTTTTTCATACAGGTATTATATTCCTGTGTAAATGCATTGACATATCTCCATGATAAATCGCACATTGCTTGCTACGTGTGTGCATTTCATAGCCGGAGCTAATATCACGGCACATAGGACACAGTTCATGTACATACATTGAAAATCTTCAAATATATCTGTAAACACATAAGGAATCATGAATAGGTGTAATTTTATTTATACGATGAAACGAAAAATTATTACTTGTGGGACAGTAGGTTCTAACAGAAGTTGCCGACCCGATGTCATTTTCACCAATACACGTGATATTCGTGCAGCTGTCCGGTCGAGGAGATAGGGTGAACGAGTTGGAGGTCGACAATGTTTGACTATCTCTCTTGATGACGTAGCTGTCAATAGGCGGGAATGGTCGAGTATGAGAGGCTATATCACAGGATATAGTCAAATCAACGTGACCTCCGACCTCCCTAAGATCACCGGACTCTTGGAACTCAACCTGTATAGCATCGTTTGGCGGAGGTGCTGTACAGGGAAACATAAAACATCGGAACACGATTTTTTAACATTAAGAAACCTTCAACTACACTTAACAACAGAGTTGAAAAGGTATTGTAAGTTTGAAGTCAAAGAATCCTCCTGAAGACTTGTTTTAATATTTTAGTCGTATTGATTTTATTCATGGTATAATGCGTAATGGACTGTTTTCAAGACCTATCAGTATAATTGCATTCAAACTCCAGAAGAAGCTTTACTGATTGTACCATACCTCGGGGGCAATAGATTGATGTACTCGATGTCGATCCCAAGGCGTTCGTTCCTTCACACGACAGTTCGATGCACCAACGAGGCCGTGGAGAAAGGCGAGTAGTAGGAGAAGATGACTGGGAGAGTGTGACGCCATCAGCTTCGATGACGTATGAATTGATAGTGGGCGCTGGCTGGTTCTGCGGGATCACGTGACATTCAATTTCCAAAGAAGACCCCTGATCACGTGTCTTGATACTAATCACACCATCGGCAGGGCCATCTGTGTGTTGGTAACAATTGGATTGTAATCAATTTTTGTCAATACTGTAATTCTGTAATATATCAACTCAGAGAATAAATATTTTGTTTATCGCATGTTTGAAATTCATGTAAGCATGCACACTCGTGTACAGACTTGGCGAACTACGCTGGCCTGACCTCTTTTCGTAGGACTCAATGGCCTGAATTCACGAAGATGGTACGATCTGTGTCCATGGTTTAAACCAAGGACAAACGTATGGGGGAATCAAGTGACCCATTGCCTATTTTGTTAACGAAATGGTCATTTCGTCGACGAATGACTGACTTCGTAACGAAATAGGTCATGCGACACTTGGCGCTCCATACAAAACTAAGGTCTTTGTCTATGGTTTAAAACCATGAACAAAGATTGTACCACCTTCGTGAATCCAGACCATGATGTGATTGCACAATTTTTTATAATGTCTGCGTCAAAGCAACGTCCTTAGCTACCATGTTGTTATGTTATTTATTATGCATCAGTTTTGGTATGCATATTAATAATGTTGTGTGTAGTTAATATCTGGAATTAAAAAAAAAAAACTGCTTGATGCTATTTTGGAATAGAACAGCTCTATTTATTAACAAGACCTCAATCATTTCTCTAAAACCTTCGAAGCATCTACATTATGTCCATATTGTTAAATTTACAGAACTGTTGATACACTATATTATACCGACAAAAGGAATAAACTCTGCAAGCAAGATGCTACAGACGAATGATCTATGAAAACATTTCGTTTCTTGCATACGTGAAAAATTATACATATACTGTTGCGGGAGCCAATGATAAGGATGTTCTATTAGTCTGTAATAAACGTGACTTGCCTCTCGAATAGTGGGGTATTACACGCTGATGTATATCTTTTTCACAGTGTGTTTTCAAATTTTCTCTATGGTACGCTGATAATTTATCAACAGAAGAGGAAGAGGGGGATCATCCCAAGAGACCAACACCTACAAGTTATACAGCTCACGAGTTTGCCACTGAAAAAAAAAAAAGTTCACGGGTCATACAGCAAATGAGTTCGACACTAGGATTGTAAAAACGTGTGCTGTTCGTTATTCCGAAGGTTCACTATTCCTAAGGTTCGCTTTTCCGAAGATTCGTTATTCCGAAGGTTCGTCAATCCGAAACACAAATTCCCTATACCTAGAGGTTCATCAATCCGAAAATGAAAAAGGGTTCGTTAATCCGCACATTTGTGGCGTCATTCCGAAGGTTTGTTATTCCGGAGATTGGTTAATCCGAAAACGAAATCCGGAATAACGAATCTTCGGAGTAAAGAGCCTTCGGAATAACGAACCTTCGGAATAACAAGCTGTAACTGTACAAACACCCCACGAGTTCGACATTGCAACACGTGTCGGCAACAATGTGTCGGTCTCGTGGGACTTATTTGTTTAGTCTCGAACTAATGGGCTGTGTAACTCGTGGGCTTTCTCTGTTAGGTTTCTGTTTGAGTTCACAGATAGTAGCATTTAAATCCATAGACAAGGCAATTCATTCCGACTGCCAAGTTCTTTGGATGGGTTGTAATGCCATCAGGTTCACGATTCCTTGTTTAACATAAGGCGGATGAATACAGTCTGAATAGCGCTTTCTTTGCCTGTGTTCCCACATGGCAATCTCTAGCAATCTTTTTTTTTATATCATAAGTATTGGTTTATCGACTCTTCTTGATTTAAATAACACCGTTTTTGGAGCTTTATGATAAAACAACAACTATAAAATCCCCGGTTATTCTATGTTTCTATCATCTACGCTGAATTTTTTTAATGGATGAGTTTGCCCATGTTACTCCTTACAGTACACAAAACACACACACAAATATGCACTTTTTGCGCCAAGAAAAACATGCTTAATCTCTCCAAAGTTTTCACACCCACCCATCTCACGCACACACACACACACACACACATACACGCACACACACACACACACACACACACACATATATATAGGCCTATGAGCACCAAGTACAGGTGAAATTGGCCTACAGCCGCATTTTATAAGAAATAATACATTGCATTTATAGTAAAGAAGAATGATTTGTCAACTTATTGGACTAACTGATTTTTCGGTGATTAAATGAGCCGCTCATAAATGAAAGTGGCTAGATGACGGAAAAGTTGAAATGCGTAAAAATGTAGATTTCATTTTGAAAATCAGTGCATTAGTAAAGAAATGGTTTTATTAGGGACCACCTTGCGAAAAACAATGCATTGATAATGATGGACCACTTATCTCACATTTTGTCCGCTATTTGTAATGGTTTGTTAAAAGCTGTTTTTTTTTTAAGTATTCTGTCGAACTAGGATCTCGTATTTGCAATGTTACAATGAAAGTTCCGTTGAAACTGTAGAGAAATGCATCTGCATTCCCCTTAGCTTATCGCATGGTGAGATATGGGATGCGCCTGATGATGGCCCTGGCGGAGAATACTGCCTGTGGTCTGGGCAGTAGGCCTACCCCTGAAGATCCAACGTAAATGCCGGTTTAAACCATACAACAGCATTAAAATGGAAAAAAAAAATAAATCTGTGTTTTCTTTCTGCAATTGACAAACAGTACAATTATATGCCTTTTGTTCATACTTAACACCTGATTTCTCCGACAAAAAAGTGAAATAACCAACGCTACTACCGACAACTTTACGTGTATGGATTTTTGTTTTTTTGTTTTTTTATGTTGTTGATGGAACTATATCCAATTAAATGAGAAATGCACTGAATGTGCATCATGAAGGCTTAAAGATAATAAAAAGTTTTGGTACCTCAAAAGCTTCCCTGAATTTCCTTGTCTTGGTTTGTGTTTCAGGTTAAAGTACGTTGTCTGTGAGAATTACTCGCCCCAAAGTGCTCTCATGTCTTAGTAATCATGCAATAATGGTTTCGTACCAGAGCCGACGCTGTCCAGCGTCGATGAATATTGTACGAAACCACTGACTGCGACCAGCAGCGTGCAGCCCATTGTACACATAGCTAACTGCGACCAGCAGCCCCATACGCATAGCGTAATGGGGCTTCGCATTGTAGCATTCAGGATCATGACAGAATTAGTATCGCGGGTAAATGTCAACTTAAAATCCAAAAAATTCTTCGATTTGAAGACTTACCAATTAAGTTGAAGTATTGAAAACAGGCTTCGAACAACGTTTGGTTCTGCCAATAGTCCCTTTCTCAGACACTCCAACTCTCCCGTTTTCGACGGGAGATCTCCCGCCGAAAGCCCATTTTTGCACAATCTCCCGTTCTCCCGTTTGAGATTTGATTTCTCCCGCCCTGGCTGTGTGTCTCCCGGTGAAAAGGATTTCTTACTTATTTCTATCGTATGTTGAAAAAATAAGCCTTAGACAGCACCAGAGAACACCTAGAATCCTAGGAACTTCGCGCTTCGCACACATCAACTTGGAGTCTCCCGTTTGCTAGGGGTTTCGGGCGGGAGAATCTCCAGATCAGAAGGTGCTTGGGGTTGGAGTCTCTGCTTTCTGTTCGAATTGATGACTGAATGTGACTCGGTCGAGAGGACCTTGGGAGAGCTACATACACTGGATACCATGGCCAGCGCATGCGCATGCGCACACAAACATCTTATCCGTTCATGGATTTGAAATTTGTGTGCATGTGATGTGTTCGCACGCACTGGCTGTAGTATTCAGTGTACTGTATGTAGCTCTCCTAAGGTCCTGTCGACCGAGTCACATTCAGTCATCAATTCGAACAGAAAGGGACTATACAGAACCAAACGTTGCCCGAAGCCTGTTTTCAATACTTCAAGTTAATTGGTAAGTCTTCAAATTGAAGAATTTAAGGGATTTTAAGTTGACATTTACCCTGCGATACTACATCTGTCATGATCCTGAATGCTACAATGCGAAGCCCGATTACGCTATGCGTATGGGACTGCTGGTCGCTATGCGTATGGGGCTGCTGATCGCAGTTAATTGCATGATTACTAAGACATGAGAGCACTTTGGGGCGAGTAAGTCTCACAGTGTTAGTTATATGAAAGGTACTTTAACCTGAAACACAAACTAAGACAAGGAAATTCAAGGACACTTTTGAGGTACCAAAACTTTTTATTATCTTTAAATGAGATCTGATTAATTTTTTTGTCAGCGGTAAATCTTTACAGGTTTTATCGCATCTCGTATTTTAACACAAACACACACACACACACACACACACACACACACAATTAAGATAAGTACATGGCGATGGTGTTGAATACTTACGTCTAACATTTAGCGTAGCTGATTGTTGAGAACCGGAAATGATGCACTGTAGCGTCTTCCCGTGATGATCAGCGGAAGGAGTGAAGGTCAACACACTTTCGATGTTGTAGTACGTCTTGTAGTGATAGCAGCGATCCGAGCAGTAAGAGGGATAAGAGTAATAATAACTCCTACAGATAAGCAGTCCTCTGAAACTCTACATCATCCGGCTCTCCGTGCCAATAGTGCTCATGAATATTTCGTGTCAGAATTGTCACCTGCGCTTTCCAAATGAAAAATACATATAAAACTGTATTTCTTGCATGAATTTCCAATAGGATATGCACAAAAATATGATCTATGGCTGGAAAAAAGCGTAATGAGGAAATGATTTCTTGCCAGAGTGCAACACCACAAATTTCTTTACATCAGACGGCATAGTTCGCTCATTCTTTCTCCAATTTTACTGACAAAGATTAGTGTCTGTGATAACAGTAATATGGAATTCCATTCCGATGTTTTACTGTTTTTTACC
Organism: Diadema antillarum; assembly: GCF_040938485.1. Classification (NCBI taxonomy): domain Eukaryota; kingdom Metazoa; phylum Echinodermata; class Echinoidea; order Diadematoida; family Diadematidae; genus Diadema; species Diadema antillarum. Next base: position 470,787 of record NW_027271666.1, read on the forward strand.
AATACCGTCACTTCGTCAATGGGTAGTAGGAATAGCCACATGCAATACACGGCCTAGGATCAATATTGTATTTCTGAAAATGATACAACACTACCATAAAAACTAGCCGTTACTCAAGACATTCAGTATGATAGCTTTTATAAGCGTAATAGGGCAGAAAAATGCAGAGTGTTCCTGGAGAATAAATTGCTTTCTCTATATTACATGCGTTTTTTCTTTGCTTCTAAATCAGTTTATAATGTATGTCAGTTTGTCTGAATTCACTTGCCTCAGCCTGCAAGTTGAATAATGATAATTACAATTTTCGCCAGCTACACTAGTACAGTTAGAGGCACCGATGAAGAGCTAAATGTTTCTGCCAGTGGAACGGGCCAACCAGTGCGAGGGGTACGTCGTATATGTCGCTCGGTTTGTTGTTCGGTTTAATCTCACGCCCTGGCTGGACTAAACAAATCAATCATAAATTCTGCTCAAGGTTAATTTACCTAATTAATTTAGATTAAATAACAAAAGCAATGATTGGAATAGATGTGTAGTCCTTATTACTCAAACCAGAAAATAAATGGTTTATACCTTCATATATTGCGAATTTTTAGTATCACTTCTGTTGTACTGTTTATGTTACATCTTCAATTTCACAACAAAATCTTACCTCATCCCAAGGTTAGTAATTTCTTATCTTCGTGCCACAAGAACTCCTGTAACAAATCCCAGACTGGCAATACTCCACATAACAAACGATCCAAGATTTTTTCCTTGTTGGTTTCAGGCTATCCAATGAAGACACTTCAACCTGTATTAATCAAGTAGCCACATGGGAAGAAACATCAAAGCTATATTGCAAAATATATCTATCCGTACTAGTTTAGAAGCAAACGCTCAGGTGATTTTGAACTCAGATTATGTTATTCATTCTACCCATATCACGAAAAACGGATTTCAGTTTCATCTTGCCGAAAATCTGTAAGTGTAAAGGCCATGCTATACAGCTATAACTTAGAATGGTCCAATTTGGGCAGGTTGTCGTCTTCCAATACTCTCAAAGCATGCCAAGTAACATTCGGATGGAAAAGACGACTTTTTTCAACATTCTATCAGGAGAAAGGATAAAACCTCTATATTCAGGGCATTCTTCAAATCCTGTTCTTCATTTGACTACCATCACGCACTCTTGTGTATTTAATTTTCGAGCAATTAAAGTTCTTTTTTCACGTCTCGTCACAATGTACCACCAAATGTTACTTCCGTCGGTGTGGGAACATAAATTAAACAATTTGTATACTAAAATAGTGTGATTCATAATTTTGTTTTAAGCACTATCACAGTAAATGGATCTGAGAGGAATAGTGATGAAGTAACTCAAAGTACGACGACCGTATATCAAAATAATTGTCATTTCCGTTTGGAATAGTATGGCAGAAATATCCGGCTTTAATGAAATAAATCAAAGCTTAGTTTCTGGAGTGGAGTGTCTGCCGCAAATAAAGATGCATCGTATTTAACCTTTATTGTATTCTTTAAGTCGTTTAGATAATTGCCTTGTATCTGTCTTTGTTTATCTCTTTACTCCGTCCTTCCTAGTACAACATAGAGAAGTCGATTCAACGCTTGCACTTTCTGCCTGAGGTGTTTCCAAACGCTTTTACCAACATGACCAGAAAAACAGCATGCCCTTCCCCAAATAATTATCCATATATACTTTCAAACCTGATGACTGGTTTCACAAGACATAGGAGGCTCTGTTTTGCGTACATTGAAAACGATATCATTCCCAGGGATTGAAATACGGGGAGTTTTCTGTGGCACGTGTGCTTTCCGACACAAAGGTCACTTCCGTCTTCATTGTCTCTCATGAGACTTCCTCGTTCAAAAGATCTTTTAACATTGGTTGTTTGTCTAGAGGTGTGTAATAGGGCCTAGCCAGTCTCTCTGCTCTCTGTTTTGGCATTGCCCATTCATAAACTTGTTTGGTATCTTTATCAATATTCTAATTGCTACACTTAAAGTATAACCAGAAATCTATTAGATTAGTTAACTTACAGACAGAATTATCTTTTACCAAATTCACCAATATACCAAACTTTTCATGTGTAGTCACTGTTTGGTGCATTGTTACTTTTATCATCAAGCAACGGTGCTGTCTCGACACCATTAAGTTTCCTAAGATTAAAAAATAAGATTAAATGAAAACATGTCAACGTGTTAACCATCCATCAGTTGTAAGACAGATTAACTGGGCAGAAATCCACCCTAGTAGACAGGCTTTTCTATAGAAAATTACCTGCTTACATATCCCGCATAGCAGGTGAGCTATCCGTATATCAGCAGATGAGTATCATCTCGTTCTGATTATCATACTGAGATTGCATTTCGCGACGTTTCTCTATTGTTTCCGGTCAGCCTAAACCATGGGTAGCAGTGGAGCGGTATGTATCTGTAGCCCGAGCCGATTGAACATTTCCCTGGTAACCCCATCCTTTGTCTTGTCGAGCCTGATTGGTATTTGTGACCACGCCCTCTGTGATCTGGACGCCGTCCAAGAACCAACTCGCTGTCTGTGACTCGAGCACTCCACTCTCGGTACACCGCGCAGTGACTTGGCGGTTAGCTGTCAGGGAACTTGGTACGGTAAAAGTCACGGCGGCTGTGAAGTAAAAGCCAAACAAAATGATATAAAGACCAGAAAAAAATGCATCGGATCGCCGGTTTATAAATTTTACAGTTAACATTAAACCATCATAAATAGAAACTTTGTAGAAATGAGCCTAAATGATACGATTTGTCATGATACATCAACTAACAAAAATTAATCATAAACTTAGTAAATTATTCAAATATGACAGTATGGGGGCAAGCACATGAGTTAACAGTTAAACGTCCCTTTCTTATTGTGTCAATGTCATGCTTTATGTGTCTCCTTTGAATTTATATTACAAGCATTCTTTTTGAGACACTGATTGATACACAAACGCACCTTATGATAAAAGAAATTTGAGAGGAAGGCTATCTTACCACAGGAATGCACCAAGAAGAGCGACATCCAACATGTGACCATAATCACAGCCATGTCGACCTCCGATTTAGTATCCAAGTCTGCAAGAACATTGAATGCATATTACGTGATAAAGTGAGATATATTAATGAAACGTATGGAAATATAACCTACTTAAGAAAAGCATAATTCAAAAAAGCTTCTATTGAAATTATTGCAAATCATGGAAGTGAGTATTTTCAGGCAATGTTCACTGGTTTTTACGTTGCACATGAAGTATTCTTACCAAGAAAGAGATGCTATTAGTCAGAACATGTGCATTCGGCGCCAATCTCCTGGGAATCTCTGGATCATTTATATCGGGATCGGCCTCACGACAGACACGGAAGCAGCGGGACGGTGCACGGCCTTGGACAGAAATATCACTCCGCCTACTACAATAATCGCCAAGCATTATGTGTCGGCAGTGTCTACTTGTAGGTCCTTCATTAATGGTTTAAAACAAAACAGAATAAAACGAAACAACAAATGCGAAATAAAAAGCCAAATCCTTGCAATCAATGAAATTGAATAAGGTCGTCTATCATTACATCTATTTATTGTATTAGATTTTAATCTCTAAATTTTTGAAAGAAGAGTTTGGTATATTCCATTACCCTGTCCCTTTGGGGAAATTCCATGGAGTTCGGTAAACCAGCGTGTCACTGTTCAGATGGCCCGTCTGCGTCCTTCTTCTTCTTCCTTCCTTCTTCTTCTTCTTCTTCTTCTTCTTCTTCTTCTTCTTCTTCTGGTTAAGTATGCCTCCCTCAATTAGTTTAAGATTTGGGGGGGGGGACTGAACTTTGCTTCGAAACTGCCTTATAACAAAAATAGTAAAAAAAAGTCTCATTTTTCTGTTTCGATAGAATTATTTATCACGTCACACCTTTTGCAAACACGGGATACGTTTGGACACTTATGCTATGTGTTAAAAAAACAGAAAAGTAAAAAGATAGTAGAAGAATCCCAAAGAAAATATCAACTATCAAGAAGAGGTCAAAGTTGCATGTCTCACTCCTGTATTTGAAATAGATCTCAGGACTTGCTCTCTTCATTCTGTCCTATGTTAGCTCCGACAATTTATTTTACAAAACATTTTATATAACCTTGCTTATTTCTTCAGAATATCTCCGATGTATAGTAAGGCTTCAGGGATGGTCATTGCACATTTCATGTTTTGTGATAAATTGTTATCGTACATTTGTATGTATAAAAATATTGTAATTAGCGACTACATGTATGATTATGAGAACTGTAATGTTGGGGGCTTTTTTTTGGGGGGGGGGGGGGTAGTGACACCCAGGGATTAAACATTATGCACGTTTTTCTCTACTACCATTATTTTGCCTTAGATGTAGAATAATGGAGAAAAGAATGAAAAACCTACAAGCCATTACTTCTAAGTGTGATTTCTTCAACAACAAAAAAATATCTTAAAATTAGATATCACCATACGAATTTCTATTGGGTCGACTAGACACGAATAATGTGTGGACATTTCTCTAGAGATGTGACTTTTCAGCTAATTTTCACAAATTCACTTTTGTAATGTCTAATAGAAAAATGACCCACTTGAACCGTAGGGCCTATAACTGTATGAAGATCTATTAATAACGAGAAGTCTCGTATATTACGAGAGGTGCATGCGGTTTGGGAAAATCAGATGATACGGTATGTAACTAGATACTAGGCAGAAAAACAGCGTAGTGTTTCAATGATAACACTCATAAGATAAACACACAAAGTCACGTGACAGGATGTGAGTCAAGACCCAATGCTTTGTCGCAAAACCAGCAGCAAGCCGTTAAGGATTCCATACCTCCGATTTGAAATGTGAATAAACTGATTACGAAAAGATGTACATGTATGAGTATTAAAGTTCAGAGTTACTTGACGATGATTGAATACAATCAAGAAATGTCTTGAAGTATAATAATTTGGCATGTAAACACTATCATGAAGTAGTTGACTTTAATAAAAAAAAATAATGTTTTCATCAGCTCATTTCCCCTCTTTGTGATGGCAATGCATTAACGTGCAGACATTGAAAAGAGTTAGTGAAGGTGCACCCTATGTCGGAATACATTATACTCCATGTCATCAGCTCTCTCTCTCTCTCTCTCTCTCTCTCTGCAATATGTTGACAATATACATGGATTCAAAGAGAAATAAAAATATGATATCACAGGCCCACCATTATCCAGTCTTTCTCTTTCACTTTATCATCGTGACATGGTAGAGAATAGATTACTCTCTCAGGTGAGATACCTTACAAAATTTGAGTCGGTCAACTCAGATGACACGTTCTGGCCCATTACAGAGAATCCTATTCTGCGACTTTTTTTATCTTTAGCTTGGCGGTCAGATATTTACCAGTATATGATTTCTTTGTTCCACAGTAAATCGAATTTATTTCCATTATAAAGGAGAATGTGTCATATTACTAAAGTCAAACATATTACACTGTTCCTTTGTCTAAACCCCACACAAGATACAATCATGTTGACGAGCCCAGATATAAACAGGGGGGGATCAAGGAAAACAACAAGGCATATACAGAATAGGCAAAAATCTGTACAAAATGAAAGCTCTGTTATTAGAGACAAAAATGATATTTCATGTAGGGAAGAGGGCGGAAATGCTCTTGCCTCAGATTCCAGCATTACTTCATGCTTCCTTAGTCAAAGTATTGTAGTCTTTGAATGGTTGTCACATCTCTTTTCATTTCTGAATGTGTTGCATTGGTCCCATACAACGCATCGCGGAAGAAATCTAAACAAGGTAAATTGTGCCACAGCTACCTCCCCCAGCTGCATGCCCATGCACTGATAAGTGAATTAGTGGACAAAATTATATCCTGGACGGTATAATTTCATTTGTTTGGAAAGCCAAAGCCTATGAAGAGCGAGGCGAGAATTATACTTCCTCATTAGTGTTATTGTGACACTCCACTGCCAGAAGACACGACATTGGACACCGGTCACTTACGTCTTAAAATCAATATGAATATGACACAAACGGCAAATCACGTCTTCCTTCAGTTACGTTGTAATACTAGTTGTAAGAGAATTGTTCACAGTGTTTTGGTAACACGCCCCCTTCAATAACGGATAGGCCACGCTTTAGTAACTTTTCTACTGATATTTAAAAGCATGTTTGTCATGTCATGGCCAGTGAGAATATTGATGTGCGATATCTCATACAAACATTTCAACAGCAGTAAGGCCACTGTAACACACAACAGAAAGGGCTCAAACACGACACATACACACACACACACACACACACGCACACACACAAACGCACACACACGCACACGCACACACACACGCACACGAACACAATGACCAAACGCTTATGCTGAAAAAAATCTAGAACCCCTAATCACAAACAAACACGTCTTAAATTCGTTGGATGTTACGAAATTTAACATTCAATGCCGTACAAATATGTCCAGATATATGCTTCACATCATTCCATGCGAGATTATTTAGTTCTAACAGATTTCATGTGGGCTCCTCTAGATTCTTGTTGACATATATGCCTCCAAGAGACAAATCAGAAGGTGAAAGTAACACACAAAAATAAGTATCTAACGACTGCTTGTTTATTTTTCTTTTATTTCAGAATTTCAAATCACTTTTTTATGTGTATCTTCTCTTGCTTCATACCATTTTATTTCATTACACTGCAAGCAATAACAGACAAGAAGCATAACGATGAGGCGCAAGAACAAGAACAAGACTAACAAGAAGAACAAAAACAAGAACAGTAAGAAGAAGGAGGGGAGGCAGGAAAACCCTTTGTCCTGACGCTGGGTGTGACAAACATGAAATTCTGATCCATCCAATGTGTGAAAGGAAGCAATAGTAAAATAAAAAAGACAAATATTGACACAAGGAATAAGTATGAAAAAAGAAATGGAGTGTGAGGAAGAGAGGGGAAAAGCTCATTTCAAAAGTAGGATTTGGTAACATGCCCTCTTCGGCAACGGATAGGCCACGCTTTAGTAACTTTTCTACTGATAGATTGTCTTCTCTGAGGCAGGAGCTCCTGGTGAATTCCCAACAAATCATTAGACCACCGAGCTTTCGCCCGACAGCAGGTGTTGGTTCTAATCCTTATAGCATGCAGCGGTTACTGCGTAATTATTCAAGTTCATGAAATTATTCAAACTCATGAATGTGTCAATCAATTGCAATGAAAACATTTTCATGATATTGTCAAAGAGTTTTCATGAATTTGAATACTCAAATGCGTTGAATACGTTGGTGTTTTTTGGTTTTTTACTTTGTATTTTTTTTTCTTTTCAGAGGATGAAGCTTCACAACAATATGTGACCGTGCACCTCAAAACGAACATAAAGTCGCACACACTGATTTTGCGTGAGGACTGAAAATAAGTGAAATGAGTCAACCTAGCCGAACTTGACTTTTTCATATTTTCTGAAAGAGCGGGTCTTCTTTTACATTCTGCTAAAATTTTGGATCATAAAACGGGCAGGAAAGTGTGTTTTTAGCAGTTTATCTCGAACAGTTTTGGTAGAATAGTGTGATTAGGTGTGTCTTTAGAATCCCTTTTTCATTTCTGAAAAACCTTGTACACACTCCTCAATTTCAACTCTAATAACTTTTGAAAGGATAGTGCTACTGCTTTGAAAGTTTGCGTTAATTATGGACAGAATGTGTTAATGAGGCATGCTTCATTTCAGTTTAATCTGATAATCCCTTCATTGTTGTTACTCTGGTGGTTTACTTCCTGTTTTTTGTCCCATTCATCGCACAGCCAGCACGGTTTGGTAAAGATTAAGCGCTTGAATAGACACTGTACTTCAGAGCCTCTTTTCTCAGTTCACACTTTTCCTGAGTTTGTGCTTTCTTTCCAGTATTTAGATAGGTTAGAAGAGTCCATTTGATTTAGGTTATACATCATTTTAAAGCTTAAAGTCTGTTCTTTCAGAATATGGTCTTACTCTCTAAAAAAAATCGAGTGAAAATTTTCACTCTAAAAAGAGTGAATACAAAAAAGAGTGAATTTCGAGTGAAATTGGAGTGAATTTTGAGTGAAAATGCTCATTTTCACTCATTTTGGAGTGACGTCAGGGATCGCTCGAAGATTTTGGAGAGATCCCTGACGTCACTCCAAAATGAGTGAAAATGAGCATTTTCACTGAAAATTCACTCCAATTTCACTCGAAATTCACTCTTTTTTGTATTCACTCTTTTCAGAGTGAAAATTTTCACTCGATTTTTGTTAGAGAGTAACTAAAAATTCATGTCTGGCGACTTTTTGTTTTCAGGTGCAGGGTCACAATTATTGCAATAAACAATGCAATGTAAGTAGTGTAGATCTCTTTTGGTCCGATGTATTAGTGTCTGCATTATCACTTCACATTATTTTACACATATTGTAACAATGTTTTTATGTACCGCATAATACTTCTGCCAACAAGGTCTTCTTGGGTAGCCCTATTTTTTGGAAGCATTGCATATCGAGGTGCATTTGACAACGTATAAAAGCAACACATTTCTTTTTACACGAAGATAATTATTCTGTGGCTTTGGTTAGTTATCGTTTACACTAAAGTTTATGTTTTCATTTTTTCCCACGTTCTCTGTGTATATGATTCAAGAGTGTATTGATGTTAACTTGTGTTAGAGAGAATAGTCCAAAAAAGGATCCGACGCCTGGTAATTTTATTGTCATTGAATGCTGTTAAAAATGTTTCTAATTTTGTGATGTCAAAAATGTATATGTCATATTACATATGAAAAAAGGACAATGTTTTGTTCTGATCAATAAAATCCAGAAATACAAAAAAAAGAATATGCTAATTATAATAAAGGTACACACACACACACACGCACACATGTATGTGTATATATATATATATATGTATATATATATATATACATACAATGTACTACGTTATTGTACTACACGCTTTTTTGTATATCTTTGTGTGATTGCAAATAAAACGCCATATTAAGGCAGTTTGAGAAGAGTTTATTAATCAGTTAAAAGATATTTCATTAAAAGTCAGTCTTTTACTGAGTTGACTGATACAACAATTTTTCTCAAAACAGCGTAACACACAAGAAATAAGAAAACGACTGTGATTAGCAATTGAAAATATGCAGCTTTAATATTTTTAAATGATGAAGAAGGTAATGACATATTCATAAAACCTGCATAAGGCTAACTTTTAAATGGACAAGCTTTCAAGAGCAAACTGAGGAGTAGAGGTAAAATAAACTGATGCTCAAAAACTTTCTTGAAATTGTATTTTTCGATAACAGTATCCTACCGCTGTTTGCGTACTCCTTTTATCTAAGCGTTAAACAAATTAATATAATTATAGTTATATCTATATGACTCATATTTTCTGTTCGTCTGTTTGTTTCTTTTTTGCTCCTGTTTTCTTTTACTTCAACAACCTAGAATTGAAGAAATATTAGGAGCTGGCCAAGTCAGCATGTAGTAAATCAAATTTTTACAATGAAGTAAAACGTGATTAGTTAGGAAATAAATAAATGAATCAATAATATACAACGCTTTTCTTTGAGGGGGTCGTGTAAATATACATGCTTGCAAGAAGTTAAATCATGTGTAACTAATCTCATCATGATCAGGACTTTGACAACATTTCACCTCATTTATTGTAATCTCTTTTGATTTACTATACAATATTCATATAGACAAGTGCGTGTCTGTCTACAAGGGTGTGACTTGTGAGGATACTGTGTGCAAGTAAGATATTCATCGTGTCAGCAGTTCAACATCACCCACTGATTCATGTGCATACATATTCAGCTTATTATGAGAGTTAGGATTAAAAAAAAATAGCCTAACCGATTACCCAGCAATGATGATAAGTAATGAATTAATGGTAATAACTCAACTCCAAAATGGACAACTGTCGCTCTCCTTTTATAGCGTGATACTGACTTACAGATGCACGTATATTTACAAATTATTGAATATGCCTGAGGCTGATTGTGACGGTGCTTCGAAGATGTAACTGGGTGTTAATTTTTCTGGAATAGCTTTACGTTTTATGGTTGGCTGGCCGGTCTGCAAGGATGCTTAGCTGATACCACGTTGTCGTGAATGCTGTCCACACACTCTCGAAAGTTCCATTTTTGCTCTTCTTTGCGGGACATCGTCATACATGGTTAGGCTCTTCCAGGCTGTCTTCCGCTGTAGTCGCTGTGCTACTGGCCGCTTGGTCAGTCCTTGTCTCTCCAGTCATACTTACCAGTTTAGATTATAATGTCTCGTCTGTGATTGATAACTGCAAAGGCAGACAGAGATATATATGTTAATTGCTGACGTATTGACATGCTTACTGTATATGCTTAGCAAAAACACTCCTTGGTATGGCTAATATTGTAAATTCACGAGTTTAATAGAACGAATGAGCCTTCCATCACTTCAATTCATTTCATATCTTTTCATTTATTTCATTTTATGTTTATTTCCAACAAAAACGGAATTAGAGAAAATTATTTACAGGTAGTATGCATAGTTTTACAAAAATATCAATCCAATGAATAAAGGGAATCCTGAGAATGGAAGTATAATCAACGTGATAATCATTTGCTCTGAATTTTATTGATTGACAACAGAGAAGACAACATGTTTATTTCTATCATGAAAAAAACTAATAGATTACGACTAATAACATAAGATCATACTGTGCCATAAATAACAGTCATTAAAACCGTATGATATATACATTACAGCTATTATCTGATTCAAATCAAATCTACTTTATCACCAATAGAAATATATTAGGGCCGTGACGCGAGAAAAGGGCCCTTAGCTCCGCTGCGCGCAAACGCCAGAAAACGGCGCGGAAGTTTGACAAAGCAATACGCGCAAAAAAGATCAACTAGGTACCTGCGCGCACATGCATGCTATGGACTCATCATAAAGTGACAGGATTTGGACAAAACATGCTTTTTTTAATGTCGTGATGGGGTCATTTAGGATTGGAATTTCAGAAAAAAAGGTTTGCATATCTATACGTCAGAGTTCCTTCCACAATAATATGGAGGTGAAAACTAATTTTCGGTATTTAATGCCCTAAGGGCCCTATTCTCGCGCCACGACCCATTAATATTGTGATGCTAAATCACCTCAGTGGGGGAAGAGAGTTGTTTTCGCCTGATGACTGCAGCAACACACACAGCCACTGATAAGATGAAGGCGATCGTTAACAATGCTGCAGTAGTGGATTCCTGGTGTAACACTCCTTCTACAGTTTCCATCTCTGGACATACATTACCTGTTGGGATGCAACACATGGTGCATGAAGGTATTATAATATTACAGTGTGCAATCAACTTCCCCATGATAATGAACAATACATTTTGTTATTGTTAAGTTGTTCAGTTATAACGAAAGTTCGATATAGCAATGTAGAATTTGAAATTATGTTGCGATTTTAGGAGTGTATTACCTTTATGTCATTTTCAGACAGATCTCCATTCCAAACAACAGAGTTGATAGTGTCAGTGACTAGACCCTTTATAATTATGTATATATATACAACCTCTTTTAATTTAATTTAAATTCATGTTAAAACAAAAGCTTATTACCTCCTGGACATATCAGATCGAGTGAAGTACTCCAGCTGTGTACGTTGCTTCCGTTACACATGACATTAACGCACTTGTGAGGACGAGGTGATAGTACGACGGTAGGATGCCATGACGAAGACAGTACCTCACCGTCGATTACGATTTCGAAAGTGTCGAAAATGTCTTCCGGGTCAGTATGACACGTGATCGTCAGTTTGTTTTCACTCTCTCGATCGTGCGTCACGATGGAAATGATTTCATGTAGATCTGTGGAAACTGAAATGGGAGAGGTCACAGTTTTATACAAAACTATTCCGGTAATGTGTCCTAACATATACATGGATTGTACGCACTTTTAAATTCAACTTCGTTTGTTTCATTTTAATGTAAGCTTAATAGCGCTATTTTCTGTTGACTCTGCAGACTAGAAGCTGCGTAGACTCTAGCATTGCGCATCCAAAAGCCTTTTTTTTTTTTGTATGGCATACCTTAGTTCAAACTTCATTTAGGGACGACCGAAGAGGTTAAACTGGTAAACACTAGTTCAAATACCACTATATTATTATAATAATACTCTTAGGCAATTTCCCGAGTTATGGACATTATACAGATGCACTGGTGACCCAGAATGATGTTTGATTTTTCCGTTCTTATTTACCTCTTAAGTCTTCAATTATGATAATGATATAAAGAAGGCTGTTTCGGTCCTTACCTTCATCTGTAGGACAGTATGTCTTTTCAACCGATGTAGAGCCAACTCCATTTTGACCGAGGCAAGCCACGTGAGTACACTTGTCTGGACTAGGTGCTATGATAAAGGAAGGGACCTTTGATGACGAAACTATCTCCTGATCTACCTTTATGACGAATGTGTGGATGGGAGGGTAAGGCTGATCACGTGGTTTCAGTTGACACGTGACCAAAAGGTTTCCTCCTGGATGGTTGGTGTCCTCTTGTTCCTGAAGTCTGATTGACAGGGCGTCTGCTGCAGGTGCATCTATCCATGTATTGTGATTAGTCAAGTGAAGGTTTTGCAAGATACTTGGATCGTAATATCAAAATACTTTAGCCAATACCTGCACTAAAGTGTGACAAAACCATACCATCGTCAGTAATATAAATGGCTTTCCTAGCGAACTCGTGCAAGCAAACAACTTTTCTTAGTTCTTTTAAGCAAAATCTTGAAGCCATTGTTTTTTATCCTACTTTTAATTTGATCGTGATCACATGAAATATCTTTGCGTACTCGCAATGATGCCTCGGTCGGTAATTATATTTGCTTGATTAAATTGCTACTTTTTTAGCATTGGAACCTGCAGTTTAATTATGAACGTAATATTTGTCGATTCTTCAAATTCATTACATTTTCATCATATTGTATTCTCGCATGTTTTCGCCTTGAATAAATTGTAAATAGCTTTTATTATTGCTTCGAAGCATAAATCCTGCAAGCTTTTGCTTTTCAGTAGGTTCCTCATATTTTGTCCGAATACATTTGTGACCCTGCACCTCAAAACAAACAAAAAGTCGCCAGACATGAATTTTTAGTTAAGACCATATTCTGAAAGAGCAGACTTTAAGCTTAAAAATGATGTATAACTCAAATCAAATGGACTCTCCTAATCTATCTAAAAATTGAAAAGAAAGCACAAACTCAGGAAAAGTGTGAACTGAGAAATGAGGCTCTGAAGTACAGTGTCTATTCAAGCGCTTAATCTTTACCAACCGTGCTGGCTGTGGGATGAATGGGACAAAAAACAGGAAGTAAACCACCAGAGTAACAACAATGAAGGGATTATCAGATTAAACTGAAATTAAGCATGCCTCATTAACACATTCTGTCCATAATTAATGCCAACTTTCAAAGCAGTAGCACTATCCTTTCAAAAGTTATTATAGTTGAAAGTGAAGAGTGTGGATAAGGTTTTTCAGAAATGAAAAAGGGATTCTAAAGACACACCTAATCACACTATTCTACCAAAAATGTTCGAGATAAACTGCTGAAAAAACACACTTTCCTGCCAGTTTTATGATACCAAATTTTAGCATAATGTAAAAGAAGACCCGCTCTTTCAGAAAATATGAAAAAGTCAAGTTCGGCTAAGTTGACCCATTTCACTTATTTTCAGTCCTCACGCAAAATCAGTGTGTGCGACTTTATGTTCGTTTTGAGGTGCACGGTCACATTTGTTTAATTCCGTCTCAAATTGACTGTTGTATTGTACGCAAATCTGGAATATGGAACAATGAATTGAAAAAAGAAGACTAAAGAATAACCTCTCGAATTCAAGACTCGTATAATACATGTAATCACTCCTTTCACATTGTTTTATGGAAACAATTCCACACACCCTTCTATGTAACAACAATAACAACATTACACAGAAATCTTCATCTGAATTATAGACAGCACTTGAAAAAAAAAAAAAGAATATTTACGTTTTGGACAGTAAATAGACGCTGTCGTTGTATTTCTGTGGCCGGTGCTTCCTTTACACGACACGTCCACACACCAGCGGGGAAGAGGAGAAAGACGAGTTTGAGGTGAAGACGATCTGGAGAGCTGGACGCCATTAACGGTTATCTCATACATTGCGATGGGTGAAGATGGTTGGTCGTGAGGAGTCACGTGACATTCAATGATAAGACCAGCTTCTACGTCAGGATCCGATTGATCGTGAAACTTGATGGTTATCACACCTTCTGATGGAAGCTCTTAATCAAAATAGAATGAATTATAACAAGAGGTAATTAAATCGAAGTGAATAGTTTATTCGAAATATATTTTATACATTCTTTGTGTTTTACTGGACTTATCTGCTAAATAGCAATGGCATACTATTCAGGCAATATATCATATCTCATGCTTCATTCATTCGAACACTGGCTCACCCTTTTTAAACTCTAAATGCACAACTAGTCGTTATGCAGTTATATTTCGTCTCCCAGTGACCGGGTGATACATCAAGCTGCATTTTGAATAATCACACGTTCGTCATGCATTCAAATTTATTATCCGTCTTTACCGAATATCTGAACTACGTGATCCGCCACCACGAGGAAACGCTTAAGACGCCTAAACATCAATTTGATTATTTCCCTATTTTCATGTTTTCAGAACTTTCATCTTACTATTAATTTTGAATATATTCGAGTTGTTCCACTCTAATTGCAAAACGTTCCGAGGATAAGGTAGGCGAGTCGCCTACCAACAAATGAGATTTGGGGCTACAATCCTCATAAAATTCTTTGCATGTAAATGTCTAGGAAAATCAACAGTTATTACATGAGGTAATTTCAGAAGACAGAATTTACAAATATATCATTATCCTGTTTATCCTGAACATATATATATATATATATATATATATATATATATAACATATACATCTATATATATATATATATATATACACAAAATGATGTATATCACTTATTAAGTTTCCACATAAATTATAAGTTCAGTATATACAAACAAAATTAACATGACACAAAATCAATTGAAATCATACTCAAGTACATTACATTCATGACGGATAAATAGAATTGTGTATGGTGGGAACCTACATAGAAGCAGAAGGATGCTTGTGAGAGTAGGTTTCCGGAAAGAAAGTCAAACACAGGCTGTTACACTTACACACACACTCTGCACGCACGCAAGTGCACTTGGATAAGCGTGTACACACACAAAACACACACACACACACACACACACACACACAAGAAAGAGAAGAGAATGAGAAAGAAGAGGAGGAGAAAACAGCAACAAGACCGTCATAGGGACAGTATCAATGACGCTACCTGCTGCTGCAAGAGGAAAAAAACAATGAAAGAAAAGAATTAAAAATGAAACCATGTAGACCTGTTCTACAATCATGCCGAATAATCTATATCAGTATTTATGACTTCAAATCACCTGTTATTACCTACTAATTCATATTATCACCAGATTATTGCAAAAGAATTTTATTTTTTTACTTACGTTTGAATGAATACCAATTGGGAGTTCATTGTATTTCACTATCTAAAGAATTCCAAGATTTGGGGCCATTGTAAATAAAAGTATTCTACGGTATTCGTAATCTAGTTTTCGGTATATGGAACATATCACTCTGTCGTGTTGGATATCTATGTTTTTCTTTATTTTTTTTCATAAAAACTCCAAAACTTCAGGTAAAACACAATTATTATTGAAATTATACATCAGAATAACTTCCTAAATTCACTAAATATAAATCATCTATTTTTAAAATGTTACTATCTAAGAAAAGTGGATCAGTATGTGCATATAAAGTACGTCCATATTTATATATATATATATATGTACGAACAGTTAAATGTACATATATATATATATATATATATATATACAAGTTGTATATACCAACAGTTAAATGTATAATATACGAAAAGTTCAAACAGGTGTAATTAAAACCTTCCAATTTGAAACAAATGTAATGCACATTATTTAAATCTAATCACCTCGATTAGTATTATTATATCCATAATCATGTGTTTGGGGTGTAACTATGATTACTTCGTAAGGTATAAAACTGCCATAAATTTATTATTTCCAAGCAAATTAACACTACAGAACTAGGCCATAACCCCTTTTTTTAATAATCTAATGTCTTAAATCATAACGCCTGCAAACACGTACACACCCGAAAGGCAGCCGGTTTAGTCTACATTGTACGTGTACGTGATTACCGACTTAACATTCTAAATTGTGATCCAGCGCATGAATCGACTCCGTAGTTACAACAGTGTTTGTTTGTTTCTTTGTTTGTTTGTTTTTTCATGTTTTCAGAGATTTAACATTTTTTAGATTACCATTCGACACAAAGAACAGTGAATGTCTCATTATGTCTACTTTTTGCAAGGACGAAGAGAGAATCTGCTGTATTGAAATTACTTGTAGTAAACATGTTCGTGAAATTTGTCTGATTCATCACACAGATAGTAAGGGAAGGAAGAGCTAAAGAACAGGCTGGCATGACAGGTTGCTTGACTTGTTGGCACTAAACGACTTGCTAAAAAGCAGAGAGTTTATCCATTGCGGAAGCACAGGAGAGGATTTTTCAAAAAAAAATAGAAACTGATGTGATGTTCCATGAAAAATTTATCATGATTAACAACGATAATGATTGTGTTACGTTTTGTATGCAATGTCTTCTGAATATTCGAATTTCACTTTATTGTTTTTGCCTCCTGAATATTCGCTCTTCTGGTCTCCTTTTTATTCTCACTCCCACTCTCGTCTCTCTCTCTCTCTCTCTCTCTCTCTCTGTGCCTTGGTCATATTAGTATTCTTTATTTCACCTGTTCTTTCTCTCACACACATATCTAATTGCATTAGATATTCATCTTTGCTTCTGCAAAATATCTATTGCATTTCTCGATCACCTCTGATTATCACGTTTAATAACTTTGTGAACCTACATTTCATCTACACTAGAATTTCGTACACAGCTGTGTGAATAATTCTCACAATGCATGCTCATGTTTGCCTTTTTTTCAATGTACTCTTTCCTCTCAATCACAATCTCATTCGTGATGCAATGAGGAGGGGGTATTACAATGACACTTTTACCTCTGATATTCTCACACAATAACAGACACTTTAAAACACATGAAAGTAATGCGAGTCTCCATGCTCGAATAAACCGGTTTTATTCTCTTGATGATTGGCGTTTATAACAGTGCAATCATATAGTGTTTAAAAATACCATGATTTTATTGCTATTAGATATACAGGGCTGTAGATGGTTTCGTATGTTTAAAAAAATAAACTTACCATAATAATGTAGAAGTAGACGTTATTTTGCAAATATTGTTTGAACATTAACTGGTTTAAGGACTAGGAAGTAATGAGTCACGCGGCAAAACAAAACCAACACAACAAACGATTCCTTTAATGCTGGAATATCCGATAATTTAATGCTGATCGCAACCAGACTTATAACTGAGAAAAACGAAAGAACCGAGCAAATAAGATTGCTTACTAACATCTCGAGGAAAGTCAGATCAGAAAAAGGCCTGATTTTTCGTTTGAAAGTAATAACCTTGACGTATCCAAAGTATTATTCGGTTAATTTCATATTAGAATAACGAATTAATGCATGCACATATCAGGAGACATCGAGGCTGCATACCGTTAACGGGAAAAGGGAAGATATTTGTGAATATGTACGATTTACACTCGAAAATCCAACAATTCGCAGTTCTGAGACAAACGTTCAAACACAAGTACAACTCATTGCAGTTGAAAGGATACTGTATGAACAGGGGTAATTTTTTATTTCATCTTTTTTTACATATTGGAATCAAATGGGAGAATTGAATAGGAAAGTAAAAATCTAGTAGATTTGTTTTTTGACTGCCAGCAAATCCTCATGGCATCTAAAGACAGATCTGATCATGGAAAATAAATCTGACTTCATGACTTAAATAAAATGGTCGTGACTTTTTCTTTTTCTTTTTTGAATGGGATAAATAACTTCCAAAAAAAACTTGGGCATGAATTCGACAATTTGTTGATTTCTTTAATGTCTGACAACGCTGGGTGGAGCGAAAAAAAGAAATCAGGAAACCGCACACTCGTGCATTCTATGAACACGTGATCACGAAGAATTGCCATAGTCCATTGTGATCACACAATATTATCAATATCTTTCTCTTCGGTTATCCAGTGTAACATCAATGTATATTCGAGGCGAAAATGAACCATCCTCTCTCTCTCAAAAAAAAAAAAAAAAAAAAAATGAGTGTGCCATAGTCCAAGAAGAATCCGTTTACTGGTCGAAACTCTGCACCTGAAAAAAAAAAATGAAGACCAATCAATTTCAGTTTGGAATGTACATTATGTCGTCTATAAAATCATTTCTATAACATTTATAGGTGCAAGCTATTGTGTAATATCAAAGTAAGTTAATACACTACACTGTATAATAGCGAATTACCATGCTCGCTTTACTGGCGTAAGACCCCTCGTTGTACGAGATACGATATAAGCCACTTCCACTGAAAAAGATTATATTTCGTTCATGTTGCACTTAGGATTTGGTACTGGACCGCATTTACTTAATGGCACACACTCAAAAAAAAAAGAAATATATTACACATATGAAATTAAATCATTTAAACCTTAACGACCAAACTGTTATGTTTTCATTCAAGCTAAGGTGTGGAGACGCGTATATTATAATGTATGTTTATATAAATTAACATAATATTTACGCCTTGAAAACAAGTTGCAGATCAACACTTTAAACACGATTTTTTTTTTTTTACTCTGGTGAAGTGCAAGTTGAAGGGTGTTGGTGCTTTCTTGTGGCATTGTGGTCTGATCATCTTGTAAATACCTCGTCCGGGGGGAAGAATGTTCTTCTTCTGTTGACGTAAGCGACGCAGACGATTACGGAAAGGAAGAACACGACCACGAGAAGAGCGTAAGTTGTCGACGATCGTTGCAGAGCTCCTTGACGCTGAAATTCTGCTATTATTTCCACAGCTTTTACGAATTTATGAAAGACAATGAGACAAATGCTCACGAATCCGGAAGACAATATCAAACAAGATTCCGGAATATGCTAGGTTGATAAAAATGTAAAATGATCTCAATCGCAGGTAAAACGTGCGGGTTCACTAACTTGATCGCCGTGTGTATGATAATAGTAAAG
Organism: Diadema antillarum; assembly: GCF_040938485.1. Lineage (NCBI taxonomy): Eukaryota > Metazoa > Echinodermata > Echinoidea > Diadematoida > Diadematidae > Diadema > Diadema antillarum. The sequence continues at coordinate 490,085 of NW_027271666.1, forward strand.
ATAGAGTAAGAATATTCGATGAAGAAGACCTTTTATGTATAAACGGTTATTCAAAATTCTACAGTTTCATGGTGTACTTTATTTCTCTAAACAACAAAATGATAAATCTTTATGAAAGGAATGTTTAAAATGGAGACGAGTACGAGGTTGACAGAATCGAACCGTTATAAAAATAGAGTACAATTGAATTGTCGTTTTCGATCACATCCATCGTCCCTACTTTAATTATCTTGAAAAAATTAACTTCATTTAATATGATATCGTAAGATTTTTTTCCTCACTTCCCATTCTTCAGAGATTTAGTGTACATCGATCAAGAACGCCCTGAAGGCCATGTTTGTGCAAACAACAAAAAACAAAAACAAAAACAACAACGTAAAGCGCATGGAAAATATTTTTAATCTGTGAATTTTTTTGGTGGACTGCCAATAATCCCATATCTCTTCATTGAAAAATGTTTTATTCACTCGTACGCGTGTTCATTAGTATGTGTGTGTGTGTGTGTGTGTGTTCTTGTCGTAACATTTTTTTATCAATGTTTCAGTTAAAAGAAAGATACTCAAAATATTCAAAGTAGTCAGTGGGGAAAGTCCTTTTTTAGATTAATGCATGTGTTTATTTTGCTTTACATTGCTTTACCAAATTTGCAGTTTGTGTGGTGTGTATTTTTTCTAGATAGCAAAGTTAAAAAAAAATAAAAAAAAAAAGATCTTGACGAATCTCGGAATATTCAGATATTACTTAAAGGATGATACTGACGTGATAATCTCTATTACTATTGTATTCCCACTGCAGATTGTAAAGAACACATTAAGATAACAATGAGAGGATGTCATTTGCAATGTAGGCCTACTTGTGAATCAAAATATGAAACATATTGGTAAATATTGCAGACAGCTTTGATTTAAAAGCTTTCAGGGTTTTATGGAGTAGCTTACCTGACGGGCAGAAGGTCTTGGTAGCAGTGGTGGAACCAAAATCGTTCCATCCCGTACAGGAGACTTCGGTGCCCCCTTCGGCCCGAGGGGTGAAGGCAGTCGACGGCGAGCGGGAGGATGAGAGCGTGACGTTATCGGCTGTGATGAGGAAGGTATGGATACCTGGTGTCGGCTGGTACTCCTCGTCGATGTGACAGACCACTGTGTAGATTTTCCCGTTGTTCTCTCCCACGCGCTCGTTGAACTGAACATCGATTATGTCATCTATTATTCAATATTACGTAAAAGGAAGAAAGTAACCATGTAACTCGAAGGTGGGAGACTACAATAAAACATTTATCAAACGATTAGAAAGACAAGACAAGACAAAGGTATGCAATCTATTTTTCAGGAATTTGAAAACGCTATGCTTCACAGGTCTTTAATTGCTTCAAATGTTTGTAGAATGTCACGTGCGGGTATCATGTGCTTAGACTAGCATATCGTGTCATATTTGAGATCGAAACTTAGCTATATGTATAGTGGAATAATATTCATTGTACAGTGTAGTACATTCTTACTCTACAACTTTTCTGAAATAACCAATGAAGCAGACAAATAACCTATCTTAAAAATATAATTTCTGGATTTACCTCTAAAACAGTATAAATCCATCGAACGCGTTGAGCCACGTCTATTCCTTCCCTCACACATGATGTTGATACACTTGTTGGGACGAGATTCCACAATCGCAGACGAGACACTTGACGATGAAATCGTCTCGCCGTCAACGGAGATCTCGTATGAGTTAATCGGAGGTGTGGGTTGGTCACGTGGTTCGATGTGACACGTGATCACAAGATTAACCTCGCTCGCGACTTTCTGCTCTTCAATCTGCAGAGTTATGATGTCTTCCCCCGGAGGATCTGATTTGAGTATCATGAAGAAATTCAAACAAACATTGTATACTATTATCCATATCTGTTAGTGGTATCATACCTTTACGTTGTAACCATGAGAAATAAATTCAAACACCTGGCATCAAAATACACTATACACCGTGGCAGCGTTAATTAGGCATTGGTTTCAAACTTGGTTTAAAACATCATACGTTTGAGAACATCTCGCACTCCTCAAGAAAACTATGTAAAGTTTAATTGTTGAGTGCATAAACTGTTGAATACTTCTATGTCATATTACTTATACTTCTATGTCAAATTACTTAAACGGGAATAAAAGGTAATGACATATGAAGACTATCGTCCGTAGGTGTAGGTATGAAAGTTTAAGGGTTACTTTTAAATAATCATTAATGGGAAACTATTCTCACTGAATGCAATACACAATTATGTTGATATATACATAATCATGACACCAAATAATGCTAATGAATATTTAAGAATATGTATACATGTTGTTCATTTGTATTCTCGATGTTTATTTTTTTCCTTTCTGCTTAAAGCTAATCTCGTTATTTGTAGCATCCCAGGCTTAATACCCCGGGCAATAGCAAAAGACTTGATCAATAAAAGTTACCTGTTGGACAAAATTCATTCACTGTAGATGTTGAACCAAGTTCATTCATTCCAATACAAGAGACACCCGTGCAGCCTGGAGGGCTTGGCGATACCATGAACGATGACGAGCTCGAGTTTGACACTGTCACACTTCCAACTTTGATCTCGTACCTTTCGAGAGCAGGGTAAGGTTGGTCGATGTCGGTCACGTGACAGGAAATGTTGACAATACCTCGACCATTGTCATCCAAACTTTCGTCGAACTCGATGTTGATGATCTGATCACGAGGAGGATCTACCAACGAATTTTACAGTTATGTATTGCTTAGGTTTGCATGGTGAAGTAAATGAGGAGAGAGGTTTGCTGTAACACCATGTGTATGAAGTCCTTACAGGGATCGTTTCTTAGCAGAGGAATGTTATAAAGAAGAAATAAAAATGTTAACCATTTTGAAGGAGAGATGATAACGTCATAATTATCAGAAAAAGCACACGCTTCGAAACAAAATCAATACAAAACAAAACAAAAAATATGTACGTCAAGAGGGGCATCAAAGAATTTGTGTAATTTTGATTGAGACCTGACTTTAGGTTTCAAATATTTTGGGGCGATAAGGAGAAATCTCTTATGAAATGTGAAAGCGCATGTAATTCCAAGAGGACTGCAGCGTTTAGTTGATGGAAATTGATTTTGAAGTGTCTGAGATATATAGAAAACAGAGTGAGTCTAATAAAATGTAGGACCCACCTTTCCTTACAATTGGTTTGATCTTCTTTGTTTTTGGATGTCCCAGCCATTCCAAAACCGATTTTCATCAAATAAACTTTGAATTCATCTTAGAATGGTATGCTCTGCACCATTTCAAAAGTGGTTTCTTAGTATCTCACACAAAAAAAAAATTAACAGACCAATCATCAACTCCACCAATACTATACCAATTTAAGGTTTGGACTGGACGTATCCGGGCAATTACCCCCCCCCCCCCCCCTCTCTGCTAAATACTGGTTAGTGGTAAAGTTAGAGTAAATATTAGGGTTAGGGTTAGGTTAAGGGATAGGTTTAGGGTTAGGAGTTTGCGTTAGGGTTAGGATTACGTTCAGGACTAGGATTAGGATTAGGGCCAGGGGAAGGGTCCGGGGTAATTGCCCAGGGGGTAATTGTACAAGACCGGGACTGGAAAGTAGAATCTGAAAGAGCAGATATTTCATGAAGTGAGGAGATATGAACAGCCATGATAAACATTCAAAACTGTAATGTCGCAACACGTAGGTTTATCCTTTCCTTTTGTCATACATGTAGTATATTCCTATGTAAATGAATTGTCATTTTCGCACCGATACCTGTGTATCTCCATGCATAAATCGCGCATTGCTTGCTATGTGTGTGCTTTTCATAGCTGGAGCTAATACCACTGCACATAGGACACAGTTCATGTACATACATTAAAAATTAAAAATCTTCAAATATATCTATAAACATGAATAGGTGTAATTTTATTGAATACCACATACAGTGAAACGAAAAGGTCTTACTTCTGGGACAGTAGGTTCTAACAGATGTTGCCGACCCGATGTCATTTTCACCAATACACGTGATATTCGTGCAGCTGTCCGGTCGAGGAGATAGGGTAAACGAGTTGGAGGTCGACAATGTTTGACTATCTCTCTTGATGACGTAACTGTCAATAGGCGGGAATGGTCGAGTATGAGAGGCTATATCACAGGATATAGTCAAATCAACGTGACCACCAACCTCCCTGAGGTTTCCCGACTCTTGGAACTCAACCTGTAGAGCATCATTTGGCGGAGATGCTGTACGGGGAAACAAAAAATATCGGAACTCGATTTTTCAACATTACAGACAACTTCAACTAAGAATAACTCAGCAGAGCTGAAAAGCATTTTGACACTTTCAGTCAAAGAGTCCTACTGAACGACGCCATATTTCATTTCTTCTATAGTGTTTTAATGGGTGTACGTCACGAGACCGACACCCACGAGTCATACAGCCCACGAGTTATACAGCCCAGAAGTTATACATCCCACGATTTCGACACTATTGAAGTTAACAAAGCCCACGAGTTCGATATCAAGTGAAATAGGCCCACGAGGTATAGGCCTACAGCTCATGAGTTCGACACTAGACAAAAGGCTTATAAGACCGACACTACCAAAAAAAGAAAAAAAGGCTCACGAGACTGACACTTCCAAAAAAGATCGACAGTTCATCTTGTCGGTCTCGTGGGCCTTCTTTTCCTAATGTCGGTCTCGTGAGCCTCTTTCGCGTAGTTCGGTCTCGTGGGCTTTGATTTCGTAGTGTTGGTCTCGTAAGCCTTTTTTTTTTTAGCGTAGTGTCGGTCTCATGAGCCTTTTGTGTGTAGTGTCGGTCTCATGGGTTTTATCAAATATAATGTCTAGTTTCGAACTCATGGGCTGTATGACTCATGGACCAATTTTTTAATGTCGGTCTCGTGGGATGGCCCAGTTTTAATATCTACGTTTTATTTATGGCAATGCGATATAAACTGTTTCACAACCTGTCACTTTGATTGTTACAGTAGTCAAGCAGTAGAAATTCGATTAGTAACTGGTGCATTTGCATTTGTGTATCCCATACCTCTTGGGCAATAGATAGATGTACTCGATGTCGGTCCCACGGCGTTCCTTCCTTCACACGACAGTTCGATGCACCAACGAGGGCGTGGAGAAAGGACAGTAGTAGGAGAAGATGACTGGGAGAGTGTGACGCCATCAGCTTTGATGACGTATGAATTGATGGCTGGATGTAGCTGGTTCTGTGTGCTCACGTGACATTCAATATTCAAGGAAGATCCCTGATCACGTGTCTTGATAGTAATCACGTCATCGGCCGGGCCATCTGCGAAATAGTTGAATGAAAAACTGCATAAATTCCAATTGATTTGTGACTACATAACTAAAAGGGACAGATAAAATACCGAAACGTTAAATCATTTTGATATTCACTTTATTTCAGGCAGTCCAGGTCCACAGCCAAGAGACTTTTTGATGGAGGGAAAACGATTTGAATCATCCTTCTCAGACACGGTTACTACTACCAAGGTCACTCTTCTTGAATAACGCAGACTTATGTTCACACTGTGTACGCAAAGACATAGTACAGTATATGTCAGGATTTTAAGAACTCTCCGACAACCTTCGAAGCTCCACATGCCTATAACTTGTGTTGATGATGTGTTAACAACTCACTAAGTGAAATCTGGAAGCGGTGCAATGGTGTTCCTACTAACAAACATGAAATAATGTCAAATGTTGGGGTCAAAATTACTCTTGGATATAATTACAGACATACGGTGTTTTTATCATGTGAGATGTAACAGACGAATGGACGAACAGTTTGTATGTGTAAAATTACATCTCTTAAAGGGGATGGCTAGTAACTGATCAGTGGGAATCAGTGAGAATGCTGAGGGATGATTGTTCCAATCTTTGTGAGATTCATTTAAGAGTACATTATACATCTATTGTAGTGTGAAAATTATTTGCTTGAGAATGGTCTCATATTCAAGTAATGTGCAGTTTAATGTTTCCAGGTTAGCGTGCCTGTATGGTCAGTGACGGGGCATTAATCTGCACATTACTTGAATATGAGACCGTTCTGAAGCAAATACTTTTCACATAACAGTAGATATATAATGTACTCTTAAATGAATCCCACAAAGATTGGAACAATCATCCCTGCGCATTCCCACTGATTCCCACTGATCGGTTACTAGCCATCCCCTTTAAACCAATACGTTGGTCTTTGATTAAAAATATGTGAATGATATATATCTACCGATGAATACGACGCTATCTAAATTTTTGTGTTTATTTTGTGCGGTAAATTGTTTTGGTTTCATGGACATCAGGTAAAGCAGAGGTCGTACGGTATCGATCGGTACTGAAAAACGACACAAAAGAAAACGGGGACGACATTGCACAAGGAAAATTTGTTGTTGTGATGTTGGAGTTTCACATCAACGTCATTATGATTCTCTTATTTTTCAAGAGATCAAATATTCAAAGATGAATAAAACAGTAGACACTATACAAAGATGATGATGATGAAAAGGATGCTGAAACAGAAAAAAAATACCTCGTAATGTTAATTTTTACGGGAACATAATTTTCCCCTCTGCCAAGTTGTATTAAGTCCTTTGCAATTCGTATATCTTTTTTTTGTCCGATATTTGATGACAAAGTTTGCTAATTGATTCAAACGTATGACGCGTTCATACTCTGTCGATGTCTATCCTATAGAATACAATATTAAACAAACTTATTCTAGTATGTTTTATCATCAAAAAAATATCCATACATCTTTTCATGAGAATTATGCATAAAATACGTTCTGTTTGCGTTCGGAAATAGCAGCGACCCCCTTTGTGTGCTCTGCAAGATTTGTGACACAGCCTTGGCTATAATATCTTTATATTCAATCACTTCTTTTCGTTTATTTTCATTTTCAGCAAAGAGTGTCAGTGTACAAAACATAGCATGAATTTAAAAAAAAACAATAGTTCTACATAATATCGAAATAGCTTAATTAGCACAAAAAAGAGAAAACTATCCTCGAATAATGTTGAAATGTTGCAAATATTGAAAATAATCAAATGAATATGCATCTGCATGTGGAGTTTTATTTCAAAACGAGCTCACTTCATTCTCGTGGAGATATTTGTGATTAAAGTTGCTAAAAACGAGTAAAATAATGACAAAATAAATGATGTTTTCACTCATAACTTCTGGAATATTCCTTATGTTACATGTGACGTATTACTTGAAAGATTTTGTTTTGCTCTATCTGATGATTAACTTACTTTGAAATGATTAAAAATGGCGCTTAGCCCATTTTGCAGTAAAACTCTTCATATATACAAACACAAGTATGTATGGGCATGGGTTATACAATAAACTATTATACTCAATACACACACAATATACAAACTGAGGAAATTAATGAATTACTTAATAAAGGTGATACAATAACTGATTGAAATGATTCAAATTTAAAAGCGTTTAAACGTGGTGTCTTGTAAACAATGATTTTCATTTATGGGTTTTATTTTTTTTTTTCTGTTAATCAATGTAAATAATTTGTAGCAGTGCCAAACGTCCATCTTCGATGAATGGCAAAATGATGCCTTTAGAAATAAAAAAAAAATACAATTTTGAATATCTCTACTCCGACAAGAGATGAAATACAATATATTATGTTCTCTAATTGATATGTCCGACAGTACTTTATAAGTGGAAGAAAGAGAAAATGAATAAAGACAGACTAAACACTCTTTGTAACTATCACATTTCTTGGCAATTCCATTATAGCTTTAAATGTTCGTTTGATTTCCTGGTATCTCGATGTTTTAGGCAAGGATTCTCAACATTCCCCGCTTACTTGTCATAATCATTACTTACGTTGTGTAATGTCGCAAGGAAGAATGATGTCAACGTTAAGGAGTATCCCTCCGCGCTCAAAGCGACAATAATGTTATGAATATGTATTTATGTAAATTACTTCAATGTGTTCAGCCCAAGAGGGCCGGAGGATGTTTTGAGACTCTGCGGACTGACAGGAGGAATAAAGTTCAGTTGCTGTTACTCCAAGAAAGTTTGGTATGGTGGTGATCTGTTTGGTGTCACAGAGGATAATTCTATGTGTGACATGCAGTTGAGTTGCCATCATCTTTTCCTTACTTCCATAATAGCACGTATGATATTATGTCTTCGTTTGCAAGACATGACACAAACTACGTTTGTTTTCAATCACTCACATGTATTGGGAGAGTTATGGTGGACGAACATTCTTCCTTAATTCATGGAATATTTTCTCCTCTGTATGCCAAAGCTCTGCATGCAAAAAGACACACAGGCATACACAGCATCATCATCATTATAATTTACGACATCATTCGTGTATAATTTATATTGTATTGAAAAAAAAAATCCTTTATCGGACGAGTGTAAGAGAAATGAAAAAAAAATTGTATCACTTTGGATTATGTCAACTTTTTCTTTTCTTTTCTTTGTGATGATGAAAATAAATAAACTATTGAACATGAACATGAATCGTCACCATCATCGTCATCATCATCATCATCATTATAATCGTCATCATCATCGTCATCATCATCATCATCATCTTAATCATCATCATCGTCATCATCATCATCACACCACTAGTTATAGGAACGTGCAGCTGTACAATAACATTAAAGACTTACGTCTAACGTTCAACGTGGCTGATCGTTGAGAACCGGAAATGATGCACTGTAGCGTCTTTCCATGGTGCGAGGAGGAAGGGGTGAAGGTCAACACACTTTCGATGTTGTAATACGTCTTGTAGTGATAGCAGCGATCTGTGCAGTAATAATAATGTATACGGTCCGATAGAATACTCTCTCCTTCGACACTGCACTCAGAGCTATCTCACGCGAGATTTTGTCACAATCGTTGCATGCTTTATCGACTCTTTTATTATCCTTGTAAAGTGTTTTGGGGACATTAGCAAACAAAACGTGATGACTAAAAGGGGAAAAAACAATTTGGATTGACATGCAAATGATGAAAAATGCATTACAATTTTGATTATCTATTCATATTGGAAGGCATTGCTTCAAAATGTTTATTTTCAGAGCAATTTAGTGTGGTGATGAACTTAATAGTATCATCATGTATTTACATTACATCACTACTTGTATTACAAGTACAATTACATCACTTTTTACGATCAGTGATCTTGTATATTTCATGGGAAGTAATTAACATCTCTTAAACATGCGAAAACGCCAGAATCACAGAAATTATTTCTTGACACTCACGTACGCGCCGTGTTCGGACGTCAAAGACAATACCATGTGTAAGATAAAAAGGGAAGAAAATGTTTGCGCTATCTTGAAGAATAGATTGACTTTATTAATTGTACGCACTGCTTTCCTGCTTGAAATAACGGTTTAAGTATATTTCAGCATACTTTCTTATATATCCTTGAACTTACACGTGAAATGAAGCTATTCGCATTTTTGGGAGGCTGCACTAACACACGTAGAGACGCCGATGAGTAACTTCGAATGTGTGCCGCAGAAACGACTCAACTGGTGCGACGTGTGTGTCACCTTGTATGACGTTTATTCTAATTTTACGTCACTGTTGGATTAAGGATACACATGGTCAATTCCTGATAAGTTAAGTCTTACAAGAACATAGAGAACGAAAATACTCTTCGACGGTCGGGATATGTGGAATCATAGATACTGCCACCAGGTATTATATGTTTTATATCTGCAAATATTTTGGCTTTATAGCAGAAGATGTGTTTCATTTATTTGGAACGTCACAACTCCAATTGGGGTTACAGTCATCCCCCATCAGCACACATTTCAATACTCAGAATGCTTCTTTGACCACCAAAGGGAATACTAAACAAAGACCAGAGCAGAAAGGCTAAAAATGACGGACAATCATAGCTTTTCCCCTTTATGATTCAAGCTTTCCAGTGCGGACAATTGAACAAATAGACATTAAGCAGCAAAGTGGGAAGAAAAACTGCAGCTGTTTCACGAGAAACATTCATCCGTAGCGGTGTGAGAGCAAATGTTACGAAAAAGTTGAACTCACAATATCTTTTTCAATTAGTCCTTAACTAGTTGGTTGATGTTAAATTCGTTTTGGTGAACATCTGTGTTTTTTGCGAACATGCTACTAACACTAGAGTGGTCTACATCGGGCATACTGCTGTCTTCCATTGAGAACTGGAGCCATCAATTGATAATTCTTTGGGAAATTTCAGTTTTTCTTCAAATCCAACAGATAAAATAATACGCTTTCTTCATGTTTTAGTTTCTTGAATCCATGTTACTCGTATGGCTAACGTGACCCCATTCTAAAACATCTGTTCCGAGATATGTCCGCGTTTTTACGTCAAATCAATAATGGACATCAAATGTTACTTCCGTCGCCTTCGATCAAGAAAATTACAATTTAGATCAACACGGTGGCAATATCCCGACGTTTTGATATTCAGTACTATCGGACAGATGCATTTGTCATGCATACTAAAGAAATCGCGTCCTGCATCATTAATTTGCGTCAAAGCGTGTTCATTTCCGGTAGGGGCGGTGAGGCAGAAAGATCCGGCCGATCGAGAAAAACAAACGATGGTTTTGTGTCGAGAAGGATTCCACCTCAGAAAAAGATAAACCATTTTTAAGTATAGAATCTTCCATAATCATTGTCGTAGTAATGGCGATGTGGTTGTATAAGATTTTTTGTTAATCCCGTATTTCCTATCACAGATAGAGAGGCCGATTCAATGCTTGCATTTTCTGCCTGTTGAACTTTCCAGCACTTTTCGGAAATGAACAGTAAAACGGTAAGCTCTGCTTCATGCAAAATTTATCCCGTAATTTTTAATGGGATGATTAGTGTCTCGAGATATTGGAGTCTCTATTCTGCCTGGTTTTTGATTGCTGTCGTCATCACGGGTGAAAGTACAGAGAGTTTTCTGCCCCATATGAGTTTCACTGCACAAAGGTTACTTCCGTCTCTGATGTCTATGTTAGAGATTTCCCGTACAACATGGAGTGCCTAAGCAGTTTCACACCGGAAATCGTTCAAAAATGTTTCAGAATTAAGTCTGCTTGGCTATTGCACTCACTCACGAACTTGTGCATCCTATAAGACAAGTACAAACTCACTCACACACACACACACACACACACACACACACACACACACACATATATATATATATATATATATATATATATATATATAAAGCCAACGTCCTACTTAAACTCAATGGGACAAACAGTTTTTCGTTTGACAAAAGAAAGTCATTTCATCATTTTTGCATTTTGTTTTCGTGTAGATAAGGTGAAGATCAAAATCAATAGGTTCACTGTTTAATGTTCAGCATGTTTATTAGTTTCCTAGTGGCAGTAATGCATTTGACATCAAAGAACAAATATGTTATTGCAAATATATCATATATATATATCATGTATCATAAACGTACATTTGTCATTTTTTATGTGAAATATATGTTCAATAACAAGCAAAATTTTACAATCTCTGCTTGTCACAGACATAGACCACCGATAGAACATTATCTTCCTATTTTCTTATTGATATTTGATACACTTTTTTCCCTATGATGAAACAGCGATACTTCCATGCTATGGTCAAAGTGTCTTGATATACCATTAAAAATACCAAATTGTCGACGACCCTGCCTCTATGCATAAAAGCCAGATCAAAAGGGCAGAAACCCACTCATGCAGGGGGATGCTATATCCATAGTTTACGTGATAACGCACAAATTGCAGCTAATGAGGTGCATGTATTACGCAAGATGAGTACTACTTTGTCTCATTTATCTCAGTAAGGTTACATTTCATAACGATGCTAACTTTTTCCGGTCAGCCTATATCATATCTATCTGTGGGTCGACTAGATCGTGTGCTTCCCTGGTAACCCCATCCTTTGTCTTGTCTAGCTTGATTGCTATTTGTGACCACGCCCTCAGTGATCTGGACGCCGTCCAAGAACCAGCTCGCTGTCTGTGACTCGAGCACTCCACTCTCCGTACATCGCGCAGTGACTTGGCGGTTAGCTGTCAGGGTACTCGGTACGGTGAAAGTCACGGCGACTGTGGAATGAAAAAAAACCACACCACATATTCATTTTATAAAGTGAAGAATAATTTGCTTTTTTGTCATGACTACAATTAACCTCAACAATGGTCAAGGATAGCATCTTCTCGGAGGTGTAAGTAATAACTATTTATTGTTTGTCTGTCAAAATGTGTTACCCTCAAGGTTACTTTCTTTAACAAGACTTCTTTGCGCGAAGAGCCCAAAAATTACCCAATGCAACAATTTAAAATATACTGATAGGTTTATCCTCACTCGTTCTTAAATTCAAGATGGACATAATTTTCACGCAAACAATTGCTTTTCCCTTGTTCGTGTACAGTATTATGGATGTAATTATCCTTTCTTGTATTGTGAAAGTATCTCTGCGATATCTTTCTAAGCCATTTGGGCAAAAAAAAAAAGTCTTCAAAATGGAAAAGTAACATTGATACATTTATATATTGTATATAGTCTCATTACAAAAATTGTTTGGAGTGTTTGCAACTATATAGAGATGATCCCACGTGGACACAAGAAGGGTTTCTTACCACAAGAATGCACCAAGAAGAGTAGGATTCCACCTGTGACTGTAACTTGTGCCATGTTGGTCCTCCAAGAGTCCAAGATTGCCATCTGCAAGCAAAATAAAACAAAACGTTTTTAGAAGTGAATATATTGTAGGCATCGATATTATACGATATGAACATTTAGATACGCTACTTGTGTCGGAATACAAACTCTTGTGGAGAAAATGATTTATTACTCTTATGTAAAGATCTTACAGTCAACAATATCAAGTCTTCATTGCTATTGTTGCGAACCACCTCTCCCATAAAAGGCAAAGTACATTCAGCAAAGTTCCTATGATATCATTTTAAAGTGTTACTACCATAATCACAAGTTAAAGTCAGAACACGTGACGCCGGCGATGACTTCTTATGGAGGCCGTAAATCTGTGAGTCATTTATATCGTGATATGATTCATGTCGGGAGTGTGATCGTGCGGAAGCACATTAAGGTATAGTTCTCTTGGTCGGACAGAAATATCACTCCGCCTTAGATGACAACAGTCTTGTGTCCTGAGTCAATTTCACACCGCAGAATAATAGGAGGACACCGGTTTAGCAATAATACTTTGTGGTATTTTTTTTTCTGCGCATACCGTAAGTTGTGACAAGTTGTGACAATCAAACAATTTGCTCGAGTTTGTCCATTTTAAAATGGTCTCCAAGCATTACTTTACGAACACGTTGGTCATACATTTTCCCATTAAAACAAAAAAGTCGCCAGACATGAATTTTTAGTTAAGACCATATTCTGAAAGAACAGACTTTAAGCTTTAAAATGATGTATAACTCAAATTAAATGGACTCTCCTAACCTATCTAAATATTGGAAAGAAAGCACAAACTCAGAAAAAGTGTGACTGAGAAAAGAGGCTCTGAAGTACTGTGTCTATTCAAGCGCTCAATCTTTACTGTAAACCGTGCTGGCTGTGCCATGAATGGGACAAAAAACAGGAAGTAAACCACCAGAGTAACAACAATGAAGGGATTATCAGCTTAAACTGAAATTAAGCATGCCTCATTAACACATTCTGTCCATAATATGCCAACTTTCAAAGCAGTAGCACTATCCTTTCAAAAGTTATTAGAGTTGAAAGTGGAGAGTGTGGACAAGGTTTTTTCAGAAATGAAAAAGGGATTCTAAAGACACACCTAATCACACTATTCTACCAAAAATGTTCGAAATAAACTGCTAAAAAAAACCACACTTTCCTGCCCGTTTTATGATACCCAATTTTAGCAAAATGTAAAAGAAGACCCGCTCTTTCAGAAAATATGAAAAAGTCAAGTTCGGCTAGGTTGACACATTTCACTTATTTTCAGTCCTCACGCAAAATCAGTGTGTGCGACTTTATGTTCGTTTTGAGGTGCACGGTCACTTACATGTTGGGGTATTTATAGAATGTAAATACATAGGTAAGCCGGCATAAAAAGTAAGGTGGTCTATCTACGAACTTTATCATGATGAAAATTATTGTGATAATGTGTGTACATAACTGCATGGCGACAAAAATAAAATAAAAAAATTAAAGATAATAAAGTGAGATTTATTTTGCTCCTTTTTTTAAATTCTTTTAATTCTTCAATTACATTGTTATTGCGGTACACTCATTCTGCATCTATTAGACAAATTTGGACAATTACTGTGGCAGTAAATGTCATTCCCCCCCCCACCCCACCACAACCCCAGCAAAAAGAAAAAAAAATGTATAATTTATAATGGTTTGATTTTCCACTAGCTTTGGAATTATGCACGAAGATTTAATATTGCATGGTTTAGGTACTAGTATTTGTCTGATAATGCGACCGTACTTTTTAAAAATTGATTAATAGATTTATAGACAAAAATAAGGTTATCTAAGGTTGTAAAAGAATTGTATACCCTTGGGTAAGATGTCTTAATATGAAAATTATACTTGCTTTACAGAATTACAGGTTTAGTTTTGAATTCATTCAAAATTTCCAGCTAAAATACGCATTGGCAATAAGTATTAACAATGTTTCATGTTATGCTTAAAAGTCGAATTATTCATGATGATTGGATGGATATCAAACCTCTTGGAGTAGAAATACATTGTAATTCATAATAATTCTATCATCTGAATTTTTTGGGTCTTATATTACTAAAACGCTACGGGGTGGGGGTTAAAGACTTAATGATTTATCATGTAGTTGTCTCTTTTATGATTACGGTGTCTCCCTCTTGAAATGCACCTTACCATAAATAGACATACAAATACCATGAATACATATGTGTGTGTTAGCTATCGTCAACCATTCAAATAACTCGTCAGCCCACACTTTACCTTAATTCTATTTACCATTTGAAAGTCTAAAAAATCTGGTGTATCAATGTCAATTTGGAACGCTCATGCTTTTATTTAACATAAAATGTTTAAATTCTTTTCCACACTACTGTCTTTCACTTCAAACTCAAATACTTATTCATGCTTAATTAGAAATGGTATATAGATGTTTCTCTTTCAAGGAAGATCTGAAGTTCTGATGTTAAGGTCCCAGATTATGATGATCAATACCTGACGGTATACAGATACTGCGAACAAAAATCATTTACATTATGTTCATAAAATATACATTAAAAAAAAAAAACTTTTAGAGAAAACCGTAACACACAGCACATGAAACAGTTAATATGATTTCATTTTATGTGAAAATTGATCATTAATTTTTCATATAAAATTTTTGTCTGGCCTCGTTTTCGTATAAGACCGTCCTATATAGAATAATAATCACATAAATTTCCTCAGCCTAAATAACAGGTATTGACATTTTTGTTTTTAATTGTTTGCAATTGTTTGCAATGTTTGCAATCGTAGAAGCATTCCAATGAAACAGTTCGATGGATAAATTAATATTAGTTTGTGATATGTGCGTATAATTTTTTTTTTTATGTATTAAATGTAACATCCATCCCAACTATGTCACGTTTAAACTTATGGGTAATATCAACCCTTTCAAACGTAAATGTAATGTCGACCCTATACGTGATACCTTTTATCAAACCCTAAATATAATACATGTATCGACTCTTAATGGAATACACGTACTTAACTAGTAATATAATAGGGGTCATGCAAGCATCCTAAACTGTAAAATGTAACAATTTAAACCCTATGTGTCATAATAATCGACTCATAATGTACATGTATATATTTCATTTAGGGTTAAAACCTTTTACAAGTGGGGTTCACATGATTATTGCACCTAAGGTTTAAGGTTTGTACACTTAGGGTCGATGTCACAGTAAACATTGTTATTGTAGTCAGGGGTGATAGAAACTCTGCGTTGTAAAGTAGGATGGTTCTCATGTTTTTGCTTTGTCCCAGTAGATTGCTGAAATGTTTGCACGAACAGCTCAGGATGCGTTTTTGTGTCAGGCGTGCCATCTTTTCATTCTGAAAAAAAAATGAAGAGATTAAAAACGCAAACACAAAAAACCTCCCCACTCCCACGAAAAAAAAAAAACACGCAAAATGTATACACACATTTTTACCAATAAAACATGTTCTTTTCTTAAACAGCATACCCATGGTTTATACCTATGTTTTCTTAAAGGGACTACACAGTACTGGTTGAGGTGAAGATTCAGCTTGTAACGTTTTGCGAGATATTTAGAAACCAACCTGTAAAATGTTAAAGAGCATTTAATTCAAAGGGGAATCAAAAGTTTATTTGATTAAAATCGGTTTTGAAATAGACTGAGATATCTAAAAACAAGGTAAAACAAAGAGATCCTTATAAAAATTATTGCCCGTCAATCTTATTAGGATCGCTTTTTTGGGATATATCAGCAATTCAAAGACTAGTTTTCACCAAATAAAGGTTGAATCCTTCTTGAAATTATATACATGCATTTTCATATTTCAAAAGAGGTTTCTCATCATCTCACTTAATAAAATAAAAATAAGAATTAAAAAAATGTTATAAAACTGACGTAAGGTCTCGACCAAAACTATACGCTTTCTTTAATACAGAAGCTTTAGGAATTAAACTCTCAATTGCAAGCTATTTTAGAATATAATACCTCATTTTAGTTGTGACTTCGTAATAAGGTTCATAGATTTGTCTCCAGTGTTTTAAACAAGGTTAAAAGAGAAAATTGAAATGCATTACGAAAACGACACAGTATTGGTAATGATTCCAAAAAAAAAAAAAAAAAAAAAAAATCTGTCTCCAAGGAAGACTTCTCAAACATATTGTAGTACTTCACAGTAAGGATTAAAAAACTGAGCATCCCAAAGTATGAGGATTATACATGCATATCTAATACAGGAGATCATATAGTACACGACCGGTAACCAGATACTGTGGTGGAATATCGTCTTAACGATAACAGTCATTTGATAAATACAATATGAAGCTGTGTGGCAAGATGTGAGTCAAGACTGAACCCTTTGTCACAGAGCCAAAAAGAAAAAAAATACCAACTACTAACATTATCACTTCATATATTGCTACAGAAGTATTCACAGACCAAAGTGAGTGAATGAATCAACGATTTGTTTGCTCTTACATTGCTCCAGAAGTTTTAAAAATTCGAAAGTAAGCTTTAGAAATAAATGGAGATGATAATATTAACCTAAGCAATTTAAAAAAAAAGTGAACAAATTAGCAATGCACATTTCTAAAATATAGTTCTGTAAAAATAATTGACGAAATTCTTCCGTCGAGATGCTTTCATTGCAACTGATTGACACATAGCCCTGCATCGACGTAAATAAGCACTGAATTGATCAGTGTTTTAGTAGTAGCCATGATTGCTCGAGTATGTACCCCCATGATTTTTTTATCATGGCTACTACTAAAACACTGATCAATTTAGTGCTAATTTACGTCGATGCAGGGCAATTTGTCAATCAGTTGCAATAAAAACTACCTGTAGTTTCATTATTTTCAAAGCATTGATGTGAAGAAAATACTTTGAAGATTGAACGGATGTCATCATCACCATCACCTCTTTCTCTCTCCTTATAGACATACTAATTGTATATTATATAATTATGTATATATCTGTGTTCTGTATTATGTCTAGATGTACATAATTGATATAATTGCACACCCACGTTCTTCTATCACGTCAAGATATCATACAAAGTCAAATAAAAACATATCTTTATCACACTATTTTTTTAAATTGCATAATCATGTAGGCCCTATATCATACACATAAGTTGGATGGTTTGATACCACATTATACTACATTAATGTCAAGTGGTATCTTTATATTAATTGTGTTGTTTGCTGTTGTTTTTCATGATTTCAGCTTCCTCTAAAGACAATTTACGATTATAATTTGCGATTTGGTGTATTATAAGATACATAAAGCTTTATAATCATCGTAGTCAGTGCAGTACCTATCTACGGGCGGGAATTGGGTGCTGCTAAGCTTTCAGCACCTGCAAAACTCGCATGTAATTTGATGCTTGTGCTGTTTGAAGTGTGCTATGTTCTCTGTTGACTTTTGCCCGTAGACCGATTCTATGTCATGATAATGATGTTCCCACGATTGAAGAAGTTGGAATGTGTGATAAATCATACTTCAATCATGACATAAAGATCTCACACGAGCTACCTCTTCCTCCCTCCCCCTTCTCCCTAATGAGGTACTCTTCTTGTTTCCAATTCCCTATCATGCCTTCCAATGTCTTGCATTTCTATCAGTTTTCGTTGAATTGTATGAAATTTATGTACATTTGGAGCAATTTGGACTCTCATGCTGACTTTCACTGATGCCTTGTAAGAGAAAGCGATAACTCTCCTGTGTTCATCAGTCGTACACTGTGACTGAAATGTTGTATAGGATATTTACCATGTATGTTCACCAATAAGATACAGAGCGCTCTTGTTTTAACAAAATACCGCAGTTATATCGAAATTGTGTTACCAGGGAGTACAAATTCGGGTTCCAAAATCATTATCAGTGAATTTCATACAATTTATTTCTTCGGCTGTAACAAAATTTCATACAAGTGTATCATGAAAGAAAATTATTGAGAGGACTTCATTTTAATGGGAGATACCTGCATTTATATCATTTGCCGCGGGTGTATCGTGCTGTCGTTTGTTGTAATACCGAAAATGATAAAACGTCAAAGGAGCACATGATGGAATTGGAATTAAAAGCCTTTATTTCACTTTCCTTCTTACAAGACTTCTTCTTTTCAGAACGATTATTTGGCAATAACATGTAAAAACCGATGAAATTTCTCACATATTTTCATGTTAACATACTCCATACCCCTATATGCCTAACATTCTTTAGCTATGTCCCATCTTGCTATTAATGAAAAGGTATACCCTGAAAATGTCCCTGCTTCCCCTCCAGTGCTTACGAAGCCGACTAGTGGATACAAGTTACATCCTGGACTATCTAATTTCAGATGTTTGGAAAATAAACTCATGAACACTAACCTGGAACTTTACTTCCTCATTAGTGTTTAATTAATGATAGAGTCTAAGCTCGTTTTGTTATCAGACACTTCATTTAAAAGAAAAGACATGGTACATGACACCGCAAACGTTTGTTAACATATCAATCTGACACGAATGGTCGAATGGTACTTTATTTTGTTTTCATACACTTCAGTTACATCAGGTATAAGGTGTACACAGTGCGATATCACTCTGTCCACCAGACATGATGGCTGGGTTGATTTCTCTGAGGATGTGCATTACGATCTGGATTCTTAATGAATAACATACATGTAGATTTAATGCACAAATTATGGATACAACAGGGGTTTTTTTCTTCTTTTATCGAGGGGAATGTTTACCTAGGTGATACAGTAGGTAATAATTATGATATTGACTGGCCTTGAGGGAGACACCAGATAAATATTGCTCGCACTGAAAGAATATTTTCTGGTATCTCCCTCGAGGCCAGTCAATATTATATAACTATGTTTCATCTGTAAAATGAACATTGATTATTTTTATTGATTTTTTTTTACTTAATGAAACATATGCATTCCCACAACTTGTTGCTGACACATGTTTATAATATTCTTCCATTTGCTCTCTGAAGAGGTGAGTCAAGTGTTCTTTAATTTACCTTGAAAAGTGAAAGTTTCCATTTTTATTATTTCTTTTTATTGTGTTCTGCAGTGATGCCACAAACTGTAACTTTAAACATTCATAACTATTAATCAGATTGTCTGATTTTCCTTATACTTTCACTGTGTTCTACCAATATTGCTGTATTCACTCAATCCACATAATTATGAGGAAAAAAGAACCATACATTTAGAACAAACCCCCAGAATGATGCATTTGTCTCTTAACAGATTTCAGCTAAATGAACACATTTCACGAATTTAGTTGTTTTGCAACCTAGACTGCCTAAAATGGCATCATATAGTTGTTTTTAGCCACTTACTAAACCCTAATTCTAACTCCTGAAGTTTCCTTCTTCTTTTTTTTCTTTTTCTTCTTCTCCTTTTTTTTTAAGGTTTCAGCCAGCAGTATTTGTAATATAATACGTAGATGAAGGACTCTTTCATACTGTTGTAAGTTTAAAGAGAAACTATCTTCACATACACTTACACAAGAATAAAGCCATGCCAACATCATTACAATCGCTGCATCACTTCATTTCTTGAATATTCATTGTACTTTTGTATTAGTGTTTATACACCATGCACTAGCGTAGTACAATGTACTGGAAGCGATTATGTCAAAAAGCATAAAACGTGGAATGGTTCTACCTTTTGACATGTTTGTACATGTCTTGCTCTATGATATCAGTATGCAAATAGATGCATGCAGAAATTTTGTTTAGTTTCTACACGTATCGTCCCTCTGAATTCCTTAATTGGAGAGTCGGTAGCCTGTGACGGCACAAAGAACACATAACCTTCTTTTGACTTTTATCAGATTCCATCACATTTCATTTCGAATGATTGGTGGAGATATTAATAGTTTCTGCCTGGCCAAATTCTCCCCGATGAGTCACTAACAGGGAGACAGATGGGTTACCAGAGGGTAAAGATCCTTTGAAAGGGGTACTACATGTAGCTGCCTTCAAGATGGCACAAGCACTGCATGTGCCATGTACAGAAAACCCTTAGGGTGGGGTAACCAAGTATGAGAATATAACACACAATGGGGAAACTTGTACAAACTTTGATAGGTGTCTTCTACTTAGCAGGTTGAAACTTTATCATGCACTGTAAAGAGGATGATAAACCATTCTGTCCAGCATATTACATAATTATGAAATGTGTATCCGATAACATTTTAGTCACCATCTTGCATTCCAAATGCTACAGCTTACTGGAGGTATTCTACAATAAATCATAATTAGAAACTTTCATGAAATTATACCTTTAGGTAACAGTATCCTGCTGCTGTTTGCGTACTGCCTTTATGTGAGCTTTAAACAAATTGATACATAACAATATCTATATGACTTACATTTTATGTTCGTTTGTTCGTTTGTTTGTTCTTTGGTGGTTTTTTTTGTGCTTGTGTTTTCTTTTACTTTAACAACCTAGAATTGGCGGAAACCTAAGAGCTGGTCAAGTCGGCAGGTAATAAATCAAACCCGTACAGTGAAGCAAAACGCGATTACTTCATAGGAAATAAATACACGCATCAATAATATAACGCTTTTCTTTGAGGGGGCCGTTATGAATATACGTGTTTGCAAGAGGTTAGATCACGTGACTAGGACTTCAGCAACATTTCATGTCATTTATTGTGATCTCTTTTGATTCACTATAGAAGTGAGTGTCAGTCTACAAAGGTATGACTTGTGAGGATGCTCTGTGCAAGTAAGATCGTTCATCGTGTCAACGGTTCAACATCACGCGCTGATTGATTTGGATATATTTCGCTTATTCTGACAGTTAGGTTAGAAATTTAGCCTAAACTGATTACCCAGCAATGATAATAAGTCATAAATGAATGGTGATAGCACAACTCCAAAACTGTCGCTCTTCTTTTATAGCGTGATGCTGACTTTACAGATGCACGTGTATTTACAAATCATTGAATATGCCCGAGTGTGATTGTGACGGTGCTTCGAAGATGTAACTGGGTGTTAAGTCTCTTGAATAGTTTTACGTTTTGTATATGGTTGGCTGGCCGGTCTGCAAGGATGCCTAGCTGACACCACGTTGTCGCGAATGCTGAACACACACTCTCGAAAGTTCTACTTTTGCTCTATACTCAATCTACAAGCAACTCAGTGCGGGACATCGTCTTGCATGATTAGGCTCTTCCAGGCTGTCTCGCGGTGAGTTAAGTCTGTAGTCGCTGTGTTACTGGCCGCCTGGTTGACAGATGAAACAAAGAGAAAAATTATTTCAAAAAATGTTTTGATGTTAGTAAACTGTCCTCAATTATTCATTTGTGTCATTAGATTTTTTTTCAGTGAGCAAGGTACAATGTAAATGTACATGTATTAGACCTCTCCAGTCATACTTACCTTATTTTATAATGTATCGCCTGTAATTGATAACTGCAAAGACAGACAGAGATATATATGTTAATTGCTAACGTATTAACATGTTTATTGTACATACCTAGCAAAAACAGTCCTTGGTATGACCAATATTGTAAATACACGAGTTTAATAGAACGAATGAGCTTTCTATCACTTCAATTCATTTCATATCTTTTCATTCATTTCATTTTATGTTTATTTCCAACAAAAACGGGATTAGAGAAAATTATTTACAGGTAGATATGCATAGCTTTACAAAAATCAATCCAATGGATAAAGGAGATCCTGTGAATGGAAGTATAATCATGTGCTGTGAATTTTATCGACTGACAACAGAGACGAAACATGTTTATCTCTATTATGAGAAAAACTATTAGAATACAACTAATAACATAAGATCATACTGTGCCATAAATAACAGTCATTATTGAAATTACATGATATATACATTACATTTATTATATAATGCAAATAAAATCTACTTCATCATATATTAACATCATGATGCTAAATCACCTCGGTGGAAGAAGAGAGTTGTTTTCGCCTGATGACTGCAGCAACACACACCGCCACTGATAAGATGAAGGCGATCGTTAACAATGCAGCAGTGGTGGATTCCTGGTGTAACACTCCTTCGACAGTTTCCATCTCTGGACATACATTACCTGTTGGGATGCATGAAGGTATTATAATATTACAGTGTGCAATCAACTTCCCCATGATAATGAGCAATACATTTTGTTGTTAATTTGTTCAGTTATAAGGAAAGTTCGATATAGCGATGTAGAATTTGAAATTATGTTGCGGTTTTAGGAGAGTATTACCTTTATGTCATTTTTTGACAGATTTCCATCCCAAACAACAGAGTTGATAGTGTTAGTGACTAGACCTTTATATATTATGTATATATATATATATATATATATATATATATATATAGATATATATACATATATATATATATATATATGCAACCTCAATTCATATTAAAACAAAAGCTTATTACCTCCTGGACATATCAGATCGAGTGAAGTACTCCAGCTGTGTAAGTTGCTTCCGTTACACATGACATTAACGCACTTGTGAGGACGAGGTGACAGTACGACGGTAGGATGCCATGACGAAGACAGGACCTCACCGTCGATCACGATGTCGAAAGTGTCGAAAATGTCTCCCGGGTCAGTATGACACGTGATCGTCAGTTTGTTTTCACTCTCTCGATCGTGCGTCATGATGGAGATGATTTCATGTAGACTTGTCGGAACTGAATTGGGAGAAGTTACAGTTATACAAAACTGATCAGGTAATGTGTCCTAACATAATTATATGCACGCATTATAAGCACTTTCAAATTCAATGTCATTTGTTTCATTTTAGAGAAAGCTTAATGGCGCCACGCTTTGTTAACCCTGAAGACTAGAAGTTGCGTACACTAAAAACACTGCGCATACCCCAAGTCTTTTTTTAATGGCACACCTTAGTTCAAACTTCATTTGGCGACGACCGAAGTGGTAAAACTGGTAAAAACTAGTTCAAATGCCACTACATACATATTATGATACTCAAAGGCGATTCCCCGAGTTATGAACCTATACAGATGCACTAGTGACCCAGAATTATGTTACATTTTCCATTATTATACTCCTCTTATGTCTTCAATTATGATATAAACAAGGCTGTTTCGGTCCTTACCTTCATCTGTAGGACAGTATGTCTTTTCAACCGATGCAGAGCCAACTCCATTTTGACCGAGGCAAGTCACGTGAGTACACTTGTCTGGACGAGGTGCTATGATAAAGGAAGGGATCTCTGACGACGAAACTATCTCCTGGTCTACCTTTATGACGAATGTGTGGATGGGAGGGTAAGGCTGATCACGTGGTTTCAGTTGACAAGTAACCAAAAGGTTTCCTCCTAGATGGTTGGCGTCCTGTTGTTCGTGAAGTCTGATTGACAGGGCGTCTGCTGCAGGTGCATCTATCCATGTATGGTGATCAATCAAGAAACAAAAAGTTTTTGGAGATACTTGCATCGTAATATCAAAATACTTTAGCCGATACCTGCACTAAAATGTGACAAAGTCATACTATCGTCACCAGTGATATCAATGGCTTTGCTGGCGAACTCATTCAAGCAGAGAACGTTTTTAGTACTTTTAAGCAAAATTTTAAGGTCATTGTTTGTTTTATCCTACTTTCAAGTTGATCGTGATCACAAGAAATATATCTGCGTTCTCACAATGATGCCTCCCTCACGTGATAATATTTGTTTGATTAAAGTGCTACTTTATTTAGCATGGGAACCTGCAGTTTAATTTTGAACATTATATTTTTCGATTCTTCAAATTCATTACATTTTCAACATAATTGTCTTCTCGCATGTTTCGTCATTTTTATCGTCATTGCCAAATTGTACCTAGCTTGTATTATTACTACGAAGCCTAAATCCTACAAACTTTTGCTTTTCAGTAGGTTCCTCATATATTGTCCTAATACATTTGTTTAATTCTGTCTCAAATTGACTGTTGTGTTGTACTTAAATGTGGAATATGGAACAATGAATAAAAGAAAAGAAGACTAAAGAATAACCTTTCGAATTCAACACTCGTATGTTACATGTAATCACTTCTTTCACATTGTTTTATGGACACATTTCCACAGACCCTTCTATGTAACAACAATAACAACATTGCACTGAAATCTTCATCTGAATTATAGATAGCACTTGAAAATAAACGAAGAACATTTACGTTTTGGACAGTAAATAGACGCTGTCGTTGTATTTCTGAATCCGTTGCTTCCTTTGCACGACACGTCCACACACCAGCGGGGAAAAGGAGAAAGACGAGTTTGAGGTGAAGACGATCTCGATAGCTCGACGCCATTAACGGTTATCTCATACATTGCGATGGGTGGAGATGGTTGGTCGTGAGGAGTCACGTGACACTCAATGATAACACCAGGCTCGACATCAGGATCCCGTTGATCGTGAAACTTGACGGTTATTACATCTTCTGATGGAAGCTCTTAATCGAAATAGAATGAATCCGAGTGGTTATGAAATATAAGTGAATAGTTTATTCGTAACATTGTGTACATTCTTTGTTTTTTTACTGGACTTAGTTGCTATTAAATAGCATACTATTCAGATTATCAGGTAATGAATCATATGTAATGCTTTATTCATTAGAACATTGGTTCATTTTGTTTAAACTCCAAATGCACAACTAGTCGTTATGCAGTTTTATTTCGTCTCCCAGTGGTCGGATGATACATCCAACTGCATTTTGAATAATCACACGTTCGTCATACATTCAAATTTATTATCCGTTTTTATCGAATATCTAAACTACCTGACCCGCCTCCACGAGGTGGTGGCTTAAGACGGCAAGTCGCATAAATGTCATTTCGAATATTTCCCTATTGCCATGTTCATAGAACTTTCATCTTACTATTATTTTAAAAATATATGAGTTCTTCCACTTCAATTGCAAAACACTGCAAGGAAAAGGTAAGCGAGTCGCCCACCAATAAATGAAATTTGGGGCTACAATCCGTTACAAGATTCTCTGTCCATGGAAATCAAGATTTATGTACATGAGGTAATTTCAGAAGACAGAGTTTACAAATATATCATTATCCTGTTTATAATATATCTATATATTATATACATACACACACACACACACACACACACACACATATATATATATATATATATATATATATATATATAAATATATGTATCAATACATACATATGAAGAGTTTGTTCGCAAAAACCGATAAGTCCATTTTTGAAAATTTTGAAATACGGTCTCTGTCATAAAGTACAAAATAATACCTTTTAAATGACATATTGGTCACTACATATAAAAGTACATTTTTGAAGTTACGGTCAAAAGAAGCATATATTTTCTTATTATTCTCTTTATTTTTCTTGACTTTTAATCGCAAATATCTCCATTTGGCAAATATCTCCATATGGCAGAGACATATCGGTTTTTGCAAACAAACTCTTCATATATATGTATATATAATTCATTTTATGTATGTATAACACGAACAGTTCAAACAGATGTAAGTTAAAGATTCCAATTTGAAACAAATGTGATACACAATCACAATCTAAGTATCCCAGTTAGTCATACATTCATAAGCATGCGTTGGGGCCATTGGGGGTGTAACTATGATTACCTTGTAAGGTATAAAATTACCACAAATGTCTTATTTCCAAGGAAATTAGCATTACGGAACCAGGCCATAGCTTTTTTCTTCTTTTTTCTTTTTTCTTTTTTTTTTGGGGGGGGGGGGGGATAATCTAATGACACATAACATAATTCCTACAAACGTGTAAAGATCCCGAAAGGCAGTTGGTTATGAAATCTAAAATCCAGTGCATGAATCGACTTCGTTGTTAGAACAGTGTTTGTTTATCTTGTTTGTTTGTTTGTTTATTTATGTGTTGGTTTGTTTTTCACGTTTCAAAGATTCATTTTTTTCGGGGGGATTACCATTCGGTACATTATACAAAGAGCAGTGAACGTCTCATTATGTGTACTTTTTGCAAGGACTAAGAACGAATCTACTGAATTTAAAGTACTTGTAGTAGACATGCTGGTGAAATATCACGTAGCCAGTAAGGGAAGGAAGAACTAATGTACAGACATGATACGTAGGTTACTTCGCTTTTTGGCACTTAAGGACTTACTAAAGAGCAGAGTTTATCCAGTGCGACCGCGCCAAAATATTGATATCTTTTGTGCAAAGTCAATTACAATAATTGCAGTAATTAAAAAAAAAAAAAATGTAATGATGTGTATGGATATTATGTGTTATGTAGGCAATGTAATCTGAATATTCGCATTTGACTTAATTGCTTCTGCCTCCTGAATATTCGCTCCCCTGGTTTTCTTCTTTTTACTCTCACTCTCTCACTAGCTCCCTCTCCCTCTGTGCCTTGGCAATATTAATATCCTCTCTCACATATTCTTTCATTCATTCTTTCAAATACATATGATGGTGCGTAAGAAATGTTCGTCTTTGCATCTGCAAAATATCTTTATTGCATTTCTCGATCACCTCGGATTACCATGTTTGATAACTTTGTGAACGTACATTTCATCTACACTGGACTTTCGTACACCGATACAGCTGTTTGAATATACTAGTTCTCACAATACATTATTAAGTTACACTTTTCTTAATGCACTCTTTCCTCTCAATCACAATCTTACCTGTTGAACAATGGTGAGGGAGGTATTACAATGACAGGCATACCTCTAATATCGTCACACAACATATACACACTTTAAAACACACGAAAGTGATGGGAGTCTCTTTGTGCGAATATACCGGTTTTATTCTCTTGATAATTGGCGTTTATAACGGTACAATCACGTGTTTTAAGATACCATGATTTTATCGCTACTAGATATAAAAGGTTTCGTTTGTTTTAAAAAAAAAGCTTACCATAATAAAGTAGAAATATACGTTATTTTGCAAATATTGTTTGAACATACCCTGACTGGTTTAAGGACTAGTCAGTAACGACTCATGCGGCAAAAAACAAAACTGCTGATTAATGCTGATCGAAACTCGACTTATAACTGAGAACAACGAAACAACCGAGCAAATAAAACCGTTTACTAACATCTCGAGATAACAAAAGTCAGATAAATAAGGCCTGATTTTTCCTTTGAAAGTAATAACCTTGGCATGTTTAAAGTATAATATTGGGTTAATACCGTCCTAGAATAACGAATTAATGCATGTGTATTCGAGATATCGATGTTGCGTACTATTAAACGTAAAAGGTAATTTATTTGTGAATACAGTGTGTGTACAATTTGCACTGGAAAATAAAACGATTTGTGGATTTGGGACAAACGTTCAAACAGACCAGAGCTCGTTGCAGTTGCAAGGATACTGTATGAACATATCGGACATATTGACATATTGGAATCAAATGGGAGAATTTAATAGGAAAGTAAAAACAATATTTTGTAGCGTTGTATTGTAATTGCCAGTAAAGCCGTTTTACATCTAATGGCAGATCTGATCATGGAAAATAAATCTAACTACACTGTACATGAATATTTAAAAAAAGGTCGCGACTTGGTTTTTTTTTTCTTCTTCTTCTTTTGCTCTCCTTTAGTATGATAAATAACTTCCCAAAACCTTTTGCATGAATTCGACAATTTGGTGATTGCTTTAATGTCTGACAACACTGGGTGAAGTGAAAAAAAAAAGTTAGGAAACGGCAGACTCGTGCATTATATGAATATGTTATCAACTAGGATTGCCATAGTTCATTGTAATGACGCAGTTATGATCAAATCTATCTCTACGGTTATCCAGTGTGACATTATACGAGACGAAAATGAACCATCCTCTCAAAAGGAAGAAATGAGTAATCAATAAGTCCAAGATGAATCCGTTCACTGGTCGAAACTCTGCACCTGAAAAGAAAGAATTTGAAGACCAATCAATTTCATTCGGGAATGTACATTATTTTGTCTATAAAATCATTAATATAACATTTATAGGTGCAAGTTCTTGTGTTATATCAAATTAGTTCATTCACTATTTAACTATTAGTTAATACACTACACGGTATATAGCGAATACCAATGTCCGCTACTGGCGTAAGACCCCACGGCTCGCCACCCTTTTGGCCGTTACTTTCTGAGGGGCGCATTCATAGCAACTCTTCATGTTTACAAACCGATACGAGCATATGACTAAACAGACATTGTTAATCTGCCCTTCCAGCAAAACACACACACACACATGTAAGTATATCAAAGTTGTACAGGTTATGGCATAAGTCACCTCCACTGAAAAGATTATTTCGTTCATTGCACTTAAAATTTGGTACTGGACCGCATTTACTTGATGATACACACTCAGAAAAAAAATAAGAAAGATATTACACATATGAAATTAAATCATTTAAATCTTATAGACCAAACTGTCATGGTTTCATTCAAGCTGAGGGATAGAGACGGGTATTTTTATATATGTTTATATATATCTACGCCTTAAAAACAAGTTGCTGATCAACACTTTAAACACGATTTTTTTTTTTTTTTTTTTTTTTTTTTTTTTTTTTTTACTCTGGTGAAGTGCAAGTTGAAGGGTGTTGGTGCTTTCTTGTGGCATTGTGGTCTGATCATCTTTTAAATACCTCGTCTACGGGGAAGAATGTTCTTCTTCTGTTGACGTAAGCGACGCAGACGATTACGGAAAGGAAGAACACGACCACAAGAAGAACGTAAGTTGTCGACGAGCGTTGGAGAGCTCCTTGACGCTGAAATTCTGCTATTATTTCCACAGCTTTACGAGTTTATGTAAGACAATGAGACAAATGCTCACTAGTCCGAAAGACAGTATTAAGCAAGATTCCGGAATATGCTAGATTGATAAATGTAAAAGGTTGTCAATCGCCGGCAAAGCGTGCGGGTTCATTAACTTGATTACCGTGTGGTTAATAATAGTAAGAATAGAATAAGGATATCCTACGAATATTTTACTGCTTTAAGGGAAACGTTATGCCTCCAAAAAAAAAATGATACTTCTTAGTGAAACAAATGCTTAAAATGGAGAGGAATATGAGACTGACATAATCGAACGGTGGTGACAATAGAACAATATTAAATGTTCGTTTTCGATCACATCCATCATCTCTACTTTTATATTCTTGACAAATTTACATGTAACTTCATTTAATATGATATCGTAAGATTTTCTTTTTCATCACTTCCCATTCTTGTGTAGGCCTACATCGATCAAGAACGCCCTGGCTTGAAGGCCACGTTTGCGCAAAAACAGAACAACGTAAAGCGCATAGAAGATATGTTAAATCTGTGAATATTTTTTGTGGACTGCCAATTATCCAACATCTCTTCATCAAAAATTGTTTTATTCACGCGCACGAATGTTCATTAGTGTGCGTGTACGTGTGTGTGTGAGTGTGTGAGTGTGTGAGTGTTTTTGTCGTAAAATTTTGGTTATGAATGTTTTAGTTCAAAGAAAGATACTCAAAATATTCAAAGTAGTTGGAAAGTCCTCTTTTAGACTAATGCATGTGGGTGTGTTTGTGTGTGTGTGTGTGTGGTTTTTATTTCTGTGCTTTTTTTTTTGTTTTTTTTTGTTTTTTTTTTTCTTAGAGAGAGAGCAAAATTAAGATAATAAAAACGATCTTGATGAATCTCGGAATATCCAAATATCATCCAGAAATCTTTTTTTTTTCCCTTTGATATTAATAGAATGACACTGACGTAATGATCTCTATACCTATTGCATTCCCATTGCAGATTTTAAAGAACACATTAAAGGACAAGTTCACCTTCACAGACATGCGGGTTGAGTGAATGCAGCAATATTAGTAAAACACATCAGTGAGAGTTTGAGGAAAATCAGACAATCCGTTTTAGAGTTATGAACTTTTGAAGTTTCTGCTCACTGAAGGTTGGAAGAGAAGACTACTGTAGCTTGTGATGTCACATGAGTATGCTTTCCACTGGTTTACCAGCTTTGCAGTTCGTATGTTGTGGTTTGTTTGTTTGTTTGTTTTTTCTTAGAGAGAGAGCAAAATTAAGATAATAAAAACGATCTTGATGAATCTCGGAATATCCAAATATCATCCAGAAATCTTTTTTCCCCTTTGATATTAATAGAATGACACTGACGTAATGATCTCTATACCTATTGCATTCCCATTGCAGATTTTAAAGAACACATTAAAGGACAAGTTCACCTTCACAGACATGTTGGTTGAGTGAATGCAGCAATATTAGTAAAACACATCAGTGAGAGTTTGAGGAAAATCAGACAATCCGTTTTAGAGTTATGAACTTTTGAAGTTTCTGCGCACTGAAGGTTGGATGAGAAGACTAGTATAGCTTGTGATGTCACATGAGTACAACGATATAATGAAATTATAAAGAAAATTCAACATATTTTCACTTTCCTCGCTTAATAAAAGGTCTTTTGACTACCCTCTTTCAGAAGGCAAGGGGAATAATATTACCCTTAACATACTTCCATGATAAGTTGAGGAAATGAACACTTCTTTCACAAAGTAAAATTTTGTGAAATTTTCTTTTTATTTTCTTTATGTCGTTGTACGCAAATGACATCATATACTGTAGTAGTCTTCTCATATAGAAGTAACTGCGCAGATACTTTAAGAATTCATAACTTTTGAATGGATTGTCCGCTTTTCCCTACTTGTTGCATTCACTCAATCCACATGTACATGAACGTGAACTTGTCCTTTACGATAACAATGAGAGGACCACGTATATAAAATTCATAATACTTGTAAATCAAAATATGAAACAGATTGATAAAAATTGCAGCTACCTTTCATTTAAATGATTTCTTCTTATGATAATTATGCTTTCAGGGTTATGCCAAAGCTTACCTGATGGGCAGAAGGTCTTGGTTGCAGTGGTGGAGCCAAACTCGTTCCATCCCGTACAGGAGACTTCGGTGCCCCCGTCGGCCCGAGGGGTGAAGGCAGTCGACGGCGAGCGGGAGGATGAGAGAGTGACGTTATCGGCTATGATGAGGAAGGTATGGATACCTGGTGTCGGCTGGTACTCCTCGTCGATATGACAGACCACTGTGTAGATTTTCCCGTTGTTCTCTCCTACGCGCTCGTTGAACTGAACATCGATTATGTCATCTATAGTAAAGGATGAAGGGCAACCATGTAATTCGAAGTGAGACTATAATAAAACGCTTATCACAGTGAGGAAGACATTCTACAAGACAATTAAGACGCAGTTACGAGATCTATTTATTCAGGAATTTAGATACATCACACGTAATTTATACCGTTCTTTCAAAATGTTTTTGGAATATCACGTGCAGGTAGGCCTATCACGTGCTAAGACTAGCATAATTATTGTGTCATATTTGATATCTCTTACTCAGCTATGGTTATAGCAGAATAATATTCATATGCATTCTTACACTAAAGCTTTTTAGAAACAAACAAACAAAAAGCCTATCCTGGAAAAGCCAAGCTACAAGTGAAATTCATCTGCATATTGCGTATCATCTGAATGTCTTAAGTAGACGGCAATAGAAACAATGAAGTGCACTAGCAAAACATATAAAATAGAAATTCTGGTTTTACCTCTAAAACAGTACATCTCCGTAGAACGCGTTGAGCCACGTCTATTCCTTCCTTTACACATGATGTTGATACACTTGTCAGGACGAGATTCCACAATCGCAGACGGGACACTTGACGATAAAATCGTCTCGTCGTCAACGGAGATCTCATATGAGTCGATTGGAGGTGTGGGTTGGTCACGTGGTTCGATGTGACACGTGATCACAAGGTTAACCTCGCTCGCGACTATCTGCTCTTCAATCTGCAGAGTTATGATGTCTTCCCTGGGAGGATCTGAATTGGATATCATGAAGAAATTCATACAAACATTATATACTATTATCTATATCTGTTAGTGGTACCATACCTTTACGTTTTAAACATGAGAAATAAATACAAACACCTGACTTCAAAATACACTATACATCGTGACAGCTTTAATTTGACATTGCTATCAAACTTTGTTTACAACATCATACTGTTGGGGACATCTCGCATTCCTCAAGAAAACTATGTAAGGTTTAATTGTTGAGTGCATAAAGTGTTGAATACTTTTATGTCATATCACTTATACGGGATAAAAGGGATAATCTACACATCTTACCCTTGTAAAGTTAAGGGGGTAAGAATATCTGCAGTATCGGTCAAAAGTTCTGTTCTAAATAAAAGATAAAGGCATATTAACACTATCGTCCTTAGGTGTATATAAGAAAGCTAAAAGGTTACTTTTAAATGATCGTTAATTAATGGGAAACTATTCTCACTGAATATAATATACAATGATGTTGATATACATAATCATGATACCATATAATGCTAATGAAGCTTTAAGAAAATTTTTACATGTGGTTCATCTGTATTCTCGATGTTAATTCTATTTTCCTTTCTGCTTAGAGCTAATCTCGTCATTTGTAGCATTAGAGGTTTTATACCCTGGTCAATAAAAAAAGACTTGATCAATAAAAGTTACCTGTTTGACAAAATTCATTCACGGTAGATGTCGAACCAAGTTCATTCATTCCAATACACGTGATGTCCGTGCAGCTTGGAGGGCTTGGCGATACCGTGAACGATGACGAGCTCGAGTTTGACACTGTCACACTTCCAACTTTGATCTCGTACCTCTCGAGAGCTGGGTAGGGTTGGTCGATGTCGGTCACGTGACAGGAAATGGTGACAATACCTTGACCATTGTCATCCAAACCTTCGTCGAACTCGACGTCAATGATATGATCACGTGGTGGATCTGCCAATGAATTTAACAGTTATGTGTTGCTGAAAGGTTTGCATGGTGAAGTAAATGAGGAGAGAGGTTTGCTGTAACACCATGTCTTCGTAGCCCTTGCAGGGATCGTTACTTGACAGGGGAATGTTATAAGGAAGAAATAAAATGTTAACCATTTTAAATGAGAGCAATAATTACGTCAGAATTATCAGAAAAAGCACACGCTTCGAAACAAAATCAATACAAAACAAAACAAAACAAAACGAAAAAAAAAAAAACATGTACGTCAAGAGGGGCATTAAAGAATTTGTATAGTTTTGATTGAGACCTGACTTTAGGTTTCAAACATTTTGGGGCGATAAGGAGAAATATCTTATGAAATGTGAAAGAGCATGTAATTCCAAGAGGACTCCAGCGTTTGGTTGATGGAAATTGATTTTGAAGTGTCTGAGATATATAGAAAAACAGAGTGAGCCTAATAAAAGGTAGGACCCACCTTTCATTACAATTGGTTTGATTTTCTTTGTTTTTGGATGTCCCAGCCATTCCAAAACCGATTTTCATCAAATAAACTTTGAATTCCTCTTAGAATGGTATGCTCTGCACCATTTCAAAAGTGGTTTCTTGGTATCTCACAAAGAAAATCAACAGACCAATCATCATCTCCACCAATACTATACCAATCCTTTAAGGTTTGGACTTGACGTATCCGGGCAATTACCCCCCCCCCCCCCCCCGCTAAATACTTGTTCGTGGTAAAGTTAGAGTAAGTATTAGGGTTAGGGTTAGGTTAAGGGTTAGGTTTAGGGTTAGGATTTTGCGTTAGGGTTCAGATTACGTTCAGGACTATATAGGATCAGGATTAGGGCCAGGGGAAGGGTCCGGGGTAATTGCCCAGGGGGTAATTGCACAAAACGTCCGGGACTGGATAGTAGAATCTGAAAGGGCAGATATTTCATGAAGTGAGGAGATATGAACACCCATGATAAACATTCGAAACTGTAATGTTGCAACACGTAGGTTTATCCTTTCCTTTTGTCATACATGTATTATATTCCTTTGTAAATACATTGACATTTTTGCACCAATACCTGTGTATCCCCATGCATAAATCAAACATTGCTTGCTACGTGTGTGTCTTTCATAGCCGCAGCTAAGCACATTAGGACACAGTTCATGTACATACATTAAACATCTTCAAATATATCTATTAACACATAAGGCACCATGAATAGGTAGAATTTCATTTAGGCCTAATATGATTTACGACGAAACGAAAAGGTCTTACTTCTGGGACAGTAGGTTCTAACAGATGTTGCCGACCCGATGTCATTTTCACCAATACACGTGATATTCGTGCAGCTGTCAGGTCGAGGAGATAGGGTGAACGAGTTGGAAGTCGACAATGTTTGACTATCTCTCTTGATGACGTAACTGTCAATAGGCGGGAATGGTCGAGTATGAGAGGCTATATCACAGGATATAGTCAAATCAACGTGACCACCGACCTCCCTGAAATTTCCTGACTCTTGGAACTCAACCTGTAGAGCATCATTTGGCGGAGATGCTGTACGGGGAAACAAAAAATATCGGAACTCGATTTTTCAACATTACAGACAACTTCAACTAAGAATAACTCAGCAGAGCTGAAAAGCATTTTGACACTTTCAGTCAAAGAGTCCTACTGAACGACGCCATATTTCATTTCTTCTATAGTGTTTTAATGGGTGTACGTCACGAGACCGACACCCACGAGTCATACAGCCCACGAGTTATACAGCCCAGAAGTTATACATCCCACGATTTCGACACTATTGAATTTAACAAAGCCCACGAGTTCGATATCAAGTGAAATAGGCCCACGAGGTATAGGCCTACAGCTCATGAGTTCGACACTAGACAAAAGGCTTATAAGACAGACACTACCAAAAAAAAAAAAAAAAAGCTCACGAGACTGACACTTCCAAAAAAGATCGAGAGTTCATCTTGTCGGTCTCGTGGGCCCTCTTTTCCTAATGTCAGTCTCGTGAGCCTCTTTCGCGTAGTTCGGTCTCGTGGGTTTTGTTTTCGTAGTGTTGGTCTCGTAAGCCTTTTTTTTTAGCGCAGTGTCGGTCTCATGAGCCTTTTGTGTGTAGTGTCGGTCTCATGGGTTTTATCAAATATAATGTCTAGTTTCGAACTCATGGGCTGTATGACTCATGGACCAATTTTCAATGTCGGTCTCGTTGGATGGCCCAGTTTTAATATCTACGTTTTATTTATGGCAATGCGATATAAACTGTTTCACAACCTGTCACTTTGATTGTTACAGTAGTCAAGCAGTAGAAAATCGATTAGTAACTGGTGCATTTGCATTTGTGTATCCCATACCTCTTGGGCAATAGATAGATGTACTCGATGTCGGTCCCACGGCGTTCCTCCCTTCACACGACAGTTCGATGCACCAACGAGGCCGTGGAGAAAGGACGGTAGTAGGAGAAGATGACTGGGAGAGTGTGACGCCATCAGCTTTGATGACGTATGAATTGATGGCGGGATGTGGCTGGTTCTGTGTGCTCACGTGACATTCAATATTCAAGGAAGATCCCTGATCACGTGTCTTGATAGTAATCACGTCATCGACCGGGCCATCTGCGAAATAGTTGAATGAAAAACTGCATAAATTCCAATTGATTTTTGACTACATAACTACAAGGGACAGATAAAATACCGAAACATTAAATCATTTTGATATTCACTTTATTTCAGGCAGTCCAGGTCCACAGCCAAGAGACTTTTAATGGAGGGAAAACTATTTGAATCATCCTTCTCAGACACGGTTACTACTACCAAGGTCACTCTTCTTAAATAACGCAGACTTATGTTCACACTGTGTACGCAAAGACATAATATTATATGTCAGGATTTTAAGAACTCTCCGACAACCTTCGAAGCTCCACATGCCTATAACTTGTGTTGATGATGTGTTAACAACTCACTAAGTGAAATCTGGAAGCGGTGCAACGGCAGGCCCGTAGCCAGGGGGGGGGGGGGGGGGGGGGGTGCGTCGGGTGCGTACGCACCCCCCCCCCCCCCAATTCTGAAAGGTCCACTTTTTCATAATAACGGTTTTTAGCAATTCTCAAGATAACAATCCAAATAAATATAAAGACATATTATATGCTACGTAAATGTGGAAGAGTACGTTTAACAATGTTAAAAATAATTGTACGAAACCCTTTTGTTGTATGAACCATCGGATCGTCCCCATGCACACAAACACAAATGTTATGTATCAATTTGTGCGAGCTATCATTATATTGGCACTGCATGCCATGGCCCTTGACGCGTGTGACCGGTGTTTTTTTTCCACTGGCCGCCCGAGTACGTGCGATTCGTGGATGACATTGAGGTTGACACTTGCATTTTTTCACAGGAACAGAGGTAAGTGGATGAAAATCTAATAGCCTCAAGTTTACATATATGATAAAAATTAAAGAAATTTCCTCGAAATTACTATAATCGAAAACCTGAGACATTTTATATCTACGTCTCACAAAGATATAGTATACATGTATATATAAGTACATGTTGGCATGATAATGCCTGGGGATAGATTATTATGTCAACTATTTTCCATTATGAATGCATGCTCCAATCAAATTGTGAAAAGGTGGTCATGAGTTAGCGTTTCTTACGAACGATCAGGAGAGACAAAACAAAATGAAAGGCCTGTCTTACTCCAGTTCTCTTGTAACACTCATTGGGCCATTATGCATGCCTAACGAATTATAATAGCTGCTTTTTCTAGCCCTTTTGCTAGTACCAACATTCGAGAAAAGATCATCTATCAAGTAACTGTACGATCTCCGTGCATAATCTAATGCTTTTTACAGTACAAACGATTTCTTGAGCCTGCACCGTTTCAGGCTCTGTTCTGGATACGGCGGTAGAAACTCATTCATTTTTGTTGTTTATTTTATCATTATTTACTAATCTCTTTTCTAACTTACAGGTAGCGGATTTCTTTGCAGGCCAAATTCGGAAATGTAGTGTTGATTATTACTTATACATTTTCTCATGTTGTGACAGTTCTATTGGTTCTCATTTTAAAGTGAGCCAAAACCTAAGAACATTTTCACTTATAATTTCCAAAGAGTATTATGCAGGCACGCAAACTCATTTTAGTTGTATTTCATTGAAATGTAATGGGTAAAAGGGTATGAGAGAGAATGAAAAGTGCTGAGCTATGAAGTAAAATGGTAAAGTAAAAAGTTTGCCAGCTAGTATTACAAAAGAAACTCTTTCTTTTTTGTTTGTTTATTTTATCATTATTTACTTATCTCTCTTCTAACTTAAAGGTAGTGGATCTCTTTGCAGCCCAAATTCGAAAATGCCTAGAGACAGCTAGTACCCAAATATGCTACTATAATTTAATAGATAAGAAATAACCATTCCAGTATGTATCTTAGTGTGCACAGTAAGACAGATCAAATCAAATAGGAAAACATCTAAGCACTAAGCCTGAGGTCTGAATTTGCACTCAACTTCTTCCAATGGCTAACGGATGTTTAATTTTTGAATTTCACTGACCTCCAAATTTCACAAAGAAAACCTTCTTAGCATGATGGTTAATATGACATTTGACTGATATTGGAGATGTTTGCGAATCGGATCTACTACCTTTAATATGATTAAATCTAAAGTGATTATTTGAAAGTTCGGAAATGCTGGAAATATCCTACCACAAGGAGGCAAAATATAAATGGTTCACATTTACAATAAATTTTTTTTAAAGTTTTCTTATTTATTTTCGTTTTTGACAAACTCGCATACCAACGGCTGATATACTGTATAGTAAAGTGAATGTTTCATCTTCCAAACAGCATCCAATGGGATGGAAAACTCCAACTGAAAGGTGGACACCGTGACCATACTCGCTAAAGAAAACGCGCAATAGGGGTCGTTTTTTCTCACGGATTAGATGGAAAGTGTGATGTACGAGCGTATATGATCAAAGTGTATCAAAAAGGCCGAAATTTGGGAAAATGGTATATTGTTCAATCTGATGAAGTACTTCTTTAGGGTGCAGGAAACATTTAAGGAATACTTGTTTTTAAGGCCCGAAAAAATCATATGATCAATACTCGTTTAGGGGGCATTTTGAAAGTCCATGTATGAGCATGGTGTCCACCTTTTAATTGTCGCTACCCCTCCCGGGACAGTATCAAAGGACCGTTTTGTTAATCAACGCAATCCCCCCTTCCTTTAAAAATCCTGGCTTCAGGCCTGCTAACGCGGGTATACAATAGAAAAAATAAAAGTTAAAACAACACCAGGAAAATCACTATTCTCAATTTTGCGGCGGGCTACGCGCGCAGAGTCTCGAACACAATCAAACTTTGCAACTTCCTGGCAAAATGAGTTTTTACTATTTCCTAGATGAAATACCGTAACGCGATTGCATGCAACAGACGAAAATACAAATTTCCTCGAGACTTTAAAACGTCATTAAAACAGTCAACATTCACAATTTGCGGCGCGCTTCGCGCGCAAATTCTTATACAACTTTTGTAGTTCGGTCGTCCAAAGAATATATATATATATATATATATATATATATATATATATAATTGTGTGTGTGTGTGTGTGTGTGTGTGTGTGTGTGTGTCATCATTGGTATTGGTACCGAAGGTCCGTTTTTTTAGTGACCGCACCCCCCCCCCCCTTGAAAAATCCTGGCTACGGGCCTGAACGGTGTTCCTACTAACATGAAATAATGTCAAATGTTGGGGTCAAATTACTCTTGGATATAATTACAGACATACGACGTTTTTATCATGTGAGATGTAACAGACGAATGGACAAACAGTTTGTATGTGTAAAATTACATCTCTTAAAGGGGATGGCTAGTAACTGATCGGTGGGAATCAGTGAGAATGCTGAGGGATGATTGTTCCAATCCTTGTGAGATTCATTTAAGAGTACATTATATAGCTATTGTGGTGTGAAAATTATTTGCTTCAGAATGGTCTCATATTCAAGTAATGTGCAGTTTAATAATTCCAGGTTAGCGTGCCTGTATGGTCAGTGACGGGGCATTAATCTGCACATTACTTGAATATGAGACAAATATGAAGCAAATAATTTTCACACAACAGTAGATATATAATGTTTGGAACAATCATTCCTGAGCATTCCCACTGATTCCCACTGATCGGTTAATACTAGCCATCCCCTTTAAACCAATACGTTGGTCTTTGATTAAAAATGTGATATATCTCCCGATGAATACGACGTTATCTAATTTTTTGTGTTTATTTTGTTCGGTAAATTGTTTTGGTTTCATGGACATCAGGTAAAGCAGAGGTCGTACGGTATTTTCCCCTCTGCCAAGTTGTATTAAGTCCTTTGCAATTCGTATATCTTTTTTTTGTCCGATATTTGATGACAAAGTTTGCTAATTGATTCAAACGTATGACGCGTTCATACTCTGTCGATGTCTACCCTATAGAACTAACAAACTTATTCTAGTATGTTTCATCATCAAAAAAATATCCATACATCTTTTTATGAGAATTATGCATAAAATACGTTCTGTTTGCGTTCGGAAATAGCAGCGACCCCCTTTGTGTGCTCTGCAAGATTTGTGACACAGCCTTGGCTATAATATCTTTAGATTATTCAATCACTTCTTTTCGTTTATTTTCATTTTCAGCAAAGAGTGTCATAGCATGAATTTAAAAAAAACAATCGTTCTACATAATATCGAAATAGCTTTTTAAGCACGAAAAAAATGAGAAAACTATCCTCGAATAATGTTGAAATGTTGAAAATGTTGAAAATAATCAAATAAATATGCATCTGCATGTGGAGTTTTATTTCAAAACGAGCTCACTTCATTCTCGTTGAGATATTTGTGATTAAAGCTGCTAAAAACGAGTAAAATAATTACAAAATAAATGATGTTTTCAGTCATAACTTCTAGAATATTTCTTATGTTACATGTGACGTATTACTTGAAAGATTTTGTTTTGCTCTATCTGATGATTAACTTACTTTGAAATGATTAAAAATGGCGCTTAGCCCATTTCGCAGTAAAACTCTTCATATATACAAACACAAGTATGTATGGGCATGGGTTATACAATAAACTATTATACTCAATACACACACAATATTCAAACTGAGGAAATTAATGAATTAATTAATAAAGGTGATACAATAACTGATTGAAATGATTCAAATTTAAAAGCGTTTAACTGAGGTGTCTTGTAAACAATGGTTTTCATTTATGGGTTTTATTTTTTTTTCTGTTAATCAATGTAAATAATTTGTAGCAGTGCCAAACGTCCATCTTCGATGAATGGCACAATGATTCCTTTGAAAATAAAGATAAAAAATACAATTTTGAATATCTCTACTCCGACAAGAGATGAAGCATGTTCTCTAATCGATATGTCCGACCAGTACTTTATAGGTGGAAGAAAGAGAAAATGAATAAAGACAGACTAAACATTCTTTGTTACTATCACATTTCTTGGCAATTCCATTATAGCTTTAAATGTTCGTTTGATTTCCTGGTATCTCGATGTTTTAGGCAAGGATTCTCAACATTCCCCGCTTACTTACGTTGTGTAATGTCGCAAGGAAGAATGATGTCAACGTTTATGAGTATCCCTCCGCGCTCAAAGCGACAATAATGTTATGAATATGTATTTATGTAAATTACTTCAATGTGTTCAGCCCAAGAGGGGCGGAGGATGTTTTGAGACTCTGCGGACTGACAGGAGGAATAAAGTTCAGTTGCTGTTACTCCAAGAAAGTTTGGTATGGTGGTGATATCTGTTAGGTGTCACAGAGGATAATTTTATGTGTGACACGTTGTTGAGTTGCCACCATCTTTTCCTAACCTCCATAACAGCACGTTTGATATGTCCCCGTTTGCAAGATATGACACAAACTGCGTTCGTTTTCAATCACTCACATGTATTGGGAGAGTTATAGTGGACGAACATTCTTCTTTAGTTTATGGCATATTTTCTATGCTCTGTATGCCAAAGCTATGCATACCAGAAGACACACATGCACACACAGCATCATCATCATTATAATCATCATCATCATCAGCATCATCATCATCATCGTCATCGTCACCATTATCATCATCATCATTATCATCACACCACTATAGCAGCTGTACAATAATATTAAAGACTTACGTCTAACGTTCAGCGTGGCTGATTGTTGAGAACCGGAAATGATGCACTGTAGCGTCTTCCCGTGATGAAAGGAGGAAGGAGTGAAGGTCAACACACTTTCGATGTTGTAATACGTCTTGTAGTGATAGCAGCGATCCGAGCAGTA
Source organism: Diadema antillarum (assembly GCF_040938485.1). Classification (NCBI taxonomy): domain Eukaryota; kingdom Metazoa; phylum Echinodermata; class Echinoidea; order Diadematoida; family Diadematidae; genus Diadema; species Diadema antillarum. Next base: position 531,904 of record NW_027271666.1, read on the forward strand.
ATCGACACGACATTATACGGTCCGGTAAAATACTCTCTCCTTCGACACTGTACTCAGAACTACTTCATGCGAGTTCATTGTCGCAATCGCTGCATGCTTTATCGACTCTTAAATATTATCCTGGTACAGTGTTTTGGGAACAATACCAAACAAAAAATTATGACGAAAAGGGAAAAAACAATTTGGGTTGACATGCAAATGATGAAAAGTACATTACAATTTTGATAATCTAGTAATTTGGGACAGCATTGCTTTCCGATGTATATTTTCAGCACAATTAATTCTGGTGGTGAAGTTAATAGTATAATATTATCTATATTACATGTTTATACTGGTACTGCAAGTACAATTATATCACTTATTAGGATCAGTAATCTTGTACAATTCCTGGGGAGTAATTAATATCTCTTAAACATGCGGAAACCCAGAATCACGTAAATTATTTCTTGGAATTAACTTACGTGCCTTGTTCGGACGTCAAAGACAATATCATGTGTAACATAAAAAGGGAAGAAAATGTTTACGCTATCTTGGAGAATAGATTGATTTTATTAATTGCACGCACTGCTTACCTGTCTGACATAACAGTTAAAGTATATTCAGCATGCTTTCTTATAGATCCTTGAACTTACACGTGAAATGAAGTTATCTGCATTTTTGGGGGGCTGCATTAATACACGTAGAGACGCCGATGAACAACTTCGAATGTGTGCCGCAGAAACGACTCAACTGGTGCGACGTGTGTGTCACCTTGTATCCGAGTCGTTTGGTCTAATCTCATCTCACTATTGGATTAAAGATGAATATGTTCAATTCCTGATTAGATAAGTCTTACAAGTATTTAAAGAAAAAAATACTCAACGACGGTTGTATATGTGTGAAATCATAAAATACTGCCACCAGCTAATAATGTTTTATACCAAATATTTTGGCATTATAGCAGAAGGTGTGTTTCATTTATTTGGAACGTCACAACTCCAATTAGGGTAACAGTCATCCCCCATTGGCGCACATTCCAATACTCAGAATCCTTCTTTGCCCACCAAAGGGAATACTAAACAAAGACTAGAGCAGAAAGGCCAAAAATGACGGACAATCATAGCTTCTCCCTTTTATGATTCAAACTTTCCAGTGCGGACAATTGAACACATAGAAATTAAGCAGCAAATTGGGAAGAAAAACTGCAGCTGTTTCACGAGAAGCATTCATCGGCAGCGGTGTGAGAGCAAAAGTTACACCAAAGTCAAACTCAGAAAAATCTTTTTCAATTTATCTTTAACAAGTTGGGTGATTCTGAATTCGTTTTGGTGCGAAAATTCATTTTTTGCGAACATGCTACTAACAGTCCTTAGAGTGGTCTACATCGGGCATACCGCTGTCTTCCTTTGAGACCTGGAGACATCAATTGATAATTCTTTGGAGAATCTCAGTTTTTCCTCAAATCCAACATATAAAATGATACGCTTTCTTCATGATTTAGTCTCTTGAATCCATGTTACTCGTATGGATAGCATGACCCCATTCTGGAACATCTGATTCCGAGATATGTCTTCGTTTTTAAATCAAATCTATAAGGGGCATCAAATGTTACTTCCGTCGTCTTCGATGAAGAAAATTACAATTTGAATCAACTCGGTGGCAATATCCCGACGTTTTGATAATCAGTACTATTGGGCAGATGCACTTGACATGCATACTAAAGAAATCACATCCTGCATTACGAATTTGTGTAAAAGCATGTTCATTTCCGGTAAGGGCGCTAAGGCAGAAAGATCCGGCCGATCGAGAAAGACAAATCATACTTTTGTGTTGAGAAGAATTACACCTCATAAAAAGATATATCATTTTAAGTATAAAATCTACCTTCTTCATCGTTGTTGTAATGGCGATGTGGCTGTTTGTAATTTTCTGTTAATCCCGTCTATCCTATCACAGATAGAGAGGCCGATTCAATGCTCGCACATTCTGCCTGTTGAACTTTCCAGCACTTCTCCGAAATGAACAGTGTAACGGTAAGCTCTACTTCATGCAAATTTTCACCAGTGCTTTTTAATGGGATGATTAGTGTCTCGAGATATTGGAGTCTCTATTCTGCATGGTTTTCCACCGCTGTCGTCCACACGGGTGAAAGTAGAGGGAGTTTTCTGCCCCATTTGAGCTTCACTGCACAAAGGTTACTTCCGTCTCTGATGTCGGTTTAGAGACTCCCACGGCAACATAGAGTGCCTAGGCAGTTTCACGCCGGAAATCGTTCAAAAATATCTCAGAATTAAGGTTGCTTGGCTATGAATTGCAATCGCTCACGAACTTGTACACCCTACAAGACAAGTACAAACTCACAGCCACCCACCCACACACACACACACACACACACACACACACACACATATAAAGCCTATGTCCTACTTTAACTCAGTGGGACAAGCAGTTTTCGTTTGACAGAAGAAAATCATTTCATTATTTTTGCTTCTGCCTTTTTTCGTGTAGATCTTGAAAACTAAATAAGGCAAAGATCAAAATCAATACGTTCATCGTTTAATGTTCAGCATGTCTATTAGTTTCTTAGTGGCAGTAATGCATTTTACTTCAAAGAACTTATATTATTATAAATATATGTATGGATGTGTATTTATTATAGACGTACATATGTCATTTTTATGTGAAATATATGTTAAAAAACGAACAAAATTCAAGAACTGTCCTAGTCACAGACATAGAACAATTATCTTCATATTGTCTCATTGCTATTTGATACACTTCTTTTCCTATTATGAAACAGTGATTCTTCCATGGTATCGTCAAAGTGTCTTGATATAGCATTAAAAAATACCAAATTGTCGACGACCCTACCTCTACGCGTAAATGCCAGCTCAAATGGGCAGAAACCCACCCATGTAGCGATACGTTTTAACCATAATTTACGTGATAATGTACAAATTGCAGCAAATGAAGGGCACGTATTACGCACGGTGAGTTCAACCTAGTCTCATTTATCACAATGAGGTCGCATTCCATAACGAATCTAAGTTTCTTCCGGTCAGCCTAAATCTGTTATCAGTGGACCGAGTCGATTGAACATTTCCCTGGTAACCCCATCCTTTGTCTTGTCGAGCCTGATCGCTATTTGTGACCACGCCCTCAGTGATCTGGACGCCGTCCAAGAACCAGCTCGCTGTCTGTGACTCGAGCACTCCACTCTCGGTACACCGCGCAGTGACTTGGCGGTTAGCCGTCAGGGTACTCGGTACGGTGAAAGTCACGGCGACTGTGGAATGAAATAAAAAGAAATAAAAAGAGCCATTCATTTTGTAAAGTGAAGAGTAATTTGCTAGTTTGTCATGACTATATCAATTAACCTCAACAGTGCTCAAGGAGAGCATCTATGTAGAGGTGCAAATAATTGTTAATCTGTCAAAATGTAAGATTACTTTCTTTAACCAGACTTCTTTGCGGCGAAAAGCCCAAAATTACCCAATGCAACAACTTGAAATGTATAATCTGTTTATCCTTACCCATTCTTAAATTCAAGATGGGCATAATTTTCACGCAAACAATTGCTTTTCCCTTGTTCGTGTACAGTATTATGGATGTAATTATCCTTTCTTGTATTGCGAAAGTATCTCTGAGATATCTTTCTAAGCCATTTGGGCAGAAAAAAAAGTCTCCAAAATGGAAAAGTAACTTTGATATATTTATATATTGTAGTCTCATTACAAAAATTGTTTGGAGTGTTTGCAACTATATAGAGATGATCCCACGTGGACACAAGAAGGGTTTCTTACCACAAGAATGCATCAAGAAGAGGAGGATTCCACCCGTGACTGTAACTTGTGCCATGTTGGTCCTCCAAGAGTCCAAGATTGCCATCTGCAAGCAAAATAAAACAAAACGTTTTTAGAAGTGAATTTATATTGTAGGCATTGATATTATACGATATGAACATTTGGATACGCTACTTGTGTCGGAATACAAACTCTTATGGAGAAAATGATTTATTACTCTTATGTAAAGATCTTACAGTCAACAATATCAAGTCTTCATTGCTATTGTTGCGAACCACCTCTCCCATAAAAGGCAAGTACATTCAGCAAAGTTCCTATAATATCATTTTAAAGTGTTACTACCATAATCACAAGCTAAAGACAAAACATGTGAAGCCGGCGATAACTTCTTATTGAGGCCGTAAATCTGTGCGTCATTTATATCGTGATATGATTCATGTCGGGAGTGTGATCGTGCGGAAGCACAAGGTAGTGCTCTTGGTCGGACAGAAATATCACTCCGCCTAAGATAACAGTCTTGTGACCTGAGTCGATTTCACACCGCAGAATAATAGGAGGACACCGGTTTACTAATAATACTGTGTGTTTTTTTTTTTTCTTTTCTTTCTGCGCATACCGTAAGTTGTGACAAGACTTGTCCAGGACCTGACAATCAAACAATTTGCTCGAGTTTGTCCATTTTAAAATAGTCTCAAAGCATTACTTAAGGAACACGTTGGTCATACATTTCCCATTAAAGTATCTATATGTTGGGGTATTTATAGAATGTAAATACATAGGTAAGCCGGCATAAAAGTAAGGTGGTCTATCTACGGACTTTATCATGATGAAAATTATTGTGATAATGTGTGTACATAACTGCATGGCGACAAAAAAAAAAAATGAAGATAATAGTGAGATTTATTTTGGCCCTTCTTTTTAATTCTTTTAATTATTCAATTACATTGTTATTGCGGCACACTCATTCTGCATCTAATAGACAAATTTGGACAATTACTGTGGTAGTAAATGTCAATCCCCCCCCCCCCCACCCCAACACAACCCCAGCAAAAAGAAAAAAAAATGTATAATCTATAATGATTTGATTTTCCACTAGATTTGAAATTATGCACGAAGATGTAATATTGCAAGGTTTAGGTACTAGTATTTGTCTGATAATGCGACCGTACTTTTTTACAAATAGAGTAATAGATTTATAGACAAAAATAAGGTTATCTAAGGTGTAAAAGAATTGTATACCCTTGAGTAAGATGTCTTAATATGAAAATTATACTTGCTTTACAGAATTACAGGTTTAGTTTTGAATTCATTCAAAATTTCCAGGTGAAATACGCATTGGCAATAAGTATTAACCATGTTTCATCTTATGCTTAAAAGTCGAATTATTGTTGTTGTTGTTGTTGTTGTTGTTGTTGTTGTTGTTCATTTCCATCTGTGAAGATGGCTGGATAGCCCATATTCAGCTACACTAAGCTGGTCTTCCATGGGGTCCAGTTGGATGTGGGGTGGGACCACTTCACCGGGTTAGACACCCTGCTCTTTTCGATGAATGAATGAAGCGGGATCTTTTACGTGCATGAGCTGTGACTCTCTCATACACGGGACCTCCATTTTATGTCCTATCCGAGGGACATTCATGATTTATTCATGATGATTGGATGGATATTAAACCTCTTGGAGTAGAAATACATTGTAATTCATAATAATTCTATCATCTGAATTTTTGGGGTCTTATATTACTAAAACGCTACGGGGTGGGGGTTAAAGACTTAATGATTTATCATGTAGTTGTCCCTTTTATGATTATGGTGTCTCCCTCTGGAAATGCACCTTACCATAAACAGACATACAAATACCATGAATACAAATGTGTGTGTTAGCTATCGTCAACCATTCAAATAACTCGTCAGCCCACACTTTACCTCTAATTCTATTTACCATTTGAAAGTCTAAAAAAATTGGAGTATCAATGTCAATTTGGAACGCTCATGCTTTTATTTAACATAAAATGTTTAAATTCTTTTCCAGACTACTGTCTTTCACTTCAAACGCAAATACTTATTCATGCTTAATTAGAAATGGTATGTTTCTCTTTCAGGGAAGATCTGAAGTTCTGATGTTAAGGTCCCAGATTATGATGATCAATACCTGATGGTATACAGACACTGCAAACAAACATTATTTACATTATGTTCACAAAATATACATAAAAAAACTTTTAGAGAAAACCGTAACACACAGCACATGAAACAGTTAATATGATTTCATTTTATGTGAAAATTGATCATTAATTTTTCATGTAAAATTTTTGTCTGGCCTCGTTTTCGTATAAGACCGTCCTATGTATGATAATAATCACATACATTTCCTCAGCCTAAATAACAGGTATTGACATTTTTGTTTTTAATTGTTTGCAATTGTTTGCAATGTTTGCAATCGTAGAAGCATTCCAATGAAACAGTTCGATGGATAAATTAATATTATTAGTTTGTGCTATGTGCGTATACATTTTTTCTAATGTATTAAATGTAACATCCATCCCAAATATGTCACGTTTAAAGTTATAGGTAATATCAACCCTTTTAAACGTAAATGTAATGTCAACCCTATACGTGATACCTTTTATTAAACACTAAATATAATACATGTATCGACTCTTAATGGAATACACGTACTTAACTAGTAATATAATAGGGGCCATGCAATCATCCTATAAATAAACTGTAAAATGTAACAATTTAGACCCTATGTGTCATAATAATCGTCACTAAATGTATATGTATATATTTCATTTAGGGTTAAAACCTTTTACAAGTGGGGTTCACATGATTATTGCACCTAAGGTTTAAGGTTTGTACACTTAGGGTCGATGTCACAGTAAGCATTGTTATTGCAGTCAGGGGTGATAGAAACTCTGCGTTGTAAAGTAGGATGGTTCTCATGTTTTTGCATTGTCCCAGTAGATTGCTGAAATGTTTGCACAAACAGCTCAGGATGCGTTTCTGTGTCAGGCGTGCCATCTTTTCATTCTGAAAAAAAAATGAAGAGATTAAAAACGCAAACACAAAAAACCTCCCCACCCCCACGAAAAAAAAAAAAAAACACGCAAAATGTATTCACAAATTTTTACCAATAAAACATGTTCTTTTCTTAAGCAGCATACCCATGGTTTATACCTATGTTTTCTTAAAGGGACTATACAGTACTGGTTGAGGTGAAGATTCAGCTTGTAACGTTTTGCGAGATATTTAGAAACCAACCTGTAAAATGTTAAAGAGCATTTAATTCAAAGGGGAATCAAAAGTTTATTTGATTAAAATCGGTTTTGAAATAGACTGAGATATCTAAAAACAAGGTAAAACAAAGAGATCCTTATAAAAATTATTGCCCGTCAATCTTATTAGGATCGCTTTTCAAAGCAATTTCAGAGCAATTCAAAGACTAGTTTTCACCAAATAAAGGTTGAATCCTTCTTGAAATTATATACATGCTCTTTCATATTTCAAAAGAGGTTTCTCATCATCTCACTTAATAAAATAAATATAAGAATTAAAAAAAATGTTATAAAACTGACGTAAGGTCTCGACCAAAACTATACGCTTTCTTTAATACAGAAGCTTTAGGAATTAAACTCTCAATTGCAAGCTATTTTAGAATACAATACATCATTTTAGTTGTGACTTCGTAATAAGGTTCATAGATTTGTCTCCAGTGTTTTAACAAGGTTAAAAGAGAAAATTGAAATACATTACGAAAACGACACAGTATTGGTAATGATTCCAAAAAAAAAAAAAAAAAAAAAAAAAAAATCTGTCTCCAAGGAAGACTTCTCAAACATATTGTAGTACTTCACAGTAAGGATTAAAAAACTGAGCATCGCCAAGTATGAGGATTATACAAGAATATCTAATACAGGAGATCATCATGATACACGACCGGTAACCAGATACTGTGGTAGAATATCGTCTTAACGATAACAGTCATTTGATAAATACAATACGAAGCTGTGTGGCAGGATGTGAGTCAAGACTGAACACTTTGTCACAGAGCCAAAAAGAAAAAAATACCAACTACTAACATTAATACTTCATATATTGCTACAGAAGTATTCACAGACCAAAGTGAGTGACTAGATCAACGATTTTTTGCTCTTACATTGCTCCAGAAGTTTTAAAAATTCGAAAGTAAGCTTTAGATATAAATGGAGATGATAATTTACCTAAGCAATTAAAAAGAAAAAATGAACAAATTAACGATGCACATTTCTAAGAAATAGTACTGTAAAAATAATTGACGAAATTCTTCCGTCGAGATGCATTCATTGCAACTAATTGACAAATTGCCCTGCATCGACGTAAATAAGCACTAAATTGATCAGTGTTTTAGAAGTAGCCATGATTGCTCGAGTATGTACCCCCATGATTTTTTCATCATGGCTACTACTAAAACACTGATCAATTTAGTGCTAATTTACGTCGATGCAGGGCAATTTGTCAATCAGTTGCAATAAAAACTACCTGTAGTTTCATTATTTTCAAAGCATTGATGTGAAGAAAATACTTTGAAGGTTGAACGGATGTCATCATCACCATCACCTCTTTCTCTCTCCTTAGACATACTAATTGTATATTATATAATTATGTATATATCTGTGTTCTGTATTATGTCTAGATGTACATAATTGATATAATTGCACACCCACGTTCTTCTATCACGTCAAGATATCATACAAAGTCAAATAAAAACACATCTTTATCACATTTTTTTTTTAAATTGCATAATCATGTAGGCCCTATATCATACACATAAGTTGGATGGTTTGATACCACATTCTACTACATTAATGCCAAGTGGTATCTTTATATTAATTGTGTTGTTTGCTGTTGTTTTTCATGATTTAAGCTTCCTCTAAAGACAATTCACGATTATGATTTGAGATTTGGTGTAAGATACATAAAGCTTTATAATCACCGTAGTCATAGTATCTATCTACGGGCGGGAAGCTTTCGGCACCTGCAAAACTCGCATGTAATTTGATGCTTGTGCTGTTTTAGCACTTGGCTCACTCTTGAAAGTGTGCTATGTTCTCTGTTGATTTTTGCCCATAGAACGATTCTATGTCATGATTATGATGTTCTCATGATTATGATGTTCCCACGATTGAAGAAGTTGGAATGTGTGATAAATCATACTACAATTATGACTGACATAAAGATGTCCCACGAACTGCCCCTTCCTCCCTCCTTCTCCCTATTGGGTCATTCTTAGTTTTTTTTTTCCAATTCCCTATTATGCCTTCCGATGCCTTTCATTTCTATCAGTTTTTTTTTTTTTTATTTTATGAAAGTTATTTACTTCTGGAACAATTTTGACCTTAATGCTGACTTTCACTGATGCTCTGTAAGAAAAAGGGATAACTTTCCTGTGTTCAGTCGTACATTGTGATGTATTGTTTATACCATGTATTATCATTTTATGTTCAACAAGATACAGAGCACTCTCGTTTTGAAGTAAAAATACCGCAGTTATATCGAAATTTTGTTACCACGGACTACAAATTCGGGTTCCAAAATCATTATAAGTGAATTACATACAAATTATTTGTTCGGCTATAACAAAATATCATACAAGTGCATCATGAAAGAAAAAAATAATTATTGAGAGGACTTCATTATAATGGGAGTAACCTGCATTTATATCATTTGCCGCTGGTATACCGTGCTGTCGTTTGTTGTAATACCGAAAATGATAAAACGTCAAAGGAGCACATGATTGAATTGGAATTAAAAGCCTTTATTTCATTTTCCTTCTTACAAGACTTTCTCTTTTCAGAACGATTATTTGGCAATAAAATGTACAATCTGAAGAAATTTCTCACGTATTTTCATGTTAACATATTCCATGCCCCTATATGCCTAACATTCTTTAGCTATGTCCCATCTTGTTATTAATGAAAAGGTATACCCTGAAAATGTCCCTGCTTCCCCTCCAGTGCTTACGAAGCCGACTAGTGGATACAAGTTACATCCTGGACTATCCAATTTCAGATGTTTGGAAAATAAACTCATGAACACTAACCTGGGACTATACTTCCTCATTAGTGTTTAATTAATGATAGAGTCTAAGTTCGTTTTGTAATCAGACACTTCATTTAAAAGAAAAGACATGAAACATGACACCGCAAACTTTTGTTAACATATCAGTCTGACACGAATGGTCGAATGGTACTTTATTTTGTTTTCATACACTTCAGTTACATCAGGTATAAGGTGTACACAGTGCGATATCACTCTGTCCACCAGACATGATGGCTGGGTTGATTTCTCGGAGGATGTGCATTATGATCTGGATTCTTAATGAATAACATACATGTAGACTTAATGCACATATTATGGATACAACAGGGTTTTTTCTTCTTTTATCGAGTGGAATGTTTACCTAGGGGGTAGGTCATAATTATGATATTGACTGACCTTGAGGGAGATACCAGATACATATTGCCCACACTGAAAAAATATTTTCTGGTATCTCCCTCGAGGCCAGTCAATATTATATAATTATGTTTCATCTGTAAAATGAACATTGATTATATTCATTGAATTTTTTTTTACTTAATGAAACATACGCATTCCCTCAACTTGTTGCTGACACATGTTTATAATATTCTTCCATTCCCTCTCTGAAGAGGCGAGTCAAGTGCTCTTTAATTTACCTTGAAAAGTGAATGTGTCCATTTTTATTATTTCTTTTTATTGTGTTCTGCAGTGATGCCACAAACTGTAACTTTAAACATTCATAACTATTAATCAGATTGTCTGATTTTCCTTATACAGTGTACTTTCACTGTGTTCTACCCATATTGCTGTATTCACTCAATCCACATAATTACGAGGAAAAAAGAACCATACATGTAGGACAAACCTCTAGATTTTAGCCAAATGAACACATTTCACGAATTAAGTTGTTTTTTTAACCTAGACTGCCTAAAATGGCATCATATAGTTGTTTTTAGCCAGTTACTAAACCCTAATTCTAACCCCTGAAGTTTCCTTCTTTTTTTTTACTTTTTCTTCTTCTCCTTTTTTTTTTCACATTTCTTCTAATTTCTTTAAAAGAGAATTGATAAGGTTTCAGCCAGCAGTACATGTACTTGTAATATAATATGTAGATGGAGGACTCTTGCATACTGTTGCAAGTTTAAAGAGAAACTATCTTCACATACACTTACACAAGAATAAAGCCATGCCAACATAACTACAATCGCTGCATCACTTCATTTCTTGAATATCCATTGTACTTTTGTATTAGTATTTATACACCGTGCACTAGTGTAGTACTTTGTACTGGAAGTGATTATGTCAAAAAGCATAAAACGTGGAATGGTTCTACTTTTTGACATGTTTGTACATTTCTTGCTCTATGATATCAGTATGCAAATAGACGCATGCAGAAATTTTGTTTAGTTTCTACACGTATCGTCCCTCTGAATTCCTTAATTGGAGAGTCGGTAGCCTGTGACGGCACAAAGAACGCATAACCTTCTTTTGACTTTTATCACATTCCATCACCTTTCATTTCGAATGATTGGTGGAGATATTAATCGTTTCTACCTGGCCAAATTCTCCCCGATGAGTCACTAACAGGGAGAGAGATGGGTTACCAGAGGGTAACTAGAAATATCACTGAAGGTGATTAATACCCCCGCCCCGTGACGACAGTCTTACCCAAGGAATGATCTTTCCTTGATCTTCTGCCATTTAAATGCCGTTACCATGGCAACGCAGCTTCCAACACCTCCGAAAAATATGTCTTGCACATCTTCCCACCAAGACTATTGTGTGTGCCACATTTCATAAGCTTTTGTCAAAAACTGAGGAAGTAGTTCAATCCACAAGATCTTTCCTTGATCTTCCGCCATTAATATGCCGTTACCATGGCAACGCAGCTTCCGACACGTCCAAAAAATATGTCTTGCACATCTTCCCACCAAGACCAATGTGTGTGCCACATTTCATGAGCTTCAGTCGAATACAGAGGAAGTAGTTCAATCCGCAAGATCTTTCCTTGATCTTCTGCCATTTATATGCCGTTACCATGGCAACGCAGCTTCCGACACGTCCAAAAAATATGTCTTGCACATCTTCCCACCAAGACCAATGTGTGTGCCACATTTCATGAGCTTCAGTCGAATACAGAGGAAGTAGTTCAATCCGCAAGATCTTTCCTTGATCTTCTGCCATTTATATGCCGTTACCATGGCAACGCAGCTTCCGACACATCCGAAAAATATGTCTTCCACATCTTCCCACCAAGATCAAGGTGTGTGCCACATTTCATAAGCTTTGGTCAAAAAACTGAGGAAGTAGTTAAATCCGCAAGATCTTTCCTTGATCTTCTGCCATTAATATGCCGTTACATGCTTACATGAGGTATTATAGAATAAATTACAATTAACCATAATGCAAAATTTGCTCTGTACCACATGACTATCACACAAGCCTTGAACATACACGGTTATGATTGATAGTACTTCAACATTTCTCTCAGTTTTTCATGGATATTTTACCTGTCTCCATAAGTGTATAATGGTCTTTTAAAGCTTCAATTTACACAATGATAGATAATTGAATAGTGACACACTGTATAATTGATCTTTTTTAAAGTATGCGAGATGATTACATGAAGAAACTAGATATATCGCTACGGCTACTGATATGCCTCCGCCATAATGCATGGTTCTCCTAATAGGTCTATAGTACAATGTCTTGACAATGTGTGATGACAGTTTCACACAATTGGCAAAATATTAAAATGACAGGTTTGACACAAATGTGCTGAATGTTCACTTTTTCTAGAACTAGGTTCAATTGGATGAATGATTAAAATGTCAGAGTGCAGGTATTTGGGGAACTGATGATTTTTACTTGACTTTTGACCCTTTTATAAGTCTATGCATTGAGTAATTTTCAAGGTATTGAGAAAAAGCATAATTTCAGTATCAAATGGGAAAATAGCATTATCTAAACCTGGCCTTTGACCTTTGACCTCACAGTTCCAAAGAGAATCACTGTTAGGTTGAACATGCATAAATATGTAAGTTTCATGACGATACCTTGAGTTACTTTCGAGATATGGAGGAAAAAGTGCAATTTAGCACTTTCACTTGACCTTTTACCTTTTGACCTTTGACCTTTTGGCAAGAAACTTCCCCAAAAATATATATTGGGTAATACATGCCATACATCAAGTTTGAAAAAAAAAAAAAAACCCTTCAGGCATATTGCATTTTAAGGAAAGTAGTGATATTTTGAGGAGTTGACCTTGACCTTTGACCCCCTGACCTTTGACCCATAACCCCAACTTCCCTAGATAATCACTGCCCATCGGTACAAGCATATGTGACCGTGCACCTCAAAACGAACATAAAGTCGCACACACTGATTTTGCGTGGGGACTGAAAATAAGTGAAGTGGGTCAACCTAACCAAACTTGACTTTTTCATATTTTCTGAAAGAGAGGGTCTTCCTTTACATTATGCTAAAATTTGGTATCATAAAATGGGCAGGAATTACTGTGTTTTTTAGCAGTTTATCTCGAACATTTTTTGGTAGAATAGTGTGGTTAGGTGTGTCTTTAGAATCCCTTTTTCATTTCTGAAAAACCTTGTCCACACTCTTCACTTTCAACTGATAACTTTTGAAAAGATAGTGTTACCGCTTTGAAAGTTGGCATTGATTATGGACAGAATGTGTTAATGAGGCATGCTTAATTTCAGTTTAATCTGATAATCCCTTCACTGTTGTTACTCTGGTGGTTTACTTCCTGTTTTTTTGTCTCATTCATCGCACAGCCAGCACGGTTTGGTAAAGATTAAGCGCTTGAATAGACACTGTACTTTAATAAGAGCCTCTTTTCTCAGTTCACACTTTTCCTGAGTTTGTGCTTTCTTTCCAATATTTAGATAGGTTAGGAGAGTCCATTTGATTTGAGTTATACATCATTTTAAAGCTTAAAGTGTGCTCTTTCAGAATATGGTCTTAACTAAAAATTCATGTCTGGCGACTTTTTGTTTGTTTTGAGGTGCAGTGTCACATATATACTAAGTTCCATGAAGATACCTTGAACCATTTGCGAGATATGGAGAAAAACATGAAATTTCAAATTTTTTTCACAAAATAACCTGTGACCTTTGACCTTTGACCCTGTGACCTTAAAATCCACACAAAGTATCATCCCCCAAGGATATACCCTCATACCAAGTTTGATGTAAAACCACCACACGGTTCTTGAGATATCGACAAAAACAAAACGGGACGTACGGACGTACGGACGTACGGACGGACGGACGGACGGACGACCCGAAAACATAATGCCTCCGGCCACTTCGTTGCGGAGGCATAACAAACACATAATTTATCACTGGGTGCTTCAGGACTGGTACAAAACTGGACACTGGTTGATGTGTTCCCTGAATAGCATGAATTCCCATCGCATAGACTCCCACTCCGAGTAGGAATGAATTGAGGCAAAAATGTTGGAACAGAGCCCAGAAAGTCATCTGTCTTGGCGTAGATGTACAAACTTTGAGAGGTCACAATGAAAAATATTCCTTTGTCTCATTACACTACATTATGGCAATGACCATGCCCTCATCTTTCCGCCCCCTTCTGGAGGAGTTTCTGGTAGGCGGCCACGCCCGCTTCTCTGTAGTCCTTTGCAGCCCCAGCTGGGTCCGATGCCTGAAAGAGGGAGGGATGAGGAATGAGGAATGTAAATGAGGACAGAAGATTAATGACAGTTGAAGGGGAAAATGCAGAGTGAACCGAAAAATGCAACTACCTGGTACATGTAACGCCCCCCCCCAAAAAAAAGAACAAAAACAAAAACAAACAAAAAACAAAGAGAGAGAGAGAGAGAGAGCAAAACCGCTCATCATGAAATGAAAGGGTGCAGTCAAGACTGATGAATTTTTCACTGTCATGTTCTTCTACACATCTTTACCATCATTAACAGCAACTCTGGTACGTGTCTAGAGATGAACCGTTTTTTGTTTTTGTTTTTTCAGGTCATTATGCAAATAAGGAAATTATATGGAATTTGTAACATTATCATCTGAAATTGTAGTAAATCACCTTGGAAAGACAGCATTCATTTAATAACATGCATGCCCTTAACCCCTAGAGGACATACTGATTTTGCTATAACACACATTTCCCATAGACACCTGCCTGATTATATACTTGTCTTTAATGGGTTAACACAACTACACCATTTTTTTTTTTTTTCATAATCTGGCCCTCTTCTTAAAAACAGGGCTGATGTTTAAAATACTGTATACGCTATAATTTTCGCGTACATAAATTTTCGCGAATTGCCGCTGTCACACATTTTCGCGAGTGGTTAAATTCGCAATTGGGGGACCAGAGAAAATATGAAGTGGCAAAGAAAGTGTGAATTTTCAACTTACTAGCAAATAAGAATGATACTAGTTATACACTGCATGAAAAAAAAAAACTTACCAAACTCTGCGAACTAGTAAGTTAGAATTCAATATTTTTGAAGTGGTTAAGTCCATCGCGCTAGATTTCTGACGAGTGGTCCCCTTGCAATAATGGATTGGCTCTCTACAGTATTCGTAAGTAGACGTGGACGTGCGTAAACAGGCTTAGCCAGTATGGTCTGTTCGGTAAGCCGTGACATGGTATACTAGTACTGAAATGTTCGTATCATCAAGGCAAGGGATTCATTTTGGAAGGTAATATTTTCGCGTGTTGTTAATTTCGCGAATAGCTCCCGTCTCGCGAAATTCGCGAAAATAAAACCCCCGCGAAATATATAGCGTATACAGTACATGAGCTCTATTTAGTGACACCACAGCTGGGCAACCACCAGGGAGAGTGATGAATCTGTTAACATTGTTTGGAAATTGTATCAGGGTTCCCACAGAAATTTGAAAACAGAATTCCACAACTTTTCCATGACTTTTCCATGACTAAATTGCTGCTTTCCACGACTTCATTTCTGGCATGGTTTCCAAAATCAGACACGTTATGATGGCCTCCACCTCCCCTCACAGCCATCCGTTCCACCTACTATCTTACTCATGACATGTACATCTATTATCATTAGTATATGTCCCGGGAGTTATGTACAATTTGGGATGTCACAAAACTGGGAAAAATGGAAATCATGAACACCGATTATAATAGCAGAGTATGATCACAGAGTATGAGAGTTGCGAGACACGACAAACTGGAAAGCTGCCATAGCCAAGAGGTAAATGCAATTCTATGACTTTTCACAAATTTTCCAAATTCCCTGACTTTTCCCTGACTTTCCATGACCACAAATTTTCCCAGAATTTTCCAGGATTTTCCATGACTGTGGGAACCCTTGTGTATCCAATTTTCAATTGCTGCATGACTTCTACTTCACCTCATTCATACAAATATTACTATGCTTTCAGAGAGAGAGAAAAAAAAAAGAACAGTCCTCTACAGATATCGCCACGAAGCATGTACATATCAAGTAACTCTGAGAAAAGATCTCATGCAACTATGCTCTTGTGTGACGGCTTTTAGCCTTTTTCAAGGAAGCTCATTTGAAGGCCACAGGTTTCAAGGTAGGATGACACAATTTTTTTATCAAAAATGACAACAACAACAACAAAATCAAAGATATCAACTTCCTACAGGCTGATACACTTAATGGATCCCCCCCCCCTTTTGTTCGTTTGTCTGGTTGTTGTTGGGGTTTTTGTTTTGTTTTGTTTGTTTTTTTGTTTGTTTGTTTGTTTGGTTTTTTTTTTGGGGGGGGGGGCTGCTTCTGTTGGGATAGAAACTCAGAACTTTCTTTCACCACCATTATTTGTCATCAACTTTGTAGATCTACTGACCTCGTAAATCCCCCTGCCGACAATGATGATGTCACTTCTGCGGTTGGCGATGACCTCATCTGGGGTCAGGTACTGCTGGCCGAGACTGTCCTTCCCTTCCGCTAACTTCACACCTAAAGTGCAGCAAAGACAGAAACCTTTAATGTTGGCATCAGTTTACAGGAAACTGTACATATGCTGGTAAAATCATGTGGCACATACTTTTGTCACTAATATCATTTGTGATTGGTCAAAATAGTAGGCATTATTATGACATGCACTGCTCTCATTATATGTGTACATGAAAACGCTGTTATAAAAAAAAAAATCAATGCAACTAGACTTTGTTAGTGCAAAGCATTTCCAGCAATAAAACTGTCATCATTTCCCTTGCTTACTCTGTCAATTTTAACAAGATTATGTTACGTATAACGAAAACATTCCAGTGGTCCTGATTATATTGTAATGGCGGGGTTTGCCACTAGTTCATGGTCATGCATTACAGCCACAATTCTTGCACAAAAAAAAAAAAAGTATTACAAATTCAAGGTGTTCACTGGATCAAATACTGTATGGTCTGTCATGTAACATTCTGTGGTACACATAATCAAAATGCATAATCAGTCATCAGACACTCCTTTGCTTTGCTTCCTGCAATACAGTAGAAAATACCTCTACACCCATTGCCAATGAATAATGTAAAAGTGGATATTTTCGCGCAACTAATTTTTTGCGCTTGGCCGAGTAAGAGTTTCGCATGTTTTTACTTCCACGGAATCAAGACATCAATTACTGGAACATATGGCACACAAAAATATTTGCGCTCTTTTATTTTCGCGCTAGCTTCTGGTTGCGTGAAATGCATGAAAAGTTAAACACTGCGAAAATTTCCACTTTTAACAGTAGACAACTTGCATACAGCATCTTGACAAAAAGTCTGACAAGAAAACTAATACTAAAATCTGAAGGGAAGACAGATGGACACTGACCTGGGGTCATGTGGATGAACTTGGGGTCAGAGGTCAAGGAAGATGTGGCGATAAAGCCAATGACGAAGTCTGCATTGTCTTCAGCCATCTGGATGGTTGCTGTTGAGAGTTATACACACATGATTTTAATCAAGTGAAAGCTCTTAAAAAGAGATTCTAAAAAGAGAAAGTGAAAATAGAAAAGTAAAACAAGGAAAGCAAGAGAGTAAACTATAGAAGACTTGGGAAATCATGAAGCATGTTTTTTTATGTGAGTCCAAAATATGTGTTTTCTATTTTTAATTTAAATTTCTGAAACAGATTACGAGAGCAGGAGATAAAAAAATAAATAAACTAGAGAGGGGCCGTCAAAGGCGGCAGACCCACGCCTAAGTACAAAGTCGGGGTAAACATAATGTGCATTCGGTCATCTACCAGAATTCGGCCACTTAATTGCCAGTGTGCTTTATCACCAGCCAGTGAGTTCTGCCAAAGATCGTACACTGAAGTGTACGATCTTTGGTTCTACAGTCACATCACACGCAAATCACATCATTACACATACGGTATTAACACTCATTCACGTACAGGAAAGTCCTTAAGTCTCCTCCAAAAATCCATCGAAAATCCCAAATTCCACCGTCAAAAGTGCAGAATCGGAACTTTTCCAAGCGCGCGCGAATTAAGTCCAGTTTTAAGAGTATTGTCTACGCGACGGGTCGCGGAAAAAGCGCTAAAAATCGAGAAATACTAGTACGCCGTTTTCTTGCGGGATATTTTGATTATAGCAAGCCGAGAGTGTGATGATATCAAAGGTCGTATGAGTGTACGATCTTTGATGGTATCCACAAAAGCAAAAAAGAAAAACAAAATTTACGTACCCCCTAGGCAATTACCCCTATGATTAGTGTCTACGGGAATTATTCAATGCAAGGGTTGAATGCAAATGTCTACTGCACCAGTATTCGGCCACCAACGAGCGCCGCAACGTCCCCGGTGCAATTTTGCACCAACAGTGTAGAGCGCGATGCATTTTCAGCGGCCTTGCACACGCATTGACATTGAGCACGCATATCGTGCAGTGTGACTGCGACCGAGCAAAATGCTCCTCCAACGAAAAAAACAATCAATGTTAATTTGAAAAATCATCAAATATCAAAGGTCGTATGAGTGTACGATCTTTGATGGTATCCACAAAAGCAAAAAAGAAAAACAAAATTTACGTACCCCCTAGGCAATTACCCCTATGATTAGTGTCTACGGGAATTATTCAATGCAAGGGTTGAATGCAAATGTCTACTGCACCAGTATTCGGCCACCAACGAGCGCCGCAACGTCCCCGGTGCAATTTTGCACCAACAGTGTAGAGCGCGATGCATTTTCAGCGGCCTTGCACACGCATTGACATTGAGCACGCATATCGTGCAGTGTGACTGCGACCGAGCAAAATGCTCCTCCAACGAAAAAAACAATCAATGTTAATTTGAAAAATCATCAAATATCAAAGGTCGTATGAGTGTACGATCTTTGATGGTATCCACAAAAGCAAAAAAGAAAAACAAAATTTACGTACCCCCTAGGCAATTACCCCTATGATTAGTGTCTACGGGAATTATTCAATGCAAGGGTTGAATGCAAATGTCTACTGCACCAGTATTCGGCCACCAACGAGCGCCGCAACGTCCCCGGTGCAATTTTGCACCAACAGTGTAGAGCGCGATGCATTTTCAGCGGCCTTGCACACGCATTGACATTGAGCACGCATATCGTGCAGTGTGACTGCGACCGAGCAAAATGCTCCTCCAACGAATAAAACAATCAATGTTAATTTGAAAAATCATCAAAATACGGGCCAGTTTGTGATGACGGAGAACGAACTTTCATAAATCTAGAAGGACATAGTCCCTCAAATAGGCCTAAACGTAAATTTCGGAATTCTTACGAACATTTGAGCAGCGAAGTCGGATCGTTGGGGAGTTTATGTTTTCGTATGGTAGCGGAAAATCGCAAAGTGAGAAACGGGAAATTTTCGGAATGGTCACTATACCATGGGGTCAAAACTTCAAGGTCACACAGAATTTGCAAGGGTCAACCGATTATCACCAAAATCTAATCGATTCTTTCCTGTCATTATCCAAACATTCCCTGAACATTTCGTGCAAATCCGTTTACCCGTTCTCTTGTTATCTTGTACACAAACAAACAAACAAACAAACAAACAAACAAACCAAACAAACAAACAAACAAACAAACAAACATACGGAACCCTTTACATAACCCCCTGCCGATTTTCATTGGCGTGGGTAATGAATGGTCATCACAGATATGTACTTTCCTTCTTGCTAATGCTATCATTCTCAATGAAGAAAACTGCACACTTGATCTGTATCATTATGAGCACCAAGGGAAAAAGATGAAACTAGCTTTGGATTTACATCATTGTCACCTACTGCTTACTGGGAAGCGGCATTACCACTGAGCTGAAGCCAGTTCACGGAAGTGAGACAATGATGTTTGAACAAATGCCAAACGCTTTTAATATAACCTCTCATTCATTCCCTATTGGATTTTATTCATAATTCATTAACCCCCATTAAAAGAAGAATCATTGATATTTTTGTTTGACCTTTTGTGTAACAATATTGAGTCCTAGGACCTTAAAACACCGATGAAGTGACACCGCACCATTCGTGTAATCACGATGGTGGAGTCCAAGCACCATAAAACACCTGTGAAGTGACACCACACCTAACACCTGTGAAGTGACACCAATAGCATTATCATAATGTGAAGTCCTCGTACCTTAAAACACCTGTGAAGTGACTAGACATCTTTTGTGTACTCACAATGAGGGGTCCTTGGACCATAAAACACAAGTAAAATGACACAACACCTTTGGTGTTATCACAATATGGAGTCCTAGGACCTTGAAACACATCGGTAAAGTAACACCACATGGCATCTTTTGTAATCACACTATGGAATCCAAGGACCTTAAAACACCAGTGAAGTGACACCACACACCTTTTGTGTACTCCCCAGTGGCTAAGTTGCCTATGGAGCTCATCTGGCCAATCAGGAGACAGGCCCTATTCCTGGGCCCACCCACAGCCTTCAGGCCACTGATGATGCCTGGGCCAGCCACGGCGTGGGCATTGGTGATGTGAGACCACTCCGCAATCCTGTAGACACCAGAGGAATACTGGTGCTGGACAGTGTTGCCAATGTCTGCAAATTTTCTGTTTGGGGGAAAAATAATCAATCAACAAAATGACCCAAAAAGGTCATACTTCATTACCTGCCTGGCATAAGGGCCATGAGGCTTGTGGGCACACACAAATACACACATACGCACACACACACACAAACACACACAAATGCTGAACGCATCAAATGAAAGAGCTTTCAAAAATTTGATTTGGCGGTAAAAATTCATGCTACAATTCTTCTGCCTGACAGGCAATGATTTATAACACATTCAAAAACATAAGACAAGCTTAAAGAGGAATCATTATAAACCTGTAATACATATGATTAGATCAAGAATTGCAAGTCTTTGCCATGGTAGAAATAGTAGTAAATGAAACAGATAAGAAGAGTACTATCCCTTCCACACACAGTATATCAACTCACATTTCTATTATTACTGTATAGTTTCTATTTAGTTTTTCTTCATGCAATATTTGATAATAGTATCTAATTGATAACAATTTTTGATGGAAGTTGACTTGACTAGCATGAACATTCTTTCACAAGTACCTCTTTCAGAGGGTCGGGGAATAATATTACCCTTAGTAAAATATTTCTGCAACACATCAAAGGAAAGTGCATTCGTCTCAAGAAATGAAAATAGTCCAGATTGTTAATTTTTTCTTGAATTTAACTGGTGTGCACAAGTTACATACCTGCATTCACTGAATCGAAATGCTCATTTGAGGCAATTCCCCTTTAAACATTATTTGAAGACCCTCAAAATCCAACACTAAATGACCAAAGATAATAGATGGTGTTATACTTTCGGAGGGCTGGGGAATACTATTACCCTCAATACAATATTTCTGTAACACACCAAAGGAAAGTGCACTCTTCTAAAGAATTGAAATAGTGTAGATTTTTAACTTTTCCCCGAACCTCCCTGATGTGCCCTACAAACATTTCTTCGTTGAATCAAAATGTTCATTTGAGGTAAATTCCCCTTGAAAACATTATCATTATTTTTTCTTCTTTTTTTTTTGATAAAGACTCTCAAAATCCATCACTGAATGAGAAAGATTAGAGATGGTGTTATAATGCTGCACCTGTCTTCAAAGATGAGGAAGTTGTGCTTGGTGGCCAGCTCCAGCAGCGACTGAACGAAGCTCTGGCTAAAGTCTTCCAGGATGTCCACATGAGTCTTCAGCACACAGATGTGGGGACCAACCTTGTCTGCTAGCTAACGGAAATGGTAATGGCCGGGAAAAAGTTGAGTGATAAGATTTTTATCCTGCACTAGCCAGACACTCATGATGGTAACTCTGATTATCAGCATGAACCCAATCTTTGCAATAAAATACAAAACATAAATGGCTAACACCATTCTACCAGCAGTAATAACAGCATACCCAAAGAAATAACAGCAAGTAAAGTAACTGAGGATTGGAGTGTAGCAATGCTACGCTTTAGTCTTGACTGGCTAAATCTGTCAAAGTCTTCAGAAAAAAAAAAAAAAAAAAACGATAAGAATTGTTAACTTTCATGTGTACAATTATTTTTGCCAACACTGCTTACACAACCCTAAAATAATTTGATGCAGAGGACTTGATTTCTTCTTCTGATTTCTTTACTTCATAAAAGATTTAATGAAGATTTGTGTGCAGGTTAATGGGAGACTTCATTGGGAATGACAACATTTCACTATCTTTTATGCAAAGGGCTAGAGAGAAACTTTGAAATTCCCTTACTATTAAGCGTATTGTATTCTGCCTTACTTTAACAATAAAAACAAACAAACAAACAAACAAAAAAGCCAACAAACTTTAAAAGACAATTTCCATTTTGAGTCTCTAAACAAGTGAAAACACAAATCTATTTTTGAGAGGCATGCAAATTTTTCCGTTTGCCTGCCAAATTCTCTGATAGAGAAGCTTGTCCATTACCTCTAGGACTCGATCTGACGATGTGACGTCCACAGAGAAGGCCAAGTTTGTCTGTTTCTCCTCCATGATGTTCAGCAGTTGCTTAGCAACGGGATGCTGGCACAGTCCAACCCTGGCACCATAGCTCAAGTATTCCTGTGTCATATGGGAAAAACAAGAATGTTTATCTGGGATCATTTATAATTCAGAACCATATTCCTCCACAAAAACTATGGCATGATGTTCAGCAGTTGCTTAGCAACGGGATGCTGGCACAGTCCAGCCCTGGCACCATAGCTCAAGTACTCCTGTGTCAAAGGGGGAAACAAGAATGTTAATCTGGGATCATTTATAATTCCATATTCCTCCACAAAAGATACAGCATAATAATTTTTTGCTTTAACTTGCCAAGCTTTTTCACTAGCATTCAGTAATCCATCAAAACTTTGTAAATTTAGTGAGCCCACTCACTAGTAGCAATTTGCCACAGACCAACAGAAAAGTTGTGGTGTCACAATAGGGATTAGGGGGATTTGGTCATCTCAATTCATTGTCTATTTAATAGCTTCGAGACATCTGAGACAATCACCAAAGAAAGCACTCCAACACGTGTACCTAGCGGCAAACAAAGCACAGTAAGAGTTAAAGGTAGGGAATCCCATTTGCATGCCTTTTATGAAGAGTTGTAAAAACACAGTGGTATGTTGAAGAGAGTATCATTTTAGAAACTCCCATAAAGTATTGAATGTGGAAGGTAACATTTAGTACATTTTTATTGACCGTTAGATTTTGAATTGAATTTTTTTCGGGGCTCACCGTAAATTCCAGTACATTACTAGGCTACCTTTGCAGACCCATGCACTGCATGTGTGTCCATCATGTATATTTTGTGAATAAAGTTTGGCATCAAAATTTACAAACATTTCTATATACATTCTTGCCACACACTAAGTTATTACATCAGCTCTTATACTTTTAGATTTGTGTTTATAGATAAAAAGTACAGAAGACTGCGACAAAAAGGCTTAAGTGTGGCTGACACACAGAACTACTGAGTAGTTGAGTTTTGTGCATTATTCAAATTGAAGATAACTGTTGACTTCCAAATTTCTAAGCAGTGGCCTAAACAAGTCCCCCGAGGTTCATATTTAATGTTTTGCTGCATTTTGGGAATTCTGTAAAAGGTACCTCCTACCTTTAAAGGGATCGCATAGTTTTGGTCGAGACCTAATTTCAGGTTTCTAACATTTTTTGGTGAGATAATGAGAAACCTCTTATGAAATATGAAAGAGCATGTAATTCTATGAGGAATTCAACGTTTATTTGATGAAAATTGGTTTTGAAATGGCTAAGATATCCAAAAAAAAGCAATTCTAATAAAGTGTGGGACCCACACTTTATTACGATCGCTTTGTTTTGCTTTGTTTTTGGATGTTTCAGTCATTCCAAACCCGATTTTCATCAAATAAACTTTGAATTCCTCTTAAAATGATATGCTCTGTACTATATCATAAGTGTTTTCTTGGTACATTGTATCTCGCAAAAAGTTAAAAGCCCAATTCTCATCTCCACCAATACTGTACCATCCCTTTAAGTATTGGTGATATTGAACAGATTACTCACATACAGAAAGCCAGCTAACCTCCACTGATGTAAAAGCATACTGATGCACAAGAAAAATTCCACATTCTATCCATGTCAAATCATTTTTTTTTTTTACAAAAAAGTAATACTTTAGATTGAAAGAATACACAATCTTATAGCAATCTGTGTAAAGAGAAGTCTCTTGCATAAAGAAAACTAAAGAGGCATTTATTTGTAATTATTGCTTAGGTTTCTCTTTTGTGTGTGTGTGTTGTTTTAGTTTGTCTGTTTGTTTGTTTGCTTGTTTGGTCCGACAGGCAGCCAACAGGTTAGATAAAAATTTCAGCTTTGGGAAAGAGGTTTGTTAATGATTATCGCTGTTTGCATGTTATACTTGGCGGGGAATGAAAAGTAACAAGGAAACATGAGGGATATAAAACTCACCGTACGTGGCTTTTTGCTGGGTGGTGAAGCTGGCAGACTTTCAATCATGTTTTCCTGGATGAACTTGTGGACACTGTCCACCACAGCCTCACTAATCTTCTCATGGGTACGGAGGATTTTAACTACATATGGCAGATCAAAGGCACTGCACGATGATAGAAAGAGGGAAATGAAAGCAGCTGTACAGAGCAGCTATACACTAATCATATGCCTCAGTCAAATGTGACCCGCTACAACAAAAGGATCTGAAAGCTGAGGGAGGTTGATTTTCTGAAAATAACTTGACATTACACCCTTACTTCTCAGCTTTAATTTCATAACACGATTCATAAAAGTATTTGGTTGCCGAGATATTGATGATTTTATGAGACTATGTTGAAAGTTCTAGGAAAATAGTGTTTTGAGATAACCGCCTTCAAAGTTTTCTTTCCGATGCAATCGTGATCAAAGGGAGGTAAGACAGTTTTCACCTCTTGACAATACAAGGTCAGCTCATAGCAACCTCCACGATGTTCATTCAAGGTTAGCGCCAGTGGTCTACGCACGACCAATCAGTAACCAGGATGCCACGCACTGACCAATAAGATCCCTCCCTCGTTGCTAGGAGCGGAGTCTATCTGAGGTGCTAAATCCACATCTTCAGAAAATTCAAAATTTAATATTCGGAAAATCATGGCCCAGAAAAACACTAATTTCCTGCCTTTCCTTTGATCATTTAGCTTCGAAATTTCGGCAGATGATAGACAAAACATCAGACTATGTACAACATTATGCCAACAACAGAAATTCAATGGTTTTGACCAATTTTGATGATCTGACTTATTTTCTCGGCTCAGCAGTCAGCGACTTTCGGATCCTTTTGTTGTGGCAGGTCACAAATAAACAACTTGATAAATATGACCTTGAGACCACAGATTATTTTGTTTGGTCATACACAGTCCAAACATCATGCTGTGCTCTGCTATGGGAGAACACTTTGGTGCAAACTAATGGCAAAATAATGAGAAACAAGGCAATGCTCATCCATTTGTTGAGCTATCCCTTCGATTCTATATTGTATAACATGCAGGAAAATAAAGAAAAATAATAGGGAAAACAAGCATTGACAGACTGATTATTGACAACACATGAACAAAAATCTGATTCACGATACCTTTGAAATAAAATTGTAATTCTTCTGAGTGCTTGATGGCAAACTATATTTCTTGCTTGGCATAGTATTTGTGATGAGATTGAAAATATGTTGTCTTTACACAGTCCTTCGATTTGCATTGTTAGAAATACACTAACTGTTCTAACCTTAAAGTTTGAAATGTCTTACATCACTTCTTACCTATAGAGATTGATGCCACTGTCCTGTAGCCGTTTCTTCCCTCCTTGCGCTCTGTCCAGTAGCACGATGGCATCGGTCACTTTGAGCCCAACCTCTGCCAGGGTCTACCCAACAGGAAGAAACACAGACAACCAGGGTGTCACGACCTTTGACATACCTCCAGAGTCATCACTAGAGCCTTATGTGTCTCATCAAGCCGAGAAGAACGGCCAGGACAAAAATTTTCCTGCTGAAATTTGCACATTACTCATATAGGATATATGACAGAATTGCACATAAATGTGGTTGACACAATGTTCCACACTCACAGTAATTCATATAATCAAATCAATTCAATTCAATTCAAATTACAGTAGACAATTTTAAATCTCACCATTCACACTTTATATCACTATCTTATAGGTACTACTGTAGTATGAGGTTAATTCTTTCCAACCTGTGGTGTTGATGTTGTACAGATGGGTAATATTAATAGTTTACCAGTTGAGAACTTGAGCTACATCGTATGAGCAAATCAATAAATCAATATTTACAGAAACACAATAATGATACTCACAGTGCCAAAAAAAATAAACAAAACAAATAAGAAGAAATGAGAAAACCGGAGTTTTCCATGAATCATGTACAGTGCCAAAAGAATCAGCAAGTCTCTGCCGATTTTGGCAGGAAAAGCATATCCACAAGAAACACCACAATGTTCAGGGTTTATGTTGTTTTGTTTTGTTTTGTTTTGTGTTGTTTTGCTTTTCTGTAAAGTGATGCACATGTGCAACTTGCCCCTGTCTTTGAGTGTAGTGCACAAAATCTCTGAACGAGGATGGATATCATGTGACCAACTAGAAATGTCGTTATGGTGACTGGTATGCCTCCGCCATAATGCATGATTCTCCTAATAGGTCTATAGTACATGTGGACAATGTGTGATTACATTTTCACAAAATTGGCAAAATATTAAAATTACATGTTTGTCACAAATGTATCGAATGTTTACCTTCCTTGACCTATGTTTAATTGGATGAATAGGAGAGCATGTACTTTAACTTCGACTTTGACCCTTTCATAAGTTTATGCACTTGAGTAATTTTCAAGGTATGGAGAAAAAGTGCAATTTCTGTATTGAACAGTAAATTGTTATCATTTTCATCTGGTCTTTGATTCATAAGAGAATCACTGTCAGGCAGAACATACATAAATATGTACTAAGTTTAAAGATTACTTGAACCGCTTCCGAGATATGGAGAAAGTAGTAAGTTCAGCACTTTCACTTGATCTTTGACCTTTGACCTTCTTGGCAAAAAAAATCCCAGAGAATCTCTAGTGGGTAATATACATGCATACAGTTGTACATTAAGTTTAAAAAAAAAAATAATCCTGCTGGCATTGCATAAATATATTAAAGGGAAAAAGTAAAATTTCGAAGTATTGCCCTTGACCTTTGACCCCTGACCTTTGACCCCATGAACCCCCAATTCCCTAGCTAACTACTGCCAGTCAGTACATGCATGTATACTTTGTTCCATAAAGATACTTTGAACAATTTCCAAGATACAGAAAAAAAAGTTAAATTCTAACATTTTACTTGACCTTTTGACCTTTGACCTTTTGACCTCATAACCCCAAACTTTCACCAAAGAATCTTAAAAGGGCATTGTACCGGTTTTTTATTCTTTTATATGTTGTTCTTTTAATTCTAAAAGACCCAGCAGTGCAAACAGAATCAAAATTTCATAACGATTTAGTCCGTAATTTCATGTTGAAAATGGAAATTTTTTGGCGAGAATTATGCTAATGAGCTGACGAACCCGGATGTCGTGATGTCACAGGTGCCAAATGTTTCACTGATTACAAGCCCTCGCAAACACGTGCGTTAAATCGTGCCGAGTAGCAGACGACGCTTAGGCCCAATTTAGCTAGCAGGCGGCACTTGTGTACTGTCCTATCCATGCAGCTGTCTCAAATTTCGCTGAACCAAATCGCACCAAAATTACAGGATATACTTCTAAGCATATTTTAAAATACCGTATTATATTTGATTGAAATCGGTAATCGAGAAGTATCAATATTGACGCCGAATTTCAAGTTGTCACTAAAAAAAACCTCACACTTCGCGAGAGATCTTGGTAAACGCGATATGCACAATCTAGAACTGAAGTTAGCCGACTAGTGCTGTGCGAACGGGGAATTTACGCGGGAACTAGATTTAAAAATGTCATGATTTTAGCGATTTGTGTGATTTCCGAACTTTATTTTTCATTCAACTTAGCTCAAATAATTTATAAATTGATTTCTTGCTCCCGATTACTTGAAAGATTTGTCTCATGATATTAGATGGCTAACTTCAGTCTGTGCATGCGCAGGCAAGTAGGGCTACTACGCCGCGATCACTCTTGTTTAGTCGTACAGAGCAGATTGTTTTTAGCGACGACAGGAAAGTCGACAACTAACTTCACTTACGTTTCTCAACCTGCGATTTGGTTCCAACTAGCGTGAGCAAGTGGACATGAGTCATAACATACTTCTTGTGATTTTGGTGCAATTTGGTTGGGTGAATTTTGAGATATCTACATGGATACGGAAGTACTCTGGCACTTCTATGCCTACAACAGCGCTTGGATCGCGAAGCGGTGGCACTGTTTGTATCTATGTGGTCGGGCCACTCTTCCGAGGTATGGGTCCTAGCTCTTACTAAAACTAGATCTAAGTTAGTCCTTGGTGTTAATACGACCACCATGAGATTTATCTCGACCACAAAAACATTGAAAATCCATAAAGCAGATACCTTACCTGCAAAATTCAGCACAGAAACAACAGGGCCTGCAGCACAAGGGCCTCTAGCGGCAACGCTAGACCTTGGAGTCTGGACTTTCGTCTGGACTTTCTTCAAGTTCTGGCAGCAGGGCCATTCGGGGTATGTATTGCATACGAGATGTTTACACTATAGTTAGCGCTGTGCACGTACAGCTGTCGACGGAGCGGCGAGTAGAATCTTCTCGGTCCTTGACTGCTCACTAGTCCTAGTCCTAGCTCTAGTCTATAGAGTCTATATGTACTGAGTGCCGTTTTCTTCTAACTAGGCGTAAACCGTGATTGCCGTTGACTATTTTTTGGATTTAGATTTTAAGAATCGCTCAGTCCTCATCTTCGTTAGATAGTTTGAACTGTGATGTCGAACCATTATCGCTCATTATCAATGCATGTGCAATGTTACATTTTTTACACATAGTTTTCTATGGGCAGCACGTTCGGACAATGATGCCAATTTCATTTTGCATATCTGGAATATTCCCCACAAATTTGGTCTAAATAAAAAGCTTTTGAAGAGATTCCTTTTAAAAATTAATAAATATTGTTTAACGTGTTTATTTTAGCTCCATATTGCAATTTTACTAAATACCAGTTTTTGCAGTACTTCGTGTGAGATTTCATCAGTAAATTGACATGTGTAGAACCTTTCTAGTTCGTTTTGCTAAATTCGGAGGTTGGCACCTGTGACGTATGCCAAATTGTGTGGATCGTTCCTTGGCTTGCTCGTTTTCATTTTTTTCAAAAAATTATTACAGACTTATCCTGGGTTTTAGAATCCTCTCTTTCCAGTTGTAGGCATCAAAAAATGTAGATTAGAATTATCAGACAAGTAGAAAATGTCAGTACAGGTTTCTTTTAATTGGGTAATACATGTATACACTAAGTTTCAAGAAATATCTTCAGGCAATGCATAGATATGGGGGGAAATAGTGCAATTTTAAGCATTTGACCTTGACCTTTTGACCTTTGACCTTGAGCATGTGCACCCAAAAGTTGATAGGCACAACTTTACCCCCTAATACACATACATGCCAAGTTTCATTAGGATACCTCAAAAGGTTTTGATAGTTACCCTGTCCACAAAATTCATTACGGACGGACGGAAGGACGGACGGACGGAAGGACGGAAGGACGGACGGACGGACAACCCGAAAACATAATGCCTCCGGCACCACTTCGTGGCGGAGGCATAAAAACTAGACTAAAGTGGTGAGTCTGGGAGCAAGAACACTGGCAAAAAACAAAAAAAAAGGAAAACAAATAAATCTGCAGAGTTTTTCGATTCTAATTTTTCACTCACATACTCTCTGTTGCCCAGTAACTTCCAAAAAACAAACTAGAAGGTGAAAAAAAGAATAGAAAAAATAGGGCTGATGCAATCTGTTTGTATATTATACACTCGCCTGCTGTGTTGTTGCAGGGAGGCGAGAACACACCTCCCTGGTATATGTTTGCGGTTAATCTTGCTACCATCTTACTGAGACCTCTGCATACCTGGGCAGTCTCCTGCACACTTGAGCCACTGGTCACCACATCCTCCACCACCAGGCAGCGATCACCCTCCTGGAAAGCGCCCTCTATCATCTTTTTGGTGCCATACGACTTGGCCTCCTTGCGACGAATCAGCATGGGCTTTTTGTGTTTCACTGCAATCAGCTGTGGTAAAGGAAAGAAACAGAATGAGGCTTCTCGCCAAAAGTTGCCCTTATTTCAGAAGTTTGTAAAGTTAGGCTCTAACACCACAGGGGTGGACACATGTATAGTACAATGTACACTAGGGTAACCTGTAGAAAACTGAGTATTGATGGGATTACATAGACAGTGAGACTGAACATTCATAAAATTTCATTGTTAAGCGATGCTTGTGGGGCATGACTGTGTCATGGGCACATTACAGTATTCAGTTTGATATAGTGAATCTGTTGTACCACAAACCCCACAAAAATTTACACACAATGTGATTATCCCATTTTCATTTGTTTTCTGTCTTTGTACTTAGAGACCAAACTGCAAAAAAAAAAAAAAAAGGAGAAATTCAACACATCGGATCTACACGTAGATAAAATGCATTTTAAATTTTTATGAGTCTGCCCATAAACTAACATACATGTACTTCTAAACGTCTGTCTTCCCAGTTACACAGAGAAAGGCATTTACTTACTGTAGCAATTGGTAGAGCAGTGTAGGGAACCCCACAGAGATTATCACAGCTCACACCATTGGTTGTTGCAGTCTCCCACAAGACATCTGCGACAGCATCCTGTATGGGGGAGGGGTTAATGTACTGTTATATGTGCAATTATTCTCACAATACAGTTACAGTATCAGAGATTGGTTGATGATGAAATAAATAACAATCTGTAACATTAAACATTATAGAACAGTAGGTGGTGAGGTGATTAGGCTAATGAAATTGAAGAGGGAAACCACTGGCATACCATAATTTTTAGTCATCTTTAACCCGTTGAGGACGAGTCCCGACTACACTCGCGCAGGTGTCTACATGTATATGTGACCCTGCATCACAATACAAACAAAAAGTGGCCAGACATGAAATGTTAGTTAAGAGCATATTCTGAAACAACAGACTCTAAGCTTTAAAATGATGTATAACTCAAATCAAATGGACTCTCCTAACCTGTCTAAATATTGGAAAGAAAGAGGCTCTGAAGTACAGTGTCTATTCAAGCGCTTAATCTTTACTAAGCTGTGCTGGCTGTGCAATGAATGGGACAAAAAACAGGATGTAAACCACTGGAGTAACAACAATGAAGGGATTTTCAGATTAAAATGAAATTGAGCATGCCTCATTAACACATTCTGTCCATAATCAATGCCAACTTTCAAAGCAGTAGCATCATCCTTTCAAAAGTTATTACAGTTGAAAGTGAAGAGTGAGTACAAGCTTTTTAAGAATTAATTACGGTATGAAAAGTGAACTCTATAAAAGACACACCTAGTCACACTATTCTACCAAAAAATATTTGAGATAAACTGCTACAGAAACACACTTTCCTGTCCATTTCATGATCCTGAAGAAGACTTGCTCTTTCAGAAAGTATGAAAAAGTCAAGATCGGTTAGGTTGATCCATTTCACCTATTTTCAGTCCTCACACAAAATCAGTGTGTGCGACTTTTTGTATGTTTTGTGATGCACGGTCACATATGGGAAATGCGTGCTGTAGCAAAATTCAACCGTCCTCAACGGGTTAAATTTAGTTCGACTTCGTGAAACATCCCCAGGGCTGTGTAGAGTTAAGTTAACGCTAAACGCTACAGAAGACAGTTGCTCAGCTTCGGATGACGTCTGGGCCCCGTTTCATATGAAGTTGATATAGATCTAGAGTGAAAGCCCCAATTTTCGGCCGGCCTCCAATATCCGGACACTTGCCACTTATCACAAGGCAGCAAAGTCGACTGTCACAACACAATCACATCACATCGTTTCACATACTAGCACACTCGTTCACCACAGGAAAGTGCCTGAGTCACCTCCAAAAATCCATCTAAAATCCCAAATTTTGCCGTCAAAAACGCGGAATCGCCGCAAATTTTCCAAAGCGCACGCGAATTAGGTCCCGTGCAAAGAATCAGGGTCGCCGAAAAAGTGCTAAAAATTGAAGAGTTACGCCGTTCTGTTGCGAGATTTTTCGCTTATCACAAGCTCAGAGTGTGATGGTATCCTCAAAAACACAAAAGAAAAACAAAATCTCCGTACGTGCCGATGCAGTGATAAATGTACTGGGGCTGAATGCAAGTTCAGAGTCCCCAAAATTCGGACAGGAACGGGTGCCGCAACATCTCCGATGCAACCTTGTGCCAACAAGGCATGGCGCGCGCGGACTTTCCAGCGGCCTTGTATGCGTATTGACATTGCGCGCGTGTCCGAAGTTTGGAGACGCTGTCCGAATTTTGGGGAATTGACAAGGTGATAATATTTGGGGATTTTGTGAAATTTTAGGATCTGTTTAACAAAATCAATATTGGGAAAAATTAGGTTGACATATTTAACATACATTATTATAGATATAATTTTGTAGAGTATTATTTGAGATGAATAAATATTGCAAAAGAGCTTAATGTCCAAAAACTGGGGCTTTCACTCTAACGTTAATAGATTCTCTAATGTAATAGGTTAGGGCCTAACGTTATATGTTATAGAATGGGTAGCGAGAATCCTGCGATCTGATTGGTCGAGAGCTATGTGTTCATTTTTACTGGCCGCACGCTGAGTCACAGTGGTAAACATGTTATCGCGCACTTAGCAAGAGTACGCGTACTTGTAACAAAGGTTCGCGCACTAAAGCAAGCGTTCGCGCACTCAGCTTGGCCATGCATCCAGTAAAAACTTATGCATGGCTGGCCATGCATCCAGTAAAAACGGTAAGTACGGGTATGCATGCCCTTTACGGAAAGCCAAAACGAAATGCATCCAGTAATTTTGTCATCGGGTAACACGATAGAAAACTGGGTTTTTGACAAGAAAATTACCCATTCTATAAATCAAATGACGCACATGTCTTTTCGTGCGTCAGTCGGAATATAGTGTGCATGCGGTAACTATGGAATTTAGCCTAAACCCACTCGGCTTCGCCTCGTGGGTTAAGCATTCCATAGTTACCTTATGCACACAATTCCGACTGACGCACTCAGACCTGTGCGTCATTTGTATAAAAGCAACTCTTGCTGGAATGACAATTGTCATCGTAACAGCAAGAATCCAGATTCCTGA
The DNA here is from genome assembly GCF_040938485.1 of Diadema antillarum. NCBI lineage: Eukaryota > Metazoa > Echinodermata > Echinoidea > Diadematoida > Diadematidae > Diadema > Diadema antillarum. The sequence goes on from NW_027271666.1 coordinate 565,541, forward strand.
TTGGCTATTGCGAGTGGAAGTTGCCATTCCAGCAAGAGTTGCTATGCTAACATCTTTTATGAAATGGGGCCCTGGCCCTGGTCCGAGTGGTCCGAGCAGCGATGCGATGGCCCACCTGCACCCCACTGGCACTACACCGCCACCTAGTGCACCTGTCCCGACTCGATCCTGAGACGGTCGAGTCCTGGTAGCTCCTGTCTCTACGTCACTACGAATACGATTACGATTGTAGAAACGTCTACTTGTAGCTGTCCACACACACTTGGTAATTTACTAATAATGGTATTATTATTATTAAAGTATTAAAAATGGTCTAAAATTACTAAACTTACCTCATCTCTTACTTCAGATCTTTCGGTTGATTTGTTGGCTCTACGTTCAGAAAAGTTCAAGAGCTTTAAAACTCCAAGGCTTTCCCCGTAGAACATACGGTTGTCTCTATGTATGTCTACGTACATCGAAACGCGTGCATTCCATATTAACAAATCACACTACGCCGACCTCACATACGGTCGCCGAGCACCGCGAATATGAAACACGACGACGTGCAATTTACTCACCATTATCTCTGGATAAGACACCATCACCCGCAAATCGAAATACACAGGTGATTGGATTCCACTTTTCAGCGTAAATGAGCCAAACTTGACTGCATTTACGTCATAAAGTCGCAAAATTAGTGACTCTATATCCATTGTTCTTGAGGTTGTGTTTACTCCTTGAGCTCGTTCCCAGACGAAATTGGCGGCCCAGCTGTGCATCAACTACACGTGCTACTTCTTTTGTTTTGTCGGATACAAGAACTGGAGCAGCACGCCGAAACAGTCATGCGGCCGCTGCAGGAGCCCAACGAGCTAGACACTAGACGAGGTATCCTATCTATAATGCTGCAGCTAGCTGCAGCTGCATCCTCATGTCCGTCTCCAAACAAAAGGTGGCGCTCACCATGATTTGTTCACAATCTTTTCAGAGCGATTGAAAAGACTCTCTCCTCACACCAGTCCTCGAGTGTGCCTATCATTCGGCAGATAGAGACTGGCACACAATCGTGTGAAAAAATGTAGGCCAATATGATTATCATAATTTTGGGTAGTTACTGGATGCCAATTAATGGGCTACAAGAGAATATTGCACAAATCGAAGACTGCACATGAAAATCACGCGGACAAGAATAGGCCTACACATAAATGCGCACCACCACAGGCTTGCACCATCTACCACCACCACCAGCAAACTGAAGCGTGACACGCAATGCATAAAATACTCAACCGGAGCACCAACGAGAACATTCACTGTACATTCCTTTACAATAATTCCTTTAAAAAGAGGTTTATAATTATCCAGACAGCAAAACTAGAGTTTGAGCCTAATTTATGATGGATGCATGGTTGAGGGTTTTGAGAAAACTAGTGTCCAAAATACCCGCAACTAATATAAAGATATCCCAATAATGTATCTCTCCATGATTTTTTTTTTCGAATTTTCACAGCTTCTCTATTAGAGATGAAAGCCTGACGCTATATTTATGCGAAATATATGAAAAACTTGCTTCCAATTTTATTAGCCACCAAGATTACCCTCAAGATAGAAGTTAATCTATAATGAAGTTGAATAGCTGCTGCGTGTGACATGTTGTTGTTCTTGACGTTGTTGTTGTAGGTGGTGGTGGTGCATGGTGGTGTATTTTTTTTTTCTTAAAGTATTTTTTATTTCAAAAACTAATCGCTTGGGACTGGAAAACACATGAAGAGTTTGTTCGCAAAAACCGAAGAGTCCATTTTTGAAGATTTTGAAGTACCGTCTCTGTCATAAAGTACAAAACGTTAATAATACCTTTCAAATGATATATTGGTCACTACATAGGTACATTATAGAAGTATTACTGAATATGGTCAAAAGAAGCAAAAATTGTCTTATTATTCTATTTATTTATCTTGACCTTAAATCGCAAATATCTCCATTTGTCAAATATGGACTTATCGGTTTTTGCAAACAAACTCTTCACATCTTTATTTTGATCATCCCTAGTACCCATGCTGATGCAGAATAGTATTATGTCGATTGTGCTATGAACACAATAATTATTCTTGCAAATGTGGAACACGTTATGGGCGGCGTTCCGGGGGATCATCCTCCTCCAACCCCTTTTCTAAGTTGATATCGTTACATTTCTTTCTTCCTTTTTTTAAATATATTTTTGATGGATTTTATATTTGCGACCCTGTTCAAAAAGTATATGTGGTGTGAATGAAAATATTCCGAATAATCGAATTCACCCTCCGGTCCTAGGACCACCTCCACGGTATAATAAATTTCAGCGAAAAAAAAGAATTCTTTTTTTTTTTTAAACTATTCCATGCGTATTAGAATTTCCAGATTTCCAACAAATGGTGTGCACCAGAATTTAACTTCTATTATGCAAAGGCATACCCCCCCCCCCACACACACACACACACCTTCCCCCTTGTTTGTCCCTCTGCACCCCGCAATGATGATGATGATGATAATAATAATAATAACAATAATAATAATGATGATAATAATGATAATAATAATAATAATGATAACAATAATAATAATAATAATAATAATAATAATAATAATAATAATAATAATAATAATAATAATAATGATAATCAGATAAAGAACTGCTTTCAATTTTCCATCTTGGCATCCAGTTTGAATGCCAAAAATAAAAGTCACGGATGCAAGAGTATTTATAGCATCGCCCAGATTCGGATTCAGCACCCTCGAAATAGGGTAAAACCAATGAAAAAAAAAAAATGACGGACGGTATTAAATTAAGGTTCTGTCTCTTTCACCGAGACTAACAGACGTGTCTGAAAACACAATGTCATCGATGTCAACATGGGAGGATTTCAACGTAAGAAGTACGCCCTCTATGTTTCAGTGTTTTTTGTTTTTTGTTTTTTCGTTTTGTTGTTTGTTGTTTGTTTTTGTTTGTTTGCCTTCACGCCATTTTTGAAAACTGACCACCTCAATCTACATCTCACGATCTTTTGTTTTTGTGTGTGTGTGTGTGTGTGATTGTATCTATAATCAGCATCAAGGAATGTTAAATTTCATAAAAATCACCCTCCTAATCTACCATGGCACTATCATCAAAGCGGTAAAGTGCAGGATATGAATTTCAAGATAATGCTGTTCGTGTAAGTTGTTGGTCCTTTCTGAACAAAATGTACACGATCAATATTCTAGATGTATATCAATTATAATAATCCAAAATGATGTAGGACGTACTAGATAAGTTTTTTTTTTGGAACACGACTGTTCCTAGGGTAGCCAATAGAATGATATTATCTTATAGGCCGAAGTTAGGAGGGGTCGTTGTTGGTGGTATGGTTGGGGTGGCATGGTCGGGGGTCGGGAATTCAAACCCCTTCTAACGAACCTCCGCTGGCGAGCAGAAAGAAGAATCCGCTTGAAAAAAAAAACAACAACAACAACAATGATTTCCACTTTTTAAGATATCCCTCCCCTGGGCCGTATTGCTACGCAGAGGGGAGGGATGAAGTTGCTTTAGATATTTAAAAACCCTCCTTTATCTTAACATACAGATATCAGATGGTCAACAATGATTTCATAAGTCAATGAGAAATTCACGTAACAATTATAACGAATTACACGCGTTCTCTTTCTTTCTTTTTTGCATTACAATTTTTTTTATTGAAACGTTTTCACATAATCTACTCAAAGTGTTTGCCAGATCGTTAAAGTTCAATTGAAGAGTTTGTTCGCAAAACCGATAAGTCCATATTTGCCAAATGGAAATATTTGCGATTAAAGGTCAGGAAAAATAAAGAGAATAATAAGAAAATATTTGTTTCTTTTGACCATAACTTCAAAAATGTACCTTTATATGTAGGGATCAATATGTCATTTAAAAGGTATTATTTTGTATTTAATGACTGAGACCGTACTTCAGAATCTTCAAAAATGGACGGTTTTTGCGAACAAACTCTTCAATTCTAAATCAAAGTTGCCAATCCCTTCTCTTGCATGTACCCCCCCCCCCCAAAAAAAAAAAAAAAGATCCTGCGTATGCCCCTTTCAGGCCTAGAGCTACCCTGCTATATCTCTTAGTTCTTATCCTCAGAAAGGGCCACTATTATACTTCCCTATTTTGACACCCCCCCCCCTAAAAATTCTAGTTACTAGTCTGCAGTTTTGTTAATACAAGGTTTATTGTTGCATTCATCAATGCTTGCTCTCTCTCTCTCTCTTTCTCCTCTCTCTCTCTCTCTCTCTCCACACACAATGCATAATACATATTATGTATAAATATTTTTGTATGTTGTGTGCCTATTCAATAATAGGTTATTTTATCTGTCATTATTTGGCAATCAATCTTTCACTTTTATTCTTTGTTGAGTACAGTCTTCTTCTTTTCCTAAGTAACTCCACCCCCTCTCTCCCTCTCTGTAGTCTTTCTCTCAAACGCACAGTAGAGAAGAGAAGTATGCATACTGAGTTATCCAATATAAATAGTGTTACCCTCTGGGTTTGAAACGGGACTTAGGGGAAATTAATAGAGTCATTTTGACTATCACATCTCGGCGCTTAACCTTTACAACATTCTACAAATAGCACTTCAAACCCATCGAAGGAAACATACGTTATCTTCTGGGGCAGCCATTATCATCATAATGATGTAATCAAGCTTGCCTCCTTCACGCAGTCATAACAGACAGTCACACAATATGGATGTGGCGTGAAAGAATGCACCCATGTGTCCACAAATAAACTTAAACGGGAATTCGGGAGTGAGAGTTCGTCTACTATAACAAAGAGTATAATTTGATAAGCACAAGCAGTAAACATTAGATTTTCAACAACATCGGATAGAAATCATGAAAGTTATGAATATTTGAATTTTGAAGTTAATGAAATATCACTTGAAATTACAGTTCTTGAACGGTCAGTGTGAATATTTAATGAGTGAGCCAATTATGCCATGGTCTCACAACTCACCATAATGTCTTTTTTTTCAGAACATTTCATCAACTCTCTTTTTTTTGGGGGGGGGGGGGGGAGGGTTAAAAAAAATTATGTGCAAGTCTCAAAACCTAGTACTATCTGTCTGGTCAAATATTTTCAAGTATTTCAGCCAACATCATAAAGTTTGACACTTTCTTGGCAGGAAAATCAAATTTTCTTTTTTTTTTTTTTTTTTTTTTTTGCTTCACGATCAATGGAAAATTGTGCGGTGATGATTTGCATTCATATCAACTGTTTAACAAAGAACCGTTTAACAAAAATTAACGAAAGTTCACAATTTCATAACATCGCCTTTTTCCGATTTTGATACAATTTTCACTGCTGTACTCAAAACATTTTACTCTTTCTTTTTAGAATAATTTGTAAATGGTTTGGAGTTCTCCTTTTAAAATGCAATTTCCAAAGTTTCTCAAGTTGCCGCTGTTGAAAAAAAGTAAAATCCGTCAAACAGCCTGATAACGACATTTCATTATAATCGCACATTCAAAGCGTGATGTCGTATAATATAGAATTGTGAAGTTCCCCATATTCCAAAGATGAATTACATGTGTTATCATTTCACAAGTTTTTTGTTATGATATAAGCCTATATTATAGGCCTATATACGTGCACATAATTATTATCTTTACCATAAACAAAAATCTTTCTTAAATTTTCGGTATAACACATGAAATTGATTATAATTAGGTTGTATCCTTTGCATGTATTGTGCAAAGATTACCCAATAATGCTGACTTTCAGGGGAAAAGAGATTGCAGTTCTCTAGTCATTGATCACTCGATTCTCATTATGCCCTTTTCAAGCCAATTTAAAATGGGAATGTTGTGAGGGTATGATAATATCGTATTGATCCTTCATTTTGTGCAAACGATTAATGCCCCAGTCACATATAAACACGGATGCTCAAGGATTTACACGGTGATCCGGGGAGATCCGGGGACGTCCGGGGAGATCCGGGATTTTGGTGTGACTGTTTTTACACACGGTATCAACACGGCAGCTACACGGATAAGGCCGGAAGAGCGCGGCGTCTATACGGACAAACACGGCATCTACACGGATCAACACGGCAGCTACACGGCAGCCACACGGACCACCCCGGATTGCTCTGCTAACACGACAATCCCCGGATGACGCCGGATGTTTTTGACCTCCAAAAGTTGCCATGTTGGCCTCACGACGTCAACACGGATATCTCCCCGGATCAGATCCGCGGTGGTCCGGGGTGATCCGGGGTGTCTATGTGACTGGGGCATATTAGGTGAAAACGTAAAACTTTGATATTCCATAACCCCCTTTACTTCACTTGTGTTCGATATTGATGACACTTCCACCATTCTGTGGTCAGGTCATGCTCTATAACTAGTGAGGTCAACGTGATGATGGTGTGAGGGCGCACCATTTAACAGTTTAAAGAGCAGCTACTGCTGCTGCTATAAATGACCACTATCGGAATTACACTAAAGAAATCGTATAGTTTTGGTTGAGACCTACCTTCAGGTTTCTAACATTTTTTGGTGAGATGTTAAGAAATCTCTTATGAAATATGAAAGAGCATAAGATCATGATTCCAGGGCGGAGAGTTCAACGTTTATTCGATGAAAATTAGCTTTTAAATGGCTAAGATATCCAAAACAGAGTAATCCTAATAAAAAAGTGGAACCCATCTTTTATTACGATCGCTTTCATTTCCTTTGTTTTCAGATGTCTCAGCCATTCCAAAACGTATTTTCATCAAAATAAACTTTGAATTCTTCTCAGAATGGTATGCGCTGTATTATTTCATTTTAAGTGGTTTCTTGGTATCTTGCAAAAAGTTAAATGCCCAAACCTCATCTCCACCAATACTATACCATCCCTTTAAATTGTTTTTATTGGTGGACATTATCAATTTCTACTCACACTTCCCTATACAAATCGCGCCACCTTCTATTTATATAGCTGCTAAACAGCAGTATACCATTCGGCATGATGAAGATCAATCATTCATTAGAATGTTTACAAATGTGACGTGCACCTGAAAGACCATTAATATAAACAGATATTTGGTAGATTATGTATAAACTAATATATATATATATATATATATATATATATATATATATATATATATATATATAATTATATATATAAATGTATATGTATACGTGTATATATATAAATATATTTTATACATTCACACATACATATTTTATATATGAAGAGTTTGTTCGCAAAAACCGATAAGTCCATTTTTGAAGATTTTGAAGTACGGTCTCTGTCATAAAGTACAAAATAATACCTTTTGAATGATATATTGGTCACTACATATAAAGGTATATTTTTGAAGTTATGATCAAAAGAAGAAAAAAATTCTTATTATTCTCTTTTTTTCTTGACCTTCCATCGCAAATATCTCCATTTGGCAAATATGGACTTATCAGTTTTTGCGAACAAACTCTTCATATATGTAATTATATATATATATATATATATATATATATATATATATATATATATACAAATAGGGTGTGTGTGTGTGTGTGTGTGTGTGTGTGTGTGTGTGTGTGTGTGTGTGTGTAGTATGAGAGTTTCCAGAAAATAATCTTATACTAAGTACTGCAATAACAGACATGACTGACCATAATAATACATTTCAGTGATATTTCTTTTATTATCAAACAACGTACACTTACAAAATACAATATCGAGGGAATCCGTCAATATACAGTAATCTTATGTACATGTCATTACTGCTTTGAGCAGTGCTCATCTCTTTACATTTTACAAGGAACGAATCTGTGTTTTTCTGCTATAAAGATGTTTGACACCTTTTCGCTTTTCCTTCATAAAAACAGTCACAGCATCATTGATAAAAGGGAAACAACTTACATGCAACACAGATAAAATAACATCATTTACCTTTTTTCTTTTAACTTTGTTTGTAAAGTCACAATTGCATTTCCTTTAGGAAGGATTCTCGTCAACGGAATTCTCAACATACACGGACTGCCGACTCCTTCAATAGCATCGATAAACTCTGTATTTTATTTGAAGGCATACAGCTTGGCAGTTTCAATACACGTATAGATAGTAAGTCAGTTTCCATCGAATTTGACGAAAAAAAAATCAGCAAAAACACTAAAACGCAACTGCAGACATTGATGATCCGTCTGTCAGATTGGACTTTGGAAATTTCTTTTGGCATTTTTCGTTTTCCGTGTAGTATTCACGATCATCACGAAGAGAATTCCTCCTGAACAACGGCGTCACGCTTCGTTCATACCAAGAAAACAAAGCTCCGGTGGGAAACAAAATTCAGGCGAGAGCGATTTATATAAAGTGACATTACAACAAGAACAACGACATGTGAAGTGGGTGAATAAATGTCGGCTGCATATACAGGAGGCTTGAAAGATCACTGCTCTCTGCGCACGTAAACAGTTTATCTGAAATCCTAATAACACACCAACTTGACAGTGTGGGCGTGTGGCCAGAGTGCACAAGCTGTATGCGGGGTGTCACGGCTACTGAAAGATCATGACAGGCCAGCTGGGTTCCCGTCACCCGGCGGGTTCCCAGCGTCTTCCTTCGTTCCCAAGGTATGAGACCAAGTGAGTAAATACCTGTCTGGTTCATTCCCAAACATTCCATCAAACAAGTGTCATTTACCTCTTACTCCGCATACCCCCCCCCCCCCTCTCTCTCTCTCTCTCTCTCTTCTCTTCTCTTATGTATTCCTTGATCTCTCATAGAAACAAACGACGCATACACACACGTACACACACTCACTCTCTACGTCATACATACACAGTTCTTTCCTTTATTTCGCCCCAATTTTTTCTCCTTACTCTATCCAAATGATTATTCAAAATTGTATGTGGTATATAGTAGGATATACCATTACCAGTATTGGAAACCTGCCACATTCTCTCTCCTCGTAATATTGTTCTTTGTCATAAAATTTAAGCCAAATTTCATCTCAAGTACACAAGACTCTGCCCTCATCAGATAATGTTTGTTTGTTTGTTTGTTTGTCGTACTTCACATACATATACGTGGAATGATACTATCATAAGGACAAAGGAACAACCACACAACCATGCTTGAAGAAACGTTTTAATTGAACACGTTGAAAAGAGAAAGAACTCAATACTGACAGAATATGAAATAACTTCCATTCTACGAGTTCTACAAAAACAGGCAAGAAGAAATTTGTCATTGGATGACAACAATGATAATTATCAACAACCATTCTTCTTACTCTTGGAGCATTTATGCTGCTAGAAAGAAAATAATAAACAGCTCGAGGCTGCGGGACGTTTCTTCTGTACCCATTTCAACTATCTTATAGTGTCAGCATAAAAATACACTAAAAATCCATTCAACAATGGTACAACAGAGGGACGGTGATCAAACAAATGGTGCATAGGTGCACATTAGGGGTCTGATTTTATAAAACAGATAACACACTGTCTTGCGATGAGACAGAGTGGCAACACTATTAAACGCACTATCACAGTGGATCTCTTTTATGATATGAAGACCAGAAAATAGTAATGAAGAGAACATTTCTGCCTTAGAAGACCACACGAGCAACCTATCTTATGTCCTGTCAATTGCTATTGGAACAGCACGTAGACTCTCACGTGCTTACAGACTGCTATCTACCACTGCGTAGATGGAGAAAAAATCGACGTCGACTTCTTTCACGATGTTAATTTTAGAAACGTGAAGAACCTTCAGCGATGTTACCGGGAGACAGAGGGCGCTTCACTTCTCTCGGGAATACTGTACGTAATGACCACATAACTATGTTGGTTTAATGTAAACGTTAGTAGTGTCACTGTAAGTGAACAGCCTGAAGCTACTTCTACTTCCGGCTATATTTAGCGTAGTTCTGGTTCAATAGTTCCCAGATTCCTTTAGGCAGAATGGTGACTTGGTGGCCCTTATATCATCATGATGGTAATGAGGTTATCATGTCAAGGAGTGCGTTTACTCCCACTCTCTTAGACAGAATACTCTCTCTATGGCAGTGATGAATAATTTATGAGGTTACACTGAAGTGTTCTCGTCGTGCAAAGTCTACCGCTACCTCTCAGCGACGTTTGTATACCAAAGGTCACACACATACTATGTATTCGATATTCACTATAACATGGAACTGCGTTATTCGTTTCCGTTCTGAACATGTAAATTAGCTCATTTAAATCACAATTATCGACAGGTTCAATAGACTATTGTTACACGAAGACATCTGACGGCGACGGCTGAACTAATAGACAGGTTTACTAACGTAATCTTGCCTTTCCTCTCACGACATAGCAACTACCACGGTAAGTAAATTTGATTCCGACAGTATAATTAAGTGCAGGTGGATGAACGAGCTTGTTGCTAGTCCCTTAGAAATGCACAGAGAGACTCAAAGATAGACAGACAAAATCTATAGATTTGAGTACATTAGCAAACCGGATTATTGACAAGCAGTTTCAATGGACGTCAGGTGGCAGGGTGACGGCTGAGCCTTTGTTGGGAAGTGATGCGCGTTCAAGAGTATACTCCTCATCCCCAACATCAATGTAGACTGCATTAAAAAAGCGTGATAGAATGGCTGCTGAGCTCCTTCTCCATGTTGACGTCATAGTGGTCTGGAAATTTGAAAGTGCATCGTCTAAAGAATTGGAAGTGTTAAACGCGTTCTTCATCGTCGCGAATACTTGGTCCATAAAACCCACTTGCGACCATTCAGAAGACCGCTCGTTACGGATTTATCCAAGCAAGAGGAAAATACACACAAATACACACTCGTGATGTGAGGTCGTCACTCGTTCGTTTGAAGCGTATCGGATATCCCCATTCCGAGATGATGTGTCCCATTCACACTTTTTTTGAGGGACCACTTGCTGCAAATCCCAGTGCAACAGTCACTAAGGAGCTCCACCGTGTCCATAGCAACAAGACTGTATTCGTTCCTGTGTCCCATCTTCTGGAACTGCGTGGGCTCTGCTTTTGCGCAACTCTGTGCGAGCACCATGCGAACGTTTTCTCTTTTAGATGATGGCTAGATTGAACGATCTCTAAGATGTTCATGATATTATACTTACATGTACTTGAAAGTTCACGTTTGCTTTCTCTTGAAAGCTTTGTGGCTGACAAAGTCTGTGAGGGACAAATAAGGTCACAATTGACATTTCCAAGAAAATAACTATGACATACAATGAAGTACTGACAGCGTCATCATCATCATCATCATCGACATCGTTGTCGTTCCTCGGCGTCTGCCACATCATTGTCTGTTGTTAATCTTTGTCAGTGTCTTATTCAGCACCTGTTTCATCTGCTGGATCGAGCTCCGCCGCCGGGACTTGTTGCCCTCCATGGCCCGCCGCCGCCGCACCTCGCGGTAGAGCTCGTGGAAGGCCTCGGGGATGCTTTCGTCGCCGCGACACGCCGACGACTCGTAGAAGGCGCAGGCCAGCTCCTGGGCCATCTTCTCACCTTCCTCGGTGCTCACTTCGCGTAGGTGGTCGAGGTCGCACTTGTTGGCCACGATGACCACGGACACGTTGCGCGCCTTCTTGATCTCGTCCAGGAAGGACTTGATCTGAGCCACCTCCTCGAAGCTCTTCCGGTCAGTGATACTGTAGATGACCAGGAAGCCGTCTCCCCACCTTACGTGACCCTCTCGCTGTATAGTGTCAATTTCCTGTCAAGAGATAAAATGATAATAACAAAGATGATGATAATAATGATGATAATGATGATAATAATAATAATAATGATAATAATAATAATAATGATAATAATAATAATAATAACAAGATAATGATAATGATAATAATAATTGCATTTATACTGGTGTTTCTGAGCGCACTGGTGCTATTCATATAAAAAGACTAGAAAACACAATAACATTAGGGCAATGCAAAACCAAAATTACAGTCACAACAGACGGACACGTTGCGTGTGCATGAGTGATAGACTGATAGATTGATAGACAGATTAACCATCAGTGTGCCACGTTTATTTCCTGTTCAAAGGTATGTTTGCGAAATGTGCACACAATTGACTCTTTGACACAGGAAGAGTTAAGAGAGACAGTGAAAGAGGTGATAATACAGTAGAAACTCGGTACAAAAAAGATATGGTATTAGGAATTACCTGTAGAGTAAACTGTTTTCTCTCATTCTAATTTAAAAAATTTGCTTTGTTGCTTTCATTCTAACGACAGCCCAGTCGGAATCAAGCACCATGATTGTGACTGTTTTGCTGTAGCAGTGAGGCCTCAAGTTTGCCTCTACAATATTATGTGCAATGTTTTTTGTTTTTGTTTTTTTTCAGGGGACCCTGTCATTATCTTATCTTCATATTCGTCAAGCCTGTATCTATTAATGTATCTTGGCGGTCAAGATCATGACGAACACGACAGGTGGGATTCGAACATACAACCCTATCCACTTAACAACAACAATTGCACAAAAAAGAAGGTTACATGAATCACGGGCGAAAAATAGTCCCCCGGGCCGAATCAGGTATACTACTATTTTCCTGTAAGGGAAGGATTTCAGTTTGTTCGTTCGTTTGTATGTCTGTTTGTTCAGGGAGCATCCTGCAGAAGCTAAGAGACGTGGCAGGCCTAAAAGACGTAGTAAAAACGAGGGCTTGGAAAGGAACGAGGAGGTAAGGTGGATGATCATCCGGGAAGGAGCCGGCAGATAAGAGAGACTATAGGCCGAGTTGGGTGGGGTAGTAGGCCGAGTTGGGTGGGGTAATAGGCCGAGTTGGGTGGGGTAATCGGTCGGAGCAGCAGAGGAGTAGGTTTGGAGGTAGGTGAGGCGAATGAAGGAGCAATAAAAATAATGCCTTCGGCATCCTTCGGGCGGAGGCATAACAAGAGGAGTAGGGGAAAGTCTTAGCGTTGCAGGTGCAATGTACCAATTTATACACCACGGTCAAGAAAGATATGGTGGGTAAAAACATCTTGTCCTTGGTCGTAGGCACTTGACAGAATTCGAACTCGTAATTAAAGCCAAGAGTCTTATCCATTATGCCGAGTGCCCCCACATAAATGAACAAGGACAGTCCAATGCAAAAGAAGAGTTAAGAAAGCTGTAGAAATTTTGGAAATCTGTGGAAATCTGTGGAAATCTTTGGATATCTTTGGAACACGGGGAGGTGTACCCACATCGGCGGTACCCCATAGTAGTAGGGATGTATCCAGAATATTAAAGATGATTTTTAAAGAAGTAAAGTAAACTGGGTCAAGCGCACGGTATGGCCTGGTGGGAGACAGACACATAGAGAATCTCATAACGCTCAACCACATTTTTCCTTCCACTATGGAATGAAATATTTTAGACTAGACCCGTTGAATATGGTTCGCCTTAGAGGAAGTAATTCACATGTCACTGAACTTTCACTGACCGCGTTATTGACCTTCCTACGCCTCTTTCTCCATCCGAGTTTCAGGAATTGACGCAGATAATGTTATGAAGAACCCATTCATACTCTCCATAACTTTCTGGTTCACTGTTCATAGCCCCATAAGCGATAAGCATGTAAAATCCTTTACAATTAATGTGGAATATAAAATACTCAAGATAACTCGTGCTCCTTTACATCCACACATAATAATCATGTCTAATCATTTTACAAGTAGTGGATGTTTGACGGCATACTTAGGTGACCAAGACACATGATCGGACGCAAACGAACTAATGTATATACGGCACTTTCTACCCCCCTCCCTTCAAAGATTTATAGAAAGTGTGATCATGCGTTTGTGAAATTTTGTGCAGTGCGTGGCAACATTGACGTACAACAGATTTGACGATACCCCAGGAAAATAGTGGAAAAGTTTAGAGGTGTATTTTCTTTTTCATTTTAAAATCACTTCATTATTGTTTAGAAATGGAGAAAACAAGGTACGAGTCAAGCAACATTGCGTGGCGAACCATCATAAAAATGCAAGTGCGCCCTGCTACGTCCGTGTACGGGACACTGGCTAACGTCAGTGAAGTCAATGAGCATCATCCGTTCGTTCAAGCGTAAAGGCACCACTTCTTGAGCTAACCCCACCATTGCCGGGGACAACTTTACCATGTTTACTATCGCAACTAAAGGTCAATAGTAGCAGTAAGGGGTTTAAAGAAGTGAAAGTCTGCCTCGGCTGGGGCCGATTCGCATCTCCATTTCTAAATATGGCCACACAGAGTAAAAAGGCAACCCGAACGAGCGAATGAAAAAAAAATACAAAAGCACAAAAATATAGGAAAAACCATGGACGTCAGTGATCACGGGTGATTACCTGACCGGCTGTGTCTAAAATCTCCATGGAAACCACTTCATCGTCAACGGACGTCTGGTGGCGGTATACGAATTCTGAGAGGGACAGAAAGAGGGAAACGGAAATTGGTCACGTAAAGACAAAAAAAATAAAAAATAAATAAATAAAAAATGGTGTCTGTCCTGACAGAAAGAACACTAATTCGAGCACACCTAAACTTTTTTTTTGTTTGGTTGGTTTTTTTTTTTTCGTCAATCAAATACAAAACACATAAAATTACTTTTCTTTTAGATCAATAAGACAACATTGTATTCCGGTAACAAAATTCACTTTCTTGAGGTATATCTTTATTTTTCAGCCCTGCACAAATTCACTGACAAACAATCATCATAATCGCAGTACTTATGGAATTATGAATGATGACAGAGCTGACATGACTGATGCCACACCTTAACATATTGGACAAGTTTTAGGCAGGTAGCAACAGAAGCACACGTTGCGATGTGATTTCAAGTTTTACGGCCCCTCGTGCTAGATGGCTACTGAAGAGCAAGTGAAAAGCGAACGTTTTTTAATCTCTGACCACGAGGTTATGACGAGAGATAAAGAGATGGGGAATAAAAGAAATAAACAAACCAAATAATAAACAACAGGTCGCTTACTGTCCTTTGATTAAATTGAGGTTTGAAATGGGCTTTCTCTCTCTCTTTCTTTCAAAACTACCACCCCCCCCCCCGCCCCCTACTCTCCCCCTCCGCCGCCTGGTCTCCCCTTCCCCTCCCCCTCCCAATCACAACCAATGCCCAAAGACTTTTCATCTATGAGCTTCGTGTAGATGTATCATGTATTGAATCTAGGGGTAATAAATTTAATAATTCATCTCAGGTACAGGGGGTTAAACGTGTCGAAGCAGACACTTTATATACCACACTCACCTAACGTGGGATCGTACTCCCAAATGAAGCGCTTTGTCAGGTATCGCACTATGGTAGCTGTAAAGAAAAAAAAGAAGACGACAGAACATAATATTATAAGAAGTCAAAAACAAGTGTTATTTATTTATCGAGTGTATAAGGACGAAGGGAAAGAAACCACATGGATTACTGCATCATGATAATTATCATGACTATAAACTTGATCCTTTGTCATCTTTCTGCTAACTCTTTCGACCATAGGTTCCTCGGATGCGGAGATTCATGTCTTCCTTACGCGCATGCGTGATCTGGTGGGGGCGAGTTATTTGCCACCTTGCGTCGATTTGATGTCCATACAGTTTGAGTGCTTTCTTGTATATGTTCGCCGCGCTGCCAAAAGTAAACGATGCCATGCCAATTCATAGGCCAACTATCAGCATGCCTTATTAGATGCACGTTGAATTTCGTTTGATACTATGCATCAACAATGGAGCTGTGCAGTAGCTCCATCTTTTAACGTATACAGGATAAGGTCACCTTACAAATAAGTTATTTATGTGCAGTTTATGCAGTTTATGCAGTTTTGATGGCATAATTCTGATAACACCGAGAAAAAAAAATCGCGTTCGCATACCTCGTCTACATTACATCATCATCCAAACATTTAATTCGAGCCCTCTCTTAGCCAAGCCCACCCCAGCCCCTTATCTAACCTTGAATCACATGCATAAAATAATGATAATATTGTGCATGTGTCTGTGTGTATGTGTTCGTTTGTGTCTGTCTATGTTTACGAGTACATTTTCTTTTTTTGCAGCCCCGGGCAGGATCTGAGAGAAGACACGGAGCATCTGTGCAGGTGTAGAGAGGGGAGTACGTAGGCCCTACATCCTTGTACCCGTCGTGTCCTTCGTCATTTTGTGTGTGTGTGTGTGTGTGTGTGTGTGTGTGTGTGTGTGTGTGTGTGTCTATTCCTTGTTATTTTAGTTTGTTTTGTTTTTCCGTGTTCAAAAATCGTTAAAAAAGAACGCGTGACCCCGTAAAAATATGTGTTTTGTATCGGAAATCCCTGGCCTCACCTGAAACAACAAGCGTTGGAGCTTAACGTCGTCCACATCTACCCTGAACATGAATTTAACACACAAAAGCACGTGAGTCTGGGAAGCACCTGAAGGAATGCACTTCACACCCATATTCATTTATCAGAAGTGTGTAGCACTCCCTGCACTTATCTATTTTACCTTCTTGCTGTTTTAGTTGAAATGAATCTCTGCCAAGATATTGCACTTTGAAATAAAAAAAGACGTTTAAAGATCTTCCACAAAAAAAAATCGGTAAAAATCCAACAATCCATCAATTTCAATGTGTGAGCCTGTAACTACGATTAATCCCGCCCCCACCCCAATAAAAAAAAAAACAGTTATAGACCTATTACGCATAAGACAGTGTCTGCAGCTCATGTTTTGATTTTAATTACACATCATAATTTAGCCACATCTTGAAATTGCATGAATCGATGAGACTAAACGATTCATTTAATTTCAAAATAAAGGCGCTTTCAACGTTTCTTGTAGCGTGGGGACTCATAGGTAGCCCGATTTATTCGCTCCCAATACGAAAAGCACCGGTCAGTGAGTCAATAGGCCTTCATGTATGCGCATCGATATTGTGGTGACTTACAAATTTTCAGACATTGTTGCATTCTGCCGACAAGCTGTGATGATCATATGTACGAGGAAACAATCTATCAAAAAGTGAATTACTTTGTCATTTTCAAAAAATCTATATTAACCAAAAAAAAAAAAAAAATCAGCATCATACTATAGCTTTTATAGATTACTCCCACCACTACTGTCCACGGCAAACAGTTTTCTTACGCATTTGAATTTCAGGTACTCTTTAGAGATTCGTTTGGATATAAAATGATGCTTATCAGAGACTTTGGTACTGTATTACAGCGTTCAGACTGTTCAAACAGGAAAATATTAGTTAAATATATCAGTTCTGGCATTCAAGCTCTCCAAACATTCGGCCGGTTACGGTAAATACCTTAAAGACATGACCGTTTGCTCTGTGAAGCTTGAATACTGAACTTGGAAAGAAAAGATCAGTTAGATCAATCATCCCTTTATAGACTTGAATACACATGAATGGACACCTATCAGTCGTCACACTACACTGACGTAGTAAAAATCATTCCCTCAAACTAGCGAACTAAAATGCTAAGTAGTAATTTGGTTACTCGAGCAAAACAACGTCTCTCCCCGACCTATCGACATGACGTCATACTTTGGCAATCCATCGATTTTAACCAATCGCTGTCAATTTAAAGTGCGACTGGGTAAATTCAGACTTCAGCTGAGCTGGCGAGAAATTTGATTTGATAGAGAGGAAATTCGTCCAGTTTGGATGCTTCGCGCTGCCAAGGAAATTTGCATCTACGTCTGATTCTGTGCATATCTAGGATTAGCCTTCATTCAAGCCCGTTGGATGTTTTCCCCCCAAAACCCGTTCACAGTCAAATTCCACTTTACACTTTCTGAAGTGACACATTTTATTTGGCTTTTCTTTGATATGCTTGCCTCCTTCGTCACATATCAAACTAACTCTCGTAGAGGGAGAACAGTTCTGATTTTCAAGTTGATTAATCCGCAACCCGGAAGAAAGGTTACATCTCGAGAACATTATGACTGCGACTCAAGTGCAAGAATGTTTCTTGTCACAGCTAACAACATCGCATGCACAGATCCTCTGACGCAGAATGAGATGCGCAGAGGCATTCAGCCAATCAGTGCGGATAAGTCCCCTCTGATAATATAGGAGAACACCCAATAACCTAGCCTTTTGCCAAGGCCCTCTCGCTGTAATGGGCGAGCGAAGCGAGCCCAGCCGATCGCGCCAGCGCGAGGCCACTTAGCTGGGCTCTCATCACCATACAGCGAGAGGGCCTTGACAAAAGGCTACCAACAACCAAACTGCCCAAGAAACTCGACTTGATAACGTTAATGGCGACCGGGGGGGGGGGGGCACACTAAACATAGAAGATAAATAACCATCGAACTTTCCTAGTAAATAATCATAATCTTCTAGTAATGTCTAGCGCAAAAGGTAGATACAAGGTGGGGTCTTCCATCTATAGCAAGGACTATAAAGATTCTCCACCGATTCTTACACTCACGTAACCATGGCTTGTCATTAGAGGTGTACACAGGCTGTAAACCCCTAACGATTAATCTAACACCACGAACACAGCCTGCAGATTTTTATAGAGTAAATCTTGCCATGATACATATTACACATATAGACCTTGAAAACCTTATCTGTACATCACGTTGCCATATGCGATCCACGCTGAAATACGGGTTGGAAGAAGACGAACAAATAGATGAAAAACAAGAAAACAAAAGCAAATGAAGAAGAGGAGCACAGGGGGCGGATAAACAAAAAGAAAGAAAGAAAAAAAACCCTCTCATTAACTTCGTCCGTATCCATTTCATGCTGCCGTCACGTACGACTGTCGAAAGATGCATCGACTAATGCCGAAAAATTTCTCCCGCAAATGGACTTCCTCCAGTGCCGTTCGCCTCTACTCAGGCGATATGTAACTATTCAAGAGATTGCGAGAATTTACTCCTTTTTATCACTGTTTATCTCAGAAATGTCCGACACGAATGATCAGGATTTGGCACTCCGTCTAATTCTTCACCGGCTGATTAATGGGCGGTTCGGACGTTCGACTTATCGGCTGACAAAAATGAGGGGAGTTGAACGGTGAAACGCTCTCACGTAGACTAAACAAGAGGGACATACAGTCGATTCCAGTCGAAATTTATGGCGATTACACCCGTTGCCACTTTGGCAGAGTTGAACCACGGAGTTATAACACATGGTTTGATTTAGCCTTTCTTTAAAGGTAAACTTTGGATCAGAAATTATCATAGAAGCTATGATAGCAAAGGTGCATTACGCTCCCATGTGAGAGGCAAGCCCAACCGAGAGAGGGCGGGGTTCGGAGACCAGTCCGAATTTCTTAACTTACGCTTTGAACTGCCGAAAGCGCCATCAGCGTTTGGTACCAAAAGTTGCAACCAACCATAGACCTCCGTTCAAAGAAGCTCATGCATTATTCATTGTTATACTGACGACCGATAGGCGAATCTTGCAGTGCCATTCGTCGAAGCATGGATCTACCTTGGGAACAATTGAAGACCTGAATATAAGAACGACCCAAGTCCAATTTTTGGCCAAATTCAGTTTGACATGGGAAATTGTAGCTTATGCATGGACTCGTCTGGTGTATAGTAATGATAAATCCTAATTACCCCCGGAAGTGCCTGAAATGAATCTACTACACGATCATACAATAATGTACAGTTAATTCTGAGATTAACTGAGTATGATCCGCTTTGATTCTATAATAGTGAGTTCGACCTTCAACGTTGGCCGCAGGAATAAAATGTAATCCTGATCTGGATTAAGAATCTAGGCACAGAACGATACGTGTTTGCTGCATGGGTTCCACCCAGGGAGGTGCACCTCCCTGGCTTACAAATCTCTGTTTGGTGACGCATTAAACTTCTGCCATTGTCTTTCTTTTAATCTATCAAGCCCTAAATTATGATTCGTACCTAGCAGTTATGACTAAGCATAAGATGAATATAATAACCCAATAAGAACAAAAAATGTGTTTTGATATTATGTTATGTAGTAGCCGAGTTAGCGTTCTACTTTAAGAGGGAGTCTTTGCATGAAGCTATGGTATTTGTAAGGAATAACGTCATTCTGCCTAGATCATAATGGTACAAGCAACATACCAGTTGATGTAATTCGTGCGGTTTAATCAACAGACCATCTGTCAATGTATGTCTGTTTGAAGTGGTTAAGACATTCAGGCAAAACGAAGAGGATGGTTTATCATAAAAAATAAACATATCAGAATTTCAATTACCTCTTCATTTTGATCGTGTCATCATCAACAAATATTGTTATTATCATCTGCATCGTGACGTGGATATAACTATGTGCCTCCTCGTCAAACTCTTAGCGATTAATTTTTCTCTTGATTAACTCCGATGGTCATCATGCTGTTTCCAAATTACATTTACAGAGCTACGAGAAAATGACATCTAATTCACTCCCCATCACACACATCATGACGCTGTCCAGTAAATCATTCTCGTCATCCCAAACTATTCATATAACTGCAATGGTTATTTTCCTTCCCCAGTCAAACTCAATATTTCTTTTTTTATATGAGTGAGAGTGAGGGTGACCAAAAATATGGCAAACTTAAAGGGACATTCCAGACGATTTTCATAATTTTACATCATGTAGTACATAAATCGACAACTCCATGTATAGATTTGTGGAATTTATTATGGTTCTTAAGCAGAGAAACAATACACTGAACAACCTTAAACTGATTACACTGAACAAGGATGATGACATAGGAGGTTCACATATTTCAGAAATGTAGCAGTGTAATTCCATTACAATACCGCTTGCTTGCGAATTCCCCTGTGTATAATCTATGCATGCCTTCTTCTTTTGTTCTGCTTCCTTGAGCCCCAACTCATGCATTCCTATGGTGACTCTGCCATGTCATCATCCTTGTTCATTGCAATTTGTTCTAAATTTTGAAAATATACTTATTCTTCATCCCAATTATCACAAATTCTGAGACTCTGTCCTTAGTGTAACTAATTCATAGTTGTTCAAATGTAAAAATCTGAAAATCACCCGGAGGTCTCCTTTAAGGACATAGTAATGTTAAATAATTATAACAATATTAATAGAAAGAGAAGACATACAAGAAGGAACCAGTGAAAAGATTACATTTAACCCTTTGAATGCTTTGAGTATCAATTAGCACAGAAAACCCCGATGTATTTTACACACTGTGCAAAGTCCCTGACACAGAAAGGGTTAAAGTGATGATATAGTATTGGTGGAGATGAGAATTGGGATTTTAATTTTTTTGCGAGATACCAAGAAAACACTTAATGAAATAGTACAGAGCATACCATTTTAAGAGGAATTCAAAGTTTGTTTGACCAAAATCGGGTTTGGAATGACTGAAAAATCCAAAAACAAAGTAAAACAAAGCGATCGTAATAAAATGTGGGTCCCACACTTTATTAGAATCGCTCTGTTTTGGATATCTCAGCCATTTCAAAACCAATTTTCATCAAAAAATAAAGGTGAATTCCTAATGGAATTACATGCTCTTTCATATTTCATAAGAGGTTTCTCATTATCTCACCCAAAAATGTTAGAAACCTGAAATTAGGTCTAAACCAAAAATATACGATCCCTACGATCCCTTTAAAGTGATGATGATGATGAGAAGGAGGAGGAGGAGGAGGAGGGGAAGGAGGAAGAAGAGGTGGACGAAGGAGGAGGTGGACGAAGAGGAGCAGGAAGAGGAGGAGGAGAAGAAGAAGAAATCGTAGACAGAAGTCTGCGACTAATACGAGTAATCGTCCATCTTTACCCGGGTTGTGTTTCCCTGGATCAGAGGGACTTTTGCCTTGTTTTGCTCTGTTTAGTGTTGTTTTGTTCAGTTTATTATATCACCCGCGACTCTTTTTAAATATTCCTGCGAACCTCCGGTCAATCACGTGACCCACGGGTCAGCGAGATGAGCGATAAGGAGTCGTTAAAGTCTCGGCCTGGAATATAATCTTCTAACGAGAATGATGAAAAAGATATGCCATCTCTACTGACAGGCCTCAAGACTCGCCCTTCTCTATCAATAATGCAGCCCTCACTAGGCAAGTCAGATTCCCGAACTTGATGTCTTTTAAAGGGGAAATCTCTGACCGCTAGATTGCTCTGGTTTCCTTATTTTCCGTATACCTTTCGATGTCAGGGAGTTTGGACCGTGTGTGCGATGCTATGGGGTTCTCTGTGGAAATCAGCCCTCACAGCACACATGAAGATAAAGAGTCGAGTACGGTTTTATACGGAAGTGACGGTTCAATTACGATCAAACGAAAGGTGAATAAGTGAGATCTCAATCACAAGTTTGGGCGAACTAGTAATGGCCATAATCAGATGAGCATATTATTTGAGGGCACGACCTCAAAGTTCTTCCATATGTTTTTACATGTCAATTTATCAAGGCGAAAAAGCATCTTTTCCCTCCACCATTGACCAACTATGACAATTCCATTGATACATGACTTTGGGAGATTTATTTAGGGATAATATTATTGTCATTATTATCTCACTTGCGAGTATGAGGGTGACTGTTTGATAATTCTAGCTTGCTATTTCTGTCAATTTCAATAAAACTTTCACTGTTTTGGAGGATAATTTCAGTCTATCCAATAATGACGATTGATGAATTGAAACACAGATTACATTTCAAGCATAACGTGTTGAATTTTGGAAACAATCTGCCAATAAAACACCCATGGCAGTGAAATGTTGCTTTCTCTTAAATATGCAATAATCATAGAAGTCTCCTTTGTAAGCAGATTGCCGTGCTTCCTAATGGGATACCACGTATAGATATTTATTTCTTGCATGTACACCGTTAATACAAACCATTAAATCCTGTGACTGCAGGGGAATCCTTAGAGGCAAGTGCTGATTTCAATCTTCATCTGGTTCAATAAACCAGGATAAGGACGAGCATTGGGCGTCCATGAGTGACGTAAAGGAGACGAAATGCTCACGAGATGACTGTGAAATGGTTCACATTGTGACGTCACCACTGTTACCAAAGTAGGGTAACCCATCGATCGGCAGTGATTACGAAAGACCCAACCAAATCCGCGAACCACAGTTCAGAGTGCTGCAGTAGTGACAGGTGCCTAGCCTGAAAGATACCCTACATGAATAATCACCAAAACCTTCTTTTTTTCAGTCCTCGTTTCCAATTTGGTCAAATTAAGTCTCATAAAGGGTATTGTCTTGTGACTATCACACTAAATTGTAGGCTTATTCGTCATTTTCATGGGCGGGGGAGGGGGATATCAAGACGCACTCAACTGCATAATGTTTCGATGTTCTGGATCGTAAGGACAAGTGAAGTTTGCAACAATTTACAATCTCCTGAAGACAGTATTTTGTTTGTTGGTGTTTCTGGTGATTCCTCATCACTGTACATCTCGTTATCACAACGGGTGTATTTACATCTGTTCGAAAATTCCCTAACACTGCTCAACACAGTCGGCCTGAGCACTTCCATTTATGTAGGCCTATGCCCATCGACAACTACCCCACCCCCTTTACTCACACACACCTCACCCCCTCACCTGCGATTGGCGCTGCAGAAGGTGCGGAAAAGTGCGAGGCGACAGTAATTAGCTCTCCCCCAAAATAACCTCCTCACATGACAAGTGTGACGGGGACTGATAGATAGGAGAGGGGAGCAGCAAACTCCGTATGTCGAATTCGCTTCTGCCTGTGATACTCTTGCTGACGTACAAAACATGCGCAGGCGATCTTTTTGCTCCAAATACGTAGTTCCCACTTTCGTATTTATGAATAGTTTCTCTTTTTTTTTCTTATCTCGTCGAAAGAACAGACGAGACATTACTGCAACCGCGTCATATGTCTAAGTCGGTGATTAATTTGGCGACTATGCTCCGCGCCTGATCATTCTTTAGAAAGTCTCATTAACGTGCGCGGTTCTATGCTTATCTAACCCTATCATTATACACAGAGGGAGGACTGTGGAACGCATAAGCAAAGGGTATTCTAAAAGAGGCCGGGGTGGGGAGGGTTAACTCCTCTGTCCATGACAGTACTGTGCGTCCTCCCATGAAGAACTTGACACTTATGTTTACGTCTTAGGCCAGAAACTCAGTCCGGGCTGGATATACGGTCGACATTAGACTCTGGGGTCAATCCAAATAAGCAAGGGCTTCAACACGCAACTTATGGTCACTACACGGGGATGAACAAGACCGGTGTCCATTTGCATTTTGATTTGCGCAAGAAATTCTAACTACAAGCGTCGCGTCACAGTCATGAAGCTTGTCTGAACGGACGAAGAAATCTGAAAATCCCGTGTAAGGTTTAACAGCAAAATGCGAGAAAAAAACCCAAACAAACAAAAGAAAAAAAAGAAGAGGAGTTTATGTATGTTTTTGAACACGTGATCTATGTAATTCACTGTATCAAAATCAGTAACTTTTTAGTCACTGAGTAACGCTTAAACTAGCATCATCATTATTATTGTCATCATGATGATGATCAACCATGTCTCCATATCTTATATTACCACTGAAACTCAAGTTCCCTTGCAAATTTATTCAGATTGTCATTTTTACCGTCATTCAAACACGAAATAACTGTTGGCGTTGATTTGAAAGTACATGTACAATACAACGAGCAGCAGCATCACAAAATTAATAGAGTAGTAACGGTTTTGTGATATCATTGATGATGAGAGCATGAAGAGGTTACGTACAGAAAGCATGGGAAACCATCGAGTTATCAACTGATCAACTTCAAGAACACTTCATGATGATCATTCTAGTCTCTCTATTAACTCTATAAGTGCATGCACAATCAGCTGTATACACAATAGCTACACTGGAGTTGTTGGGAAGTAGATTTGGGGAACGAACGTTGCGAGGGAAGGGGAATAAACTGGAAAAGCTCAAGATTATCGGCGTTGTTGAAGTCATTACTGACATGGACGTTTATATATCATGCGTACGTTCGGGAGCATTCATTTGTCGGGGGTGGTGGGATAATTTGACAGGCGAAAAGGTCTCCCCGCTGATCGAAAGGGGGGCACCTAGGTCGACCCGTCGATAAACATTCGAGGGGTACTGAAATTTCAGATGATTCTCGTACGTCTCAACCAATTAGTATTCCAAGAGTTTGTCGATCTCTCTCCCTCTCTCTCTATCTTTCCCTCCCCCCCCCACCCTGAGAATCTCCCCTACCCCGCTCCATCTCCCCCCCCCCCATAAGAGTGACAGTACATCGTTGTGCCTTGATACAATGGTCAGTATACGAAGACCGAATGATAGACACTCAAAATGTCAAACCTTCCATCATTCTAGTAATTTTGTCCCATTTTATCCCATTTTATCCTGTTTGGCATGTTCCTATTTTGGTCCACATCATTCATTCCTTGCAATTTCGCATTCCGCGTGGTGCTGTGCTCTTCCCCTCTCTCTCCTTCTCTCTCATTCTCTCACGCTTTCTTTCTCTCTCTCTCTCTCTCTTTCTCAAACACACACGCACACACGCACACACACACAAACACAAACGCTCGATACATATCACAAACTCAATTCCATGCAATATTCCTTTAATAGACAAAGTTATACTATTATTAACTATAACGGCCCCACCACTGCATTAAATCATTGTAACTTGACAAGAAATGGTAACGCTGCAATCACTGGTAACTACCACAGCAACAAGGTATCCCACTACCGATGAAAGCTAAGAAATCATCGACTTATAGAGTTACCGTAGTTTTATGTAATGGGCCCAGATGGTGGAGCTTGTAAGTTTCTTGGATAATCAATAGCTACACTTTGCTGTTTTTTTCTACCCGGAAGCATGTACATTTCTCGCATTTCTTCAAATTGTGTGCTCATTGATGTAAAATCAATAACGAGATATATGTGAAAAAGTACTCTGTACTTTGTGAATTAACGAACATGTCAACGTTCCTTTTCTTCCACCAGATGGAAAATTCCTTGGAAATAAATCTTTCCCCCGAGGAGACGTTCAACCTAACCCCAGCACGGGTCACCAAATATACACTGCCTTGGAGAGAGCGACACTTGCCTCAAAGCGTCAACGTCATGTTGGGTTTCATGTCAGCTGGTAAGGAGCATCATGACAGATAAGACAGCTGATTGGGGTGGTGGGGGGGGGGGGAGGATGTTCCTCCAAAACGTGTATGTGTGGTGTCTGTCTGTCAGCTATGATTTCTACGTTATACGACAAACAACTACGAAGATTAGTCGCAGACTATTATGTGATTACATTAGTTTATACTCTGATAACACGCAACAATTATGCCATTTTCGTAGTTCCTATTTTGTTTTTGTTTTTTGTTTTTTGTTTTTCAGTCATAGCTCTTTACTCCCCTCCCATTCCCCCTACCCCTCCCCTCCCCAAGTGACGCTGAACAGTGACAGAATTTTCTGTGTATGATCTGTGTAATTATACTCACATCTTGTTTGGTACAGAGCGTCTCATTATGACTTACACCTGGCAAGTGTCTGGGGGATTAGCTTCCAAGTGGCCCTCGGTTATACCCTATAGGCCTATATATTATTAATGATAAAAGTGTTCAGGAACCTATGACCATTACGTAACTTGAACCAAGGGGAAAAACATCTTTTCGACACCTTTGAATGGCCCTTCACAGCGTTCATCGCTTCTTGACCATACATCGTTATCACTGGTGATTGCTTTTGATATTTCTGTTCCAGGGAATTTGGACAGTGCGTATAACACTATATGCCATGGGGTTTCTCTACCAAACATCACTCAAAATATCAATTGACAGTGCAAACCGTGTATTATTATCACTGAAAATTCTTTTAGCGAGGATTATTGTCTGTGCCCGGTTTTTATTCATCTTTCTCTGGCAGCATTTCATATTGCACTAGGGATTTACCTTCATTATTAGAGTATTAGTAAGTTGTGGTATATCGTACTTTTAGGAGAGAAAGTGGGAGAGAAAAAGAGAGAGCGATAGAAATGCCATTGGCTTAGTTTTAGGTACGCTGTAATCGCAAAATACGCTGTAAAGATAATGCTGAAATCGACATTCTTACAGTTGTAAATGAATGATGTTTGTGACGTCTTCATTCACTAGCCTTGCGATTATGAAATGCAATATTTTAGTAACATTTTGAGCCTTTTTCATCCCAATCCAGCGGTTCCAACACCAAAACTTTACAATTATATTCATAACTTTTGCATCGATTGTCCGATTTTCCTCAAACTTTCACTGATGTGTTCTACTAATGTTGTTGCTTTCACTGAATCCACATTTCTCTTTGGGTTTTGGTTTCCTTTAAAGAGCAGAGCATGACTAACACAATTATTATCATTATTATTATCATGATTATTGAGGCCAAGCGACAGGCTCACAGAGATCACGTTGGAGATGTAGTGTAGAGATCTGATAGTTCACTCCTTTTTTATGAGTCGTGTTCTAATGTTCGTGACTCATTCGGCAATCGGGGTTTCCTTGGGTAATTTCCTGTGACCTTGTCCCGGAAGAACACTCAAGAGTCGGAGCTATCGTCTGCTTTTTGAACACGTTGAAGAAAGCGGACCTTGTAAAATTTGTATACTCATGAAGATTCTACGGCATAGTAAGTATAAAATTCCCTCTTGCGATAAGTACCCTCGGTTACTGGCACCTTAATTGGATGCTATAGTTTTGGTTGAGAACTAACTTAACTTCAGGTTTCTAGCATTTCTTTTTCTTTTTCTTTTTTTTTTGGTGAGAAAATGAGAAACCTGTTCCGAAATATGAAAGAGCATGTCATTCCAAGAGGGATTCAGCACGTATTTGATGAAAATTGGTTTTGAAATGGCTGAGATATCTAAAACAAATCTATTGTAATAAAAGGTGGGACCCACATTATTATCAGGATCGCTTTGTTTTACTTTGTTTTTGGATGTCTCAGCATTTCAAAAACGATTGTCATATAAATAAACTTTGAATTCCTCTTAGAATGGCATGCTCTGAATTATTCCGTAAGTGGTTTCTTGGTATCTCCCCAAAAGTTAAAACCTCAATTCTCATCTCCACGGAATCATCCCTTTAAGGCCTGGGAAACAGTGTCATCATTTGTATTTCATAATACTTCGTATAGGCCTATATAGCTTGCCATATAATTCGTACACAAAGTCTTGAAATTTTCAGTCTTTTTGTGAAGACGCAATTGTGCCCTTTCTCAAATCTTTTTATGTTTGTCTGATCATAATTTTGGAGTTATGCGGTCATAAATAACACGATATACTTTTTTTTTTTTTACAGCAGAAAACTGATTTGTTTTTTAATGTAAACGAGCAAGGCAGATTTGTAAGGGCAAGCCACCATCGGCTTATTTATTTGCATATTCATTATCACCTCCACAAGAACTATTTGGCAAGAAAGAGCAAAACTTCACAAATATCATTATTTTCATACCCAAGCTAATTTTTGTCCTGTTTTGGTCAAATTCTACCTGCTGTGCTCATAGATTTTTACTCTTTCTTTTTAACATAGTCTGACTTTTCACGGGTATGGAGTTTCTCTTCGATGTCCGCTCAGATTGTGCTGTAATATAGTCAGGAGAGGGCGTCTCCTGAGGTTTGTTCCTCTGAATGCTTATCGGTGCTTCACACTCTTGCTGAATTCAGGAATATGAAGTGATACAAGTGCATGAGTTGAGCACCCATCCCACGGGGTGAAGGTAGCTGCGGCTGGATGATGTTGGCGGCAGTGTGTGTGCGAGGGGGGGGGGGGGGGGTTATGAGGAGGATTTATGCTGCATTTTTAAAGCCCGGAGAGAATATTATTCTATTAACTCAAACTTTTGTGTTCCTGTGGTGAGTGGAATTAAAGGTCTCAGTCAAATAATAAGGACTCCAAAATCGTACATAGGTCACGTCACAAAAAGCACGTTTGTTTGTTTGCTTGTTTGTTTGTATTCACAAAAAGAAGATAATTACAATAATAAATAGGCGGTTTTGGTACGTGTCTCTTTTATTGTTCGGTATTGGTGCACGGGAAATATAGGCCTAGAGATTACTACACCATACTAAGTAAGTAGAGTACCCCTTTAACCTAATCATCTGACCAGGTTGTGGCGGAAAGACGGCCCGGGAAATGGCAAAATGGACAACCAGACACATTCTCAATGAGTGTATAGCTCATCATCTTCACTAAATTCTCTTGCCCATCTCAAAGACCCGGAGGACCTTTTCTTTCGCCCACGCCCTAGTCTTTTGAAAAGGCTTCAAGGACCGTGCATGTTATAACAAACAACCAGGGAAAAGACTGCATGGCACCCCCACCCCCCTCCACCCACCCACCCACCCACACACACACACACACACACACACACACACACACAGACGTCGCTCCCTGATCATTATGTTCAGCCCGAAAACTTGTCGGAATGCTATCCATACTCACACTTGCTTGTAAGTCAGCGAGCTGACTGCGCATGAGTTTCCTTTGTTAACTTTGTGCTCTCACCTCATTAGAATGTTACTCGTCGCCGATACGTCCCTTCCACCATGATGAATGTTTTTGTTTTGTTTCTGTGTTCTTGTTGTGTTGTGTTGTGTTGTTTCTTTTTTGTTCTTCGTTTTTGTTACACCGTCCACTTTCTCCTTATTGATGCATTTATTGGTCGCTTGCAGGCTTGTGTATTAGAATCTGGAAACAGTCATGGTATAATTGTATATACACAACAGTACCTTCTACTTTACCTGTCCGAAAGAGTGCGTCGACCTGGCCTCACAAACATAAGAAACATTTTTTTTTTTTTTTTTTTATCAGCAGCAGTTGAAAGTGTTTGTGTTCTTGTGGAGATTGTATACGTTGCTATGATCTGTTTTGAGTTAAGTATTTGTTCTTTATGGTTTATATTATAATTATCATTACTTTTCGCCTGATCGCAAGTATGTTTGAGTAGTTGTTTATGATATACAGTATAATATGTACAAGAGACCCGCGGGTCTAGCGCTCACCTGAGTATCGCAAGTTCACCTTTCACACAGTCACTAATCTAAATTATTCACAGCTCTACCATAATTTGACCAGGCATTCTCAAGTAGAAGATGAAAATGTAGGCATATACATACAATAAGGGCATACATTTTTTAAGATTCCTAAATTTGGGGGAATTGAGGGCCCCCTGGGGCCCCCGGGGTGGGGTACGGTGCCCATTTTAACAAATTGAGATCCTAACCCCCTAGGGATGCTTCCTGCCAAGTTTTGTGAAAATCCATCATAAGGTTTTCAAGAAGAAGATGAAAATGGCCCCCATTTGGACCTCCCCACCCCTCCCCCCTAACCCCAAGAAGGGCACCCCTGGATCTGCTATGAACAAACCTGAAACTATGGTAATTAATGTACTAACTCATAGTATTATCTTAGCTAGCTATCAATTCTGATTCTAGAGAAGATTCCTTAATTTGGGGAGGTTTGGGCCCCTTAAAAATGTACAATTTAGGCCCCACTAGGACCCCTGATCCCCACTACACTCGCTGGGTCCCAAGGGGGCACCCCTTATTCCGCCATGAACAAACTTGAGACTACAGTCATCAAAGTAATAACTCATAGTATTATCTTAGCTCTATCACTTCTGGTTCTAGAGAAGAGGATTTTTTAATATTCTTCAATTTGGAGGGTTTGGGGCCCTATGGGGGCCCCCTGGGTGGGGCATGGTGCCCATTTTAACAAATTGAGTTCCTAACCCCCTAGGCATACTACCTGCCAAGTTTGGTGACAATCGGTCATGGGGTTCTCAAGAAGAAGATGAAAATGCACAATTTAGGCCCCATTTGGACCCCTCCCCTGGGTCCCAAGGGGGGCACCCCTGATTCTGCCATGAACAAACTTGAAACTACAGTCATTAATGTACTAACTCATAGTATTAACTTAGCTCCATCACTTCTGATTCTAGAGAAGAAGATTTTTAAAGATTCCTTAATTCTGGGGGGGGGGCATGGGGGCCTCCTGGGTGGGGCATGGTGCCCATTTTGACAAGCTGAGATCCTAACCCCCTAAGGGTTGCTACCTGCCAAGTTTGGTGAAAATCGGTCTTGCGGTTTTCAAGAAGAAGATGAAAATGTAAAAAGTTTACGCACGACGCACGACGGACGCCGGACGAAGAACGATCGCAATAGCTCACTTGAGTCTTCGGCTCAGGTGAGCTAATAAATGCAAATCAATGCTTTCATCTATTATATCAAGGTGTCAAAGAAATCTTCCGCGCACGACTGTCACACTCTGGTTGACGGATTACTATCAACCTCACCGACGAAGTCATTTTGAGCAAGATCACGAAGCTAATCATAATAATTATCCCACATCATCAAAATAAAGCCAATGATACTCTTGAAGGAACGGCCGGTCACGTGACATGTGAAGCATTCAATTTTTACGGATATCTTTGCGGAATACTTGTCAGATTTTACACTGCCCTTCGTTGACCTGTTTGTGCTGTTTACGCAAAGTATGTCAAGCAAAACATTCTCCATCTGAAAAGTCTCCATGAACGGACTTGGCGTCCGACCCACAACCTTTAACCTCGAGAGGGCGCTCCACTTCTAACATTCTTACTTTTTGGAGGGGCAGGGGCTGATTATAAAAAAAAAAGGGGGGGCGTTCGGAAGTAGCAAAAGTGGAGGCAGCAAGCTCGATTTGCAATGTGTTCTTGCCCCGAGCGTCTGTTTTTGCACAGTGTTTGAAACTAACAAGGGGCGAGAAATGTTTGAAATTCTTGCCCCTAGTAGTTCTACGAGAAAGTTTTATAGGAACTGTGCGCGAGTGATTATGTTTGTCGGGAAAACATCGCGCCAGACGTCGGGCGGCCCTCTGGCATTAATTTTTGTCACGGACCTTCGAGATTTCGCACCTCGAGTTTGATCAATACAAGGCACCGTGTATCCGAGGAGAAGATGTAAACATCTTCACGAAGATACTCAAACGAAACAATAGGAAAGGAAAGAAGCTACTACATAAAAAAAAAAAAAAAAAAAATCTGCAACGTACTCTCTTTCCTTGTCCATTGATAGATAATTACATTCCTTTCTATTTTTAGAATTGTTTGTTACCTTCAAGTTGCGCACAAAATTTACCGGTATAACAAAATGAACATAACACAAAAACGTCGAACTTTGATGTAGGCCTATATATAAATTCAGATGACTCGTTACCACTGATGTTTTCTGTCGGCTTTTTGAGGCCTTCTGAATTATAGGAGATAGACTTCCTTGAACAGACCAAAGATGTGAAGGAATGTGATGTACGATGAGTTGACCAGTTTGGGTAATAAGCGTTGGCTTCATTGTGATGATGCTTAAAATAACATACATCGCATGATACTGGAAATACTGGCAAGCAATATAGTAAGCCCAGAAATGTATTTTCCCAGTGGTTTATCCGTTCCCCTCTTCCAAGACCTTGATTAATTTTATTCCATCTTTGTCATTATTCTCCTTCCGAGCTGTTTCTGCATTCAAGCAATACTATACCCAGTGTCAACCATGCAATCTACGCTATTGATGGATATATGCATGCATATGTTATTATGTATATGTATATTGATGGATGTCATACTCTCTATCAGAGTGTGTGTGCGTGTATGTATATGAAATATATAGAAGGTAATACTAGTTACAAAAAATCATTAAGTATCATAATTATATCGAATAAACATAAAGCAGAAAAATAATACGGGACGATTTGTGCCCTTTTTGATGAGGCTGCGTCTTTTCACAATGCCTTCTCGGATGTAACTGTTTATTGGAATGTTATCGAATTTGTGAAAAAAAGAACACTGTCTTGTAAATGGAATAGTAAAAACTTTAGGTTTTGAGGGACATCCACTATCACCATCACCAAAAGACCAAAAAAAAAAAAGTGTGCATTTGATATCACTGGTAGAGAGTATGACATTCTCTTTCTGTTTTCGTTCTTCAAAAAAAAGCAACAAAGTATTTCTTTCTTTACTTTCTACACATTTCTCCTAGAAGTCAGTTCAATTTTCCTTTCTTTTGTTTTCCTAGATATGATTGCGATGGGGCGTTTTTACTGAAATGTGAACTAAAGGACAGGTTCACCATTATATGTGACCGTGCATCACAAAACAAACAAAAAGTCGCACCCCTTGATTTTACGTGAGAACTCAAAAAGGTGAAATGGTTCAATCAAGTCAATCTTGAGTTTTTCATATTTTCTGAAAGAGCTATCCTTCTTCTACATTATTCTTCAGCTTGGATCTTAACATGAATGGGAAAGTGTGTTTTTAGCAGTTTTTTTTATACAATCCTTTTATGGGGAAGAGTAGACATGGTAGATTGATTACATGTAGGTGTGTCTTGGAGGCCGCTTTCCATTTCTTGAAATCCTTTACACACTCTTCACTTTCAAGTCTAATAACTTTTGAAAGGATGATGCTACTGCTTTGAAATTTAACAGTAATCATGGGCAGAATGTGTTAATAGAACATGCTCAATTTCAGCTTAATCTGATATAATCCCTGCATTGTTGTTGCTCCGGCGGTTTACATCCGGTGTTTTGTCCCTTTCATGGTACAGCTAGCACTGCTTGGTAAAGATTAAGCGTTTGAATAGACCGTGTACTTCAGAGCCTCTTTTCTCAGTTGACACTTTTCCAGAGTGTGCTTTCTTTCCCGTATTTAGGTAGGTTAGGGGAGTCCATTTGAATTGAGTTTGTATACACTGTATATCATTTTAAAGCCTAGAGTCTGTTCTTTCAGAATATGCCCTTAACTAAAAGTCCATGTCTGGCGACTTTTTGTTGGTTTTGTGGTGCAGGGTCACATTACATATGGATTGAGAGAATGCAACAATATCAGTAGAACACATCAGAGAAAGTTTGAGGAAAATCGGCCAATATGTTCAAAAGTTATGAATTTCAAAAAAAAATATAAAAAAATCAATATATTTTCACCTTTCTCGCATAATAAAAGAGCACTTGACTTGCCTCTTGCAGAAGGCAGGGGGAATATTATTATTCTTAACATACGTCATTATCGAGTCGAGGGAGAGTGTACTTTCTTTTAAAAAAATGATATTTTGTTAAATTCTCTTTATATTTACCTGTATATCGTTCTACGCATATCACATCATACACACGTACATGTAGTCTTCTCATCCAGCAGTGACTGTGCAGAAACTTTAAACATTTATAACTTCTGAACGGATTGTCCAATTTTCCTCAAACTTCCCCTGATGCGTTCTACATACATGTATTGCTGCTTTCTATTATGAAGGTAAACTTGTCCTTAAAGTCTTATATCTGTACGTTCATTTGCATTATAATGGATGATTCCATACCCTGTCATCAGTTAACCTGGAGTGAATTTGAGTATAACATAAAAAAAAAAATAATACCAATAAATTACAAAATAAACAAGAATCCTGTTCCCTTATGTATTAGCCTTGCCTTCAGACGTCTTCGCTTCAAATTAGGATTTCATGACTTACACTGTACATGTGTCTGTAATTAGGTAGACTCGCAAGAAACGCGCAATTTGATTCCCCCCTCCCCCTCCTATGTACCGCGCGTGTTCACGATATTTTAAACAGGCCTAGGCAAGTGAAAATATATTTCTTTTTACTTCATATATCAAAGTGATTTTGACACAAACCTTTCGAGTACTCTATGTACACGCATTATAGGTCACTCAAACTGATATCATTGCCAGATTGTTCTGTTTGTGCCGCATACAACGCGTCTCTCGAAAGAATTATCATTGATATAAAACTGCATACTGACCCCGAATTACATATGAAATTATTCAGCTATGAAACAAAGCAAATCTCATGAAATTGAAGGTAAAAGTGTTATATAGGTATGAAGTCGTCAGTGACTCACCAGACTTTCCCACGCCACACCGACCTAGTACCGCCAGCTTGCACTCAGTGCATTTCGTTTGAGCAATGTTTCGACTCATCTTTGCTGAGAACGAAGTCCCTCAGAAGACGAGACACAAAAACGAGGTAAATCACAGAAAGAAAAAAAAAAATCCTGACTGATAACAGACGACGTATTCACTTTGCGGTATCAATCATAATTTCGCTGAGCTGTGTACTAAATATTGAAGCGCGAATTTCATCGTATAGGATCCTTTCTCTTGCAATGCAGTCACGGAAACATCACCAAGCTCAGGTCTCTGTCATAGGAACGAGACAGATATCAATCCGATGAAAGAATAGATGACCATGGGTGAAACGCTAGAGATTTTATCCAAGAACGCCGGGACGGTGAAGGTTGAGTAAAAGATGTATCGTCACACGTGATTCCATAATTGTACCATCTTCGTGTGGAGCGCAAGAAGTCGTTTGCTCCAATGGAAGCGACAAGCAGGAGAATGAAGAGAGCGAGCGAGGGTAAGGGTAGGAGCTCGTCTGATGTTCGCGTCCCAGTTTGTGAGTCATAGGGGCCGGAATAGATGACTAGCGCCAAGGTCGAATCCGGGGTTCTTCCACGTGAGTTCGTCCGACAGTTCGTCCAAACCGACCGCAAAGGTGCAGGTAAACGCGCGAGCCAAGTGCGGCGGAAATCATAACATTTACACGTGCGAAGCTGAAAATTACCCGGGACAAACTGTGCTCCTCTTCTGTAGATCCCTCTGGTTTAGACGAGCGCGCGGACAGCGGGTGTGCGCGTTCGATGCCGGAGTGTGGGGTAAAACAACAACAACGTCAAGAAGAAACAAACAGACGATCTTCCAGCTTCCTGCTCTTTTCCTTTTGACGTTTATCATTCGATTTTGACGAACAAGAATTACTCCCAGTTTTCCAAACGCTCCGATCTTGTCGAAATACGGTGGTATGTAACTCCTGATGGCTCAATCTGACGGACTGTCGAGCCGCGAGAAGAAATCAATTTTCGCTGGAAAACGCAGGAAATCTTTCGAGGGGCCCTCGGATAATATAATTTGGGGTGCATTTGTTGGGCCTAGCGGGACGTCGCACCCCACACTTCGTACGGAATGTCATCGAAGTGACGTTTGGGAAGAAAAACTGGGCGGGAAATTCACCGAAAAAAAAAAATTATGTCAAAGAAAATCTGTCACTTTTCCGCTGAATTGAGTTGAGCTCATTCCATATAGCCTACTTCGAATTTGGACGCATTGAATGGTACTTCCAGTATTGCTAATATAGGCTTGGCTGTTTACGTTTCCAGATTCCAGGAGCTATCTGAAATGAAAAAGAAAAAGTAGAAAGGAGAGTAAACGCTTAAGTTCATGCTACAGATCGAAAATGAGAAAACATTAGCAGTGACATAATTTCATGTGTTTTTACCAAGTACATATCAGAGTGCAAGAGAGAGAGAGAGAGAGACTGAGGGGGGGGATATAAAGTTTACACCTTGGGAATAAAAGATAATGACACGTTAAACTGCAACTAAAGGCAATCACTTCAGTTCAACTATACACGAAATGTTTCTATCGGTAGAGCACCGGGCTAGCTATGAAGATCTCGGGTTCGAATCCCGATGCAATCTTATTGTTTTTGCTCAATTTTCAGTAATGAAAGGCAAAGAGGGTACATAAAAATTCGACCTAAAGACTAAAATACAGCCGCCACCAGTTTAAAAAACAAAACAAAACATGATGGAGACTTATTTTTCATATTCATTTTCGATACAACACTGAAAATATTGTTTTGTTACAAACGTAATTGAGAGTGCAGACTTTACCTTGCATCTCTGCAAACAAGCCTTTACAGTATAGTAGGCAAGCACATTTTTATAGGTCAGAGAAACCATATTATGACATACCGTAAAATATAAACCTTGGCATTCGTCCCAGAATAGATTTCCGTTCGTCTATATAACATCAGGATACTGGATATGGATACACTATTGATAAGACATGGTGTTTACATTTAGCGCGCTCATTTTTTCCCCATTTTTTTTTTTTTAAATTGGGAGGGAGAAAAAAAATACAAGAAAGACATGATTTCGTTCTGATAGCGATCACAGCAGCGACAAGACAGAATTAGCTCATCCTATTCCTAAACTGGTACTGGAGGAAAGCTCCCCCCCCCTTTCTTTATGATTCTATTAATTTTTCCCCCAGATTGAATCTTAGCCGGGGAAAAAACACACGTCAGCCTGGCACATTATGAATCGATTTGCCGGGGTTCGGGAGCCGTAAATAGCTTAATGAGAGAGACACAAAAAGCATTACCATGTTACAGCAAAGATGATGATCGCTAGACTGTTTTGTCCAGACTACTGACGCTAACTACATTTTCCATTATTATATCTTTCACGTCACTTCTCTTTTCATTTTCGTCATTAGAATGAACGCTGATGGCATTTCAAGGGAAATTCATCGCGTTTTCTCATCAAAAAACCGGCACGCTGATAATATGGCCGCTAAGAAGTCGCTTTGATTGATTTTTCACGTCTGAGCGTGTCAGAGAAAGTTAGAATCACGGCGACTGTAATAATGTGTTGAAAGGGCAGAAAAAACAAAGAGAAAGGGGGAGAGTTCTACAACTACTGGTTTGTCTGTATGCGCGTAAATTATGAATGTGTGTGTGTGTGTGTATGTGTGTGTGGGTGTGTGTGTGTTCAGGGGCAGACGTGTCTAGGTTTATAAGGTGTAGGTGTAGGTGTGTGTGTGTGTGTGTGTGTGTGTGTGTGTGTGTGAATATTTGTGGACAAGGGCGTATACTATGTATACTATGTGTATGTTTGTTTGTTTGTGTGGTGTTTTTGCTCATTTTAGGATGGATTTAGTAGCCTACTGTTTCTTTTTTTGTGTGTGTATTTGCTTGTGTGTTTGTTTGTTTTTTAGGGGCATGCGCAGGTTATAAAAATAGGATACGAAAGCAAAGTGTATTTTTTACACAAATATTTTATTGAAGGGTGAATGTTGCAGCAAAACTCATCCGACTATTAAAATGGAAGACACTCGTGAAGGTACACACGTAGAGGAGTGGCTCATAATCCCAGTGGTCTGAAAAGGAGGCTATCCCCAGGTAACCGGAAAAAAAAAGATGCACCGTGACGTGACCAGCTACATCATCAACGCACATTATCCGCAACACGTCAAACAGACCACAGATGGACTGTGTCATATCATGACAGTCGTCACTAGTCGAATGGTTTGCTGGCTTACTCATAGGGAAGGGAAGGGGGGGGGGCTTCTTCTGGGACCTCAAGCCACCATGGATCAACCGCAGGGATAGGCTTTTGCCGAGAGGGCCTTGATAAAAGGCTACCGCAGGGATTGCTCCAGTACGATCTACAGAGAACAATCAATATCATAATTTTTAGATGACTTGTAGAGTGTAAGAACTAACGCTCAAATCTAACGTTATACGTATCACTTCAGAGCCTGCAGGATAAAGGCACAGACGCTCTTTTTCGCGGTTCATTGTATTTTTATGTTATACTCGTGTTATTCCTGAGGCGTTTATCCGCCGCTTCGAAGTAGAACTTCAGGACACACTAAAATAGTGTAATGTCACACCTCAGTCAGGCGACACTGCAGGAAACAGCATTCTGAATCGCAAGACGTGAGGTATATAATCATGTACTATCTCCGGTCAAAGCAGAGTGGTAGGCCTATATATCCCAGATTGGAATGAAGTACTGTAGTGTAGAATATCTAGGCCCTATAGCAGAAGCAACTTCGATGCATGTTCCGGAAATAACTAGTTTATAATACGCCTGCACAGTATGTGCATGGCTTTATCATTTACGTATATCTCCTGTTTTTTTACATTTTCTATGCCATTAGCACAAGTGGAATCACAGTGTCGAGTTCTATATAAATCCCAATAAAATTACTTCAGGACTGCTGTCATAGAAAACTACCTTGACAGTTGACCTTTGCTATTGATATATCCACTTTCTTCGTCTTCGATTTCTTTTTCTTTGTTCTCCGACACAATCGATCATGTACAATCAATGCCAAATGTCCACAATGACTAATGACAGTGCGTTATGGTACGAGACACGTGGTAGCATGCAGAAGTTGCATAAATCTGCCATACCTGAAGTCATAATACAAAAACAGAAAAATCGGTGTGAGGGCTGAAACGGAAGAATCCCCACCCCTCCCTATACCTACGATCCCATGCGAGTGCCATGTCGAGTTAGGAATGTCTTCACTCATAATACGACTTGGGGTGTCCCTGATGTTATGAACTTATACAACAACGGTGATGTACGATATATCGGTTGTAGGGACCGGCAAAATATGGAATATGGCTCATTTTCGAGTGCGATGCATATGGGATGGGCAGGTTCCAATGAGTATTTGAGAAACAAATGAAAGGAAAGAAGAAAAAATAATTATAGAAGGAAGAAAAAGGAGAAACCAGAGGAATAATAGAATAGGAAAGAGGAAGAAAAGACGAGGAAAAGAAGGAGGAAATACGAGAAATGAGACGACAGGAAATGAAGAAAAGCAGAGAAGGAAGAAAAGAGAAGAAACGGGAAGATGAGGATCAAAAGGACGAGACAGACAGGTAATGGAATACGAACATGACGTGAGAGAGTGATGACAGATTCTGAAAACTAGAAAACAAAAATAACAACAATGTCGGTAAGAGGATAGTAAGAATGAAAAACAACAACACACACACACACACACACACACACACACAGGAGAACTGAGACAGAGAGAATGAATGAGGAAGGAGAGAATGAAGTAAAAATGAAATATTCACAGAAGAAATCTAGATTGGAGAACTGCCAACGATAAAGAGATACGGAGAAAAAAACCCACACACATATCAAAGAAAAAAAATACACAAAAGGGAAAAATAAGGCCAAGCAAATTCATAATGAATAGAATGGAAGAACAAAAAAAGAACAAAAAAACATGGGAAAAGAGAAAGGTATATACAGAAAGCACGCTGTGATGAAGGAAGAGCTTACAAATACGAACAATTTAATCCTTTTTCCCAGCATTTTCAGCACTTATGACATTCGGAGTTGTCATGCGAAAAAGTTCTGGGAGAATTTTATAGACGTCCCACCTGCTTCGGAGGAAATTCACGTGGGGCGCATTATTGGGACTGACGCGATATGACAAGCTCAAAACCGATGAAATATGTCCCATGTACGAAAATAAACTTTGCGGAAAATGTGTGTTTGCTGAGAAACTGTACGAAGACGGATCCAAGAAGTTCTCGAAATAACAGCAGGGGTATGCATGTTTCCGAAATGTAGATGTTCAATTTTTGGTCTGGAATTGATACGAGGTGCCTTGGAAGCAGACCTAATTCTATCAAAGGAGAACAGTATGAGTCTCCGTATCATATTTCTCTCACCAAAAGAGGCAGCCCACAGAATTAGTCTGAGTTTATGTTCGTCACTGCTACAAGAACATGATTCTTCCAGCGACATGAAAGGTTGGTTTACAAAGTGTCTTTTCCTGGAATGGGTCACATACCACCGAAAGTGCACTACTAACAGCAGCAGAACCTGCACTGATACAAATCGCGCCTACGAACGAATACAGTTACGCATCTTTAAAACAAACATTTATATGTATTATGCCTTTACAGGAAACAACAACAATGGATAGCTAGTTCGATTTCATTACTACCATTGGGACGATAGGAGCTTGAACAACAGCAATTTGATAACCACGATTATTCCAATTTTAGCTTCGTTGGGAAAATCTGAAAGACTTTGTAATGGAATAGGACTGCATTGGATGTTGGACACCGCGTGATGGACGGAATCTATATATAAGACTCCGAAGGGCCATCAAATGTAATTCAATGTTTGCATTCGGATATAGCGTTTTTTCTGAGTTTGGAGAGCAAAGCCATCACCCCCCTTCTGTACACTTTCATCTGCGCCCTGCTTCATTTACACATCAACTGAGTCCCTAAATAACATACCCGCTTCACATGAACAGAAGCAGCAGATGAGAAAGGAGGGGGGGGGGGGGGGGGGGAGGGGTCGATATCACGATGACTGATGCGAACTATTTACACATGCTTACATGTTATTTTTTGCCCCCTATAACGAGCTGAATCGGCTGTCAATCACAGAGGCTCGCACCTGCTCCCCCAAACCACCATGCGGTGACGGAATTAGACATGACGCGACCTATACAACTTCGTACGCGGCACCGTCTTCCACATGGGATCGCGTACCAACTCGAATTGTAAAACTTTCATGCGGCTCCGTATTGCGACGGAGAAAACATTCTCTAGTCGGACGAAGGATGTAATTGCAATACATTTTGTCCCTGTATGGTTGCTTATTGTGTGGAAAACATAGCTTTGGTGCGGACAGATGTGTTACATGTACCCATTACACGCACTGCTTAATTGTTTCCGATTGTTCTAAAAACAAACAAACAAACACACAAACAGCCTACAAACAACAAATAAATTCCTACATGATCTACGCACACAGCAGTGGTTAAAACTTATCGGTGGGAGCTTGTGGACTTAAAAGTTTTTGTGAGTAACGGGATGTATTAAACTCTTCTTCTTTTTTCTGCTTGTGGTATTTTTACTTTTTTCGTACGTAACGGAGAACAGTATAGGAATACTAATTATTGTTATTGGTATAGTGCGTGTTTAAAGACATTTCTCTAAACAGTGAAAGCATAATTCTCCAAACCAGAATTACCATTGTTTGTTCATTTAAGCTTTTTACAGCTCACTTGTTTTGTTGTTTTGTTTTTTCGCTCAATATTGAGCCACTGCCACTCAACCATAAATGTACAATGTACTAGACGAGCCACTTTGTACATCCTTGTTTAATCGTAGAGGTCAACGCAATGTTGATGTTGGACCTATGTAAATGGAAGTGCATCATTATTTTCAACTGCGATTAACTTGAATAGAAACATCTTACCACGCATAGAATTTCTGGAATAATAGTAGACAAGACTTTTTATAGCTTTAACATTGGAAATTCTTGGTTCGAATACACGGGCTGCATTATTATCCATTGATTTCTTCACGTATGAAGTAATTCATTTAGGGCCTACTCAATCATTTCTTCATTTATGTATTCTTTTATTTGATGCACTCACGTTTTTTGTTCGTAAATTTATTTCGAAAAGGCGCTTGACAGAATTTTTATAAAAATACCAGTGAGTAGGTAGTACACGTACTTGAAGTTTACAAAAGCCTGGTTGATTTCCTGCTTGCTTGTACGTTGACACCGCCCCCCCCCCCCCCTCCCGAATTCTATCTAGTTTCTATTCATGACCTCATCATTACCATGACCAATAATGTTGCCGTATGTCCAGCCATTATGTTTCAGTCACTCTTCCGTCAATGGTCGGAATATCGTGGTCATTGTTTTTGGAGGCTTAGCGTCATTGTGCCTTGAAACAATTTCGAGAGTCTGTACTGCTAAGACTACGCGCCATTACTCGTCTAATATTCTGTATTGTCTTCAACATGACATTCTCTCGATTTCCGAATCCACCAGGGAGCCAGCCAGCCAGCCAGCTCCAGTGGCTGCCTGAACGGAGAGGATGAAATCCAAATCACTGATACACACGACTTCCAGATCATCTCTGGTTGATATCTGCTTCATAGGGCCGCGAGGCGAGAGGGTCTCTGCGAAAAGGGGCTGCAGATCAGGTTAAAGGGAGACACTTCTGAGACCAAGTTCAAGTTTATTTAGCAAGACACATTAAATTCGAGATCTTTACTGAATTTCGTTATAAAAAAAAAACAAGAACAAAATGTTGCAGAATTCTGAGATTCTGATCGAACTATAGTGGCCACTGTTAAGCACACGTGCAAGGACAATGAAATGAGATTATCTTGATACCATTCGTCGGTCGGATTAGCTAAACGTGCTTTCTTTCAGTCATTTTCAATTGACTTGCTCTACGAGTCGGCACTGCGTACTTTCTCTTTCGTTAAAGGGGGAATCCAGTGCAAGTAT
Organism: Diadema antillarum; assembly: GCF_040938485.1. Classification (NCBI taxonomy): domain Eukaryota; kingdom Metazoa; phylum Echinodermata; class Echinoidea; order Diadematoida; family Diadematidae; genus Diadema; species Diadema antillarum. The sequence goes on from NW_027271666.1 coordinate 608,334, forward strand.
AAGTTAGTCTGATAAGAAAGAGTAAAATGTTACGAGTTCCACGGTAAAATTTTGATCAAAATCGGGTGAAAAATAATGAAGTTTAATGACATTAAGATTTGCTTTTTTTTCAGGAAACAATTTCTTGAACGGTCAATATGAATATGCAAATGGAAAAGTGAGCATGTCATACCCTCACAACATGCAAAATAGTTTGTACATAAAATGTTGAAATTTTGAATTTTGAAACATCATTTAAAACATTTTATCATCTTCGAAGTTCACGGGATCAAACATTATTGAAATATCCATCGGGGAAATCAAAAGTTACTCTTGGTGACAGGGCATTTTTGTACGCTGCACCAAAATTATGGAATAATCTCCCTTTGTTTGTAAGACAAGCAGTTACAATTAATGAGTTTAAGGCCAGATTAAAAAGTCATCTCTTGAAGTAACGTATTTTCTGTTTGAATTTTTTGTATGCATGTCATTTTGTAATGCGCAGTAACATAGAGTATATTATTATAGTAGCTGCGCAATGTCCTTAATTATTATTATTATTATTATTTCCAGTTTTTCATTCAAACGCAATTATGCCCGAGGCTCAAATTCTGGTACATCCAACTGATAACTATTCTGAAGTTATTCAATCAGGAATAATACTGTATCATGTTTCAGACTGTTTCAGACGTCAATAACAGCAACATTGAATTTTCGTCATTTTTTTTTTTACAGGATCAATGTAAAATTGTGAGGATATGACATGGTTAGCTCACTTATTTGCATATTCATATCCATAGTACAAGAACTGTTTTGCAGAAATTAGCAAAACTACAAAATGTCATAACTTCCTTATGTTTCATGCGATTTCAGTCAAACTTTTACCGTTGAACTTGCAAGATTTTACTTTTTTTTATCAGACTAACTTATATTTGGACTGGATTTCCTGTTTATACCCTCTCCCTCTCTGTCTTTCTTTCTTTCTTTCTTCTCTCCCACCCTCTCACTTTTTTTTCTTCAGTACCAACAACTATGTCTACTAGAAGGAAGAAAACAACATTCGGGTCGCCGGAAATTTCTATTTTAAGCGGCTACTTTAGTTTCGACCGAGTTTAAATGCCTTGTTTTGTTGAAGGCTAAAGGAAGAAAAGCGAAATCACACGACACATGAAAATAACAGCCTCGTTCAATAATGCCAGTTAATCTATTTGCCAGAACAAAGGGAAAAGGGTAATTCCATCGGAAATCGTTTTATCATCACGCGAAAATAAAAAGCCAATCATAATACACGTATCCGCTGATTTTTTTTTTCCGCGCACCTGTCAAAAATATGTCCGCTGCCGATGTCGACCATTTTGCACCAGCAGACGACCGAAACACAACGCAAAATCCAATCAAAGTCTGACCTCTGTCAGCACGACGATAAATTGCCACTGCAGTGTAAATTAATTGGCTCCAAAAGAAGGAGTGACCAGATACACAGTGTTATTCGTGCCTTGGGCCATGCAGGGAGGTGAGACAAAAACTTTCCTCTCACCTCCCTGGGCCATATCACACCCTTCTTCTATTTACACGCGCTTCCGGGCGAGGACATTGGTCAAGCTACGGACGCTAGAGGGCGTTTCAAAGACGTCACGGCATGACAAACAGACAGGTGTGACGAAAGCAAGGTGAATTTTCACAGGAAAGAACTAATTTGCTCATAATGAGATTAAGCAAAAAAGAACATAAAATTAAACAAAGAAGGCATGGGATTGAATAATGTTTGAGTAGTTTCTACTAATTATGGGCTTCTGGGATTTATATTGTGGTTTCCTCTGCGCTAAATTAATAAAAAGAAAACGCCTTTCAATCCACAATTTAAACGACACTAAACCTCAGCGCAAATCAAATTCAAATTCCTATTTGCCCAGGGATACCTCTTCCAGGCGCGCCGGAAGCAGTTTTGGATTGGGGGGCAAACATTGGAGGGGGCTCAAGATTAGACCATGCATATGTCACACAATATACACATACACACACACACACACACACGCACACACATCTATTATCATATATATGATTTTATATATATATATATATATATATATATATATATATATATATATGTAAAGTGGCGTACGGTGGGTCGAAACATGGGGGGAACCATATTTTAGACGGTCTGTATAATTGTGCGTGTGTGCGTGAGCAATAATGGGACTACAATACATTACGGAATGTGATACATTCAACAACGCAGTCATTGAGGAACATTGTAAGTTTTCCTTACATGGATTATGGAATGACGGTGTGAAACGATCGACAAATTATATACTGTCAGCAAGAGAAGGTGAATGGCATAACGATAAAATGCGAGCGAGCGAAGCGAGCGAGCTTGAAAATTTTTATATTCTACAGTTCCAAAACTGGAGTTTTAATTGTAGCTATATATTTCGCTTTGGAAATAAGTGGGGGCGCATCGGGCGCAACTGCTGGCAATTATTGGCAGCAACATTAGGAGAATGGCATAACGATTCAATGCGAGCGAGCGAAGCGAGCAAGCTTGAAAATTTTGACATTCTACAGTCCCCAAACTGGGATTTGTAGCTATATCTTTCACTTTGGAAATTAATGGGGCGGCGCATCGGGCGCAACTGCTGCCAATTACTGGCAGCAACATTAGGAGAGTGGCATAACGATTCAATGCGAGCGAGCTTGAGAATTTTGACATTTTATAGTTCAAAAACTCCCGTTTGTAGCTATATCTTTCGCTTTGGAAATTAAGGGGTGCATCGGGCGCAACTGCTGGCAATTACTGGCAGCAACGTTAGGAGAGTGGCATAACGATTCAATGCGAGCGAGCTTGACAATTTTGATATGTTACAGTCCAAAAACTCCCGTTTGTAACTATACCTTTCGCTTTGGAAATTAGGGGGGGGGGGACATCGGGCGCAACTGCTGGCAATTACTGGCAGCAACATTAGGAGAGTGGCATAACGATTCAATGCGAGCGAGCGAAGCGAGCGAGCTTGAAAATTTTGACATTTTACAGTCCCCAAACTCCCGTTTGTAGCTATATTTATCTTTCGCTTTGGAAATTAAGGGGTGGGGGCATCGGGCGGAACTACTGGCAATTACTGTCAGCAACATTAGGAGAATGGCATAAAGATTCAATGCGAGCGAGCGAAGCGAGCGAGCTTGAAAATTTTGACATTCTAGAGTCCAACAACTGCCGTCGTAGCTATGTTTTTCGCTTTAGAAATTAAGGGGGAGGCGCACCGGGCTCAACTGCTGGATGCGAGCGAGCGAAGCGAGCGAGCTTGAAAATTTTGACATTTTACAGTCCGAAAGCTGCCGTTTGTAGCCATATTTTTCCCCTTTTATTCATATATATATACATATTCATTTTATTTTCTTTGTTTATTCATTTATTTTTATTATTATTATTATTTTTTTTTTTTTGGGGGGGGGGCTTTTTTTGGGGGGGGCAAAAATGCGTTTTGCCCCCCCACTTTTTGGATTGGGGGGGCGGCCGCCCCCCCTGCCCCCCACTTCCGGCGCCTATGACCTCTTCAGTGTTGTAACTGCTCTACCAGAGGGCCCTGTCATTATCATTACCCTAGCATTGTCAGGTATATCATACACCCGGGTCGAGAGGTACGTGGTGGGTAAACTAAAAACATCTTGTCCTAGGACTTAAACAGTGCACTGGACGGGAACCGAACTCTGGTCTTCAGACTGGGAGTCGGAGTCTTATCCACTAAGCCACAGCGGGATAAGTCATTTCTACTCCCACAAGACTATAGTGTATCAGCTGAATCATAACAAACATCCGACGAACATTTCGCACATGTTATCTCTTGACACTGATGACTGGGGATGGGACTAAAGACATAGCTTTCTGACACGGCCTTCTGAGGAATAACACAACGTAATAGAGGCTGACAGCAATCTTGGGCATGCAATATTCTCCCACGCGTTCGCAACACACTTCATGGGTATCTCAGACCAATGGGTAAATCTAATATTCTGTATGCCCATCTTTCTCCGTCTTACTTTGATCTCCAGTCACCGTCTCACAGCTAAAGGGTGATATAGTTTTGGTTGAGATGGAAATTCAGATTGTAACTTTTTACGAGATGATTAGAAACTACTTATTTTGAAATATGACAGAGCATATTTTTTCTAGAGAAGTTTCAAGTTCATTTGATGAAACTTGGTTTTGAAATGGCTGAGATATCCCAAATCAAAGTTAAATAAAGAGGCTCTTAAAAGAAAGGTGGGTCCCACCTTTATTACGGTCTCCTTGTTTGTTGGATATCTCTGCCATTTCAAAACCGATTTTCATCTCATAAACTGAATACTTCTTAGAACTGTATGCTCTTTTTCATTTCGTAAACGGTTTCATAAAGGTTTGTCAGTATCTGGAAATCGGAAACCTCATCTCAACCAAAACTATATCATCCCTTTAAGTGAGATCCTCCTTAAATGGGTTTTCAGCGGTCCGGCTGTGAGCCCCTATCACGGGCAACGACTGACCCACCGAAACAGACTGACATCATAATGATGTGGAGAATAATGATGATATACGAGCCCATGTCACGAGCAATACACTCCAACAACGATTAAGGCAGGCGTGATGAGCAGTGTGGCCTGATGGTGTAGAGCAATGGTGATTGATACTGCTGTGCGGAGTTGTTGACCTCAGCAAGTAAAGTTCACTGAGATGGCCAATGACGGGAATGACACAGTGAATGATTGTAAATTTGAATACGCATTGACAGTGCTGACATTGATAGTGACGTCATAATATTAGTGTGATAATCATGTTGATATACCAATTAGAATGCAAACAACGCAGCCTATAAGTAATAGTATAACGAAAACAGCAACGGGAAATGAATTGTCTGCTGGTGATACGGAACATAGCTGTTCTCCGTTGATTTGAAAGTCACATTGGGTGACAAAGCAGTTAAAAATAAATCACAGGTTTGACTTATCTCAACTGCTCTATCAGTGAACACGTCGTGATTTATTTTAACTGCAACTTTATCACCCATGATAATGACTTACAAATCAACGGAGGGCAAATAGGTTTCGTATCAACAACAGTTGCAACACACTGTAATTATATCAGCATTTGTATAACATAAAAACAAATTCAAAATAATACAAAAGTGATACACGTACTGAAAAAAAAATACAAATCGTATATTATTAGTTTTTGTGTCTGCGTACTAAAGACTAATCCGTCCCATCGGAAGTATGTATCCAAAGGCCTACGCACGTCGTCTGCTAGGGACGTATAAGCACGCCCTCCCCCTAATCCCCGCATCCGTGGCATCCGGTGTTACCACAGAGCTTTCGCGGCTGCAGCCGTCGGGGGGCTCAACCGTCTTGGCGGCGATGCGATTAACACAATTTGAAGGGAAACGTCACGTTTGTGCATGTACAATAGGTCCATGGTTTGTGTAATACCTCTCTCACAGTTAACCATGTAATCTAATGCTGCAAATCATCCAGTATACTAGTATCCTGCCACTAACTTGTCCTCTGGCACAGAAAATCCTGTAACGTTGTATTTATATAGGCCTGCACATTGTCCAAAGACAATGGCACAGAGAGGGTTAGTGAATGGGTTTTGTTTGTAACGCCACAATACTCCTTCCCATCAATCGGTTGTCATGGTTGCAAGAACTGAGGGACGACATTCATATTCTGAAGACTTGACTAAAATATTCTACATAGTACGTCTTGAACACAAGACACCGAGATAAATTAACAAGCAAACAAATAAACATAAAGCAGTGAAATGGATAATCAAAACACTGTATGGATCTTGCGGCAGATACATGTTATTCACACTACCCGCGCTGTGAGTGCGTTTTAAGGCTTTTCTTTTTCTGTATAGACGACGTAGAAACATCCTAGTTGATTGCCGTAAATTCTCATTCTAACATTGAACTTCCTGGATAAATTAGCCCATCTTAAAGTAAACATCTGCATTTTATGAAGATTGATGGCCACGGACTAGACTCGACGCGAATCAGCTGCAGGCGTGATAATCATTCGATATCGCGTAGGCTACGTATGTAACACAGATCGCGACGCCAAGGTCTGAAACGAAGGAACGCCATCTGTAGTGCGAGCAATGTAAGGCCCCGCTGCCCTGGACCGCCGCAGACATGCACATTACACATCGCACATTCTCATTTTGCAGTTAATCTCACCTAATTCGAATGGGGCAGGAGAATAATATTATCCTTCAACATACGTGAATTTCGACTTAAGTAATAGATATCAATACATGCTTATTTCCACACCGCGGGGTAAGATATGTCTTCTACTTATTATTATTATTTTTGTCTTGTGTGAATTCGACTTAGGTGAGGTTGACTGTATTATTACAACGAAAAGATGAAGAAAAGTATAAGAAGTAAGAGTGGTAGTAGCAGCAGTAGCAGCGAGGTGAGTTTCACCTTCCTGGCAGCAGCATGTGTTGAAGTGACATTAGTAGTGCTGTCGTCATTATCGTCATATTTTTCTCTTTTTTTTTCTTTGAGGGAGGGGGAGGGGCGGGTGTAATCATCATCATCATTGTCCGCCCTCTCTCTATTGTTATTGGTATCAGTGTCATGTCTTTTATTGTCTGATGCGTTAATGGTGACCACATGACGTCAAGACAACAAAAGTCCGAGTAAAACCAAAGCCACAGATTCGGGAGAATCCATTTGTCTCCAGACTGCAATCTCTCTCTGTCACCCTCCCTTAAAGTGACCTCTTTGAATTTCCGTCGCCATGGTTACCCCATGATGTCATAATCCCTGCACTCGCCACATCTCTAGGGCGGGGTCAATAGATTACCACACTGCCAAGCCGGACCGGACATTGGTACGGTGTAATGCATTTTATTCTGCACCCATCGCCGCCTTCCGCTTTTCGGCTAATCTCCCCCTTCGCGTGCCAACATCTCCAGCCGTCTACTTCGTGCTATTGACCTCACGACACACTCACTGCATCTCAGGAGAGCAGAAATGGGATATCCACATGATTTGCCCGTGCAATATCATTATGATGTTGCACGGTCTGATTTATTATGGTGTCATTATAGTCCCCTAAAAATATTGCACAGGGAAACGGAAAGGGTGTTGCGGATAGTATGGCACATGTGGAAGCGTTTGATGAGGACCGCCATTTCTCTTCTCTTTATCTCCCAAACCGGTTGTAATTGGGAAGAATCGAAGTGACGTCTTTTCAAGTTGTTCTGGGCATGCGCACTAAACGGGGCAATAAATCCAACAATGTACTTGCCCATCGACATTTTGACCGTCTCTGCACCATTATAGTATAACTGCTAAACACTGAAAATTTGACATCTTGTGATGAATGGCTTATCACTGATTGCGACAGGATTATATATTATCACTGGAGAGGTTTTATTTTGCTCTATTATGATGATGGAGTTCATTGGCCCTAGTCCGTTTTGCAATGAAACTCTTCAATTTCACGGCGCGCAGCACGACAGATTTCGTCATGGTACACGCATGTCGAACATTGAGAAGAAGCTACGGGTACCCATGCATGTAACTGGAGATCAGCCGTAGGGGTGAATGCCTCGCATACTACTTCGAAGCTATTATCTCCTAGGGCCTACATTGTTAAATGCAAACCCCATCCCCCTACCCACCCCATTCCACTTGCAGTTTCATTTCGAAGCATGTTTGTGTGTTTGTGTGTGCTTGTGTGTATTATAATAAATTCTGGTTCAAAAAAAACAAACCAAAAAACATTCATTAACTTCTTGCGAAGATTTCTGATGTTTTCCATGTGATTGGGTACAGGTAAGAGAATTATATAAATATGAACGAATAGAGAAGAAGGATGTTTTGGATCCAACTAAAGAAGAAGATTAAAATGATGATTTCATCGAAAGAACAACGTTATATATACCTACAAACTGTAGTTTGATCGATAGGAGGAAATATGCTGGGTCGATGTGTAGGGATTACATAATGTAGTGACTTTACGAGGGACTTTATTTAGCATGTTAGCTACCGACACACGTTATGAGGATGAAGGTATGAGCAAAGCGACGGATCGAGCAAAATAAAACGACCATAAAAAAATACCAGGGCAGTTTTTCCAGTGCCTGTCAATCACGTATTGCCCCTTCATATATTTCAGGCGCCTCACCATCGGCATACATTGTAGAGCCTGCCCATCTCTTTAATGGCTGTGGTATTAAAGACCCGAATTGACTGAACAAACAAACAAATGAACAAAACGAAGAGACAATCGTAATCACACCCTTTACTTTTCGTTTCTTACAATCTATACAATTTGAAGGATTTTAGCGCTTGCCCTTGATAAAACTCAAACTGATACAACTCCTTAGTGCCCCTCCATGCTAATTGTACCAATTCTCGTCCCTTATCCATTCATTTTATTCATTCAAACTACAAACAAAGATGTAACCTGCCTTTAGTCAATCCATCACCGAGGTTTTCTAAAGGTGTTATGACTCTCATCAAAAAAGCGTTCGTTCCTATCACGCAACGATAGGCCCGATTTGACCTCGCTAAGTATAATCATTCAGTCTGAGCCATCCCCTAAAATAACCTACACCGTCGTAAATATTTATCCGAAATGAATTCACTAGGTCAAAATTAAATAAAAGTAATCCTATAACACTCGCCGCACTAGACATATTTCGATTTGACGCCCAAATCCACATTGCAACAGCATCAATATAAGACCGATATTCAAGATCAATCTCCCTCCGACCCCCTTTCTCGCTCTCCTGCCATGTACAGTATTTTCATCGCTTGAAGAGAAAATCCACAAAAAGCACATAAACTTCAAAAGAATGAGGAAAGAATTTCTTAGAGAATGATACACAAATGACAAAAAGCAGATGAGAAATGAAGAAGATAAGACATTTTGAAATTTCACATTCTTTCGGAAAACATGTCTAATAGACCAGTCCTTATGAATATTGAAATCAGCAAATTGACAATGTAATGCTCTCACAATTTCTTATTAGTCACATGTACAGAAATGAATATATATATATATATATATATATATATATATATATATATATATATATATATCATTATTCAGCTGTATAGTTTTAAAACTTGTCTTAACAACAGCAGGTCCTGTTTGCCTCCGGAAGCAGTGATTTAAAAAATGTTCAAGTTATCACTTTTGACAGTCATGCATAATGTGTAGGTCAGTTGTATCACAAAACCTTCTACCATATAAACCTTCAGCAATGAAGCCTAAGATATAAGGAGATATGACTATTTTTCTCATTAAACCATAACTGTAGACGGGTTTAGTCTGGAAACATCTTTATTATGATTACTGTTCACATGTTGTATACTTAAAAATACTCAACATTGATTATACATGAAAACTGTGAGAGCATGTCATCGCCAGTTTGCAGATTTGAATATTCATAAGGACTATAAGTCAAGAAATGTTTTCTGAAAAAATGTGAAATTTCAAAATGTCATTATCTTCCTTATCCGATTTTGTCATTTTTAATATCATTCTGTAGGGATTTTTTCTTTCTCTTTCTTTTGACGCATAATTGCTTTTTGGGTGGATTTCTTCTTTAAATCATGCACGGTCACTAATTTTATTGTATTCAAATCACAAGACGTAAACTTGAACTAAAATGGATCGGTACGGTATCCAACTTAATGTTAGGAAGCAAGACTAAGGCGTTGTGGTTTCTCGAAACATGATATCGGCCTTCAACATGCGGAAACTATTACGTAACAAGATGATAGGAACCATTGCCTGCGGCGTATGTTTCTTGCCAAGGGCTTATAGTCCATGGGCCAAGACCCGAAAAATGGGTTGTTGGTACCATCTGAGGTGGCACAACCTTTTTGGTGTCAGTTTGTTTGTCGGGCATAGATATGCTTATCAAGCTATGATAGCATTTCCAAATGAGTAGCTTAGTCATAATAAATGAATTTTTAACCAATTTGGTCTCGTTTTTATATCCCTTTACTTCTGAATCGAAACTAAACCGCTGTACAAAGAAGAGCACGGCCTTCTGTATGTCCACAGGTGTTCTGTTGTAAACGCGGTGCGCTTAGTCTTTATTCAAGGCAGCGAAGGGAATATCCAAAGGATTATGATGTCCACAGCTGTCACGCGGTGCGCTTAGTCTTTATCTAGACCAATGTACCGTTATCATATCTAAAGTTCCTCTTAAAAGGGATTATCTATACTGTTTTTATACTACCCTATCAACAGTTTTAAACAAAATCACTCTGTTCATTTACAATATCATTCATTATAATGTATCGTAGTGTACCGGTACATTGTTTTTGCATTATCTTATATTGTTGGAGGGAAAGAAAGCGACATTGGCGTGGTATCAGCGTTTTCACCGCAGCGTTTTCGCCGGAAAATGATAAATAATTGAAAGATACGGTAAAATTCACGAGGAATTGCTTTTGTTGTTGTTGTTGTTTTTAGATAAAAGGATATACACTGTATCATACGCTTTGGATATTCCCTTCGCAGTCTAGAATAAAGACTAAGCTCTGTGGACATCATAACCTTTGGATATTCCTTTCGCTGCCTTGAATAAAGACTAAGCGCACCGCGTTTACAACAGAACACCTGTGAACATACCATAGAGCTGCATTTTACAGTGCTCTCTATGGAACATACAGAAGACAGTGCTCTTCTTTGTATGGCGGTTAGTTTCGATTCAGAAGTATAGGGATATAACAACGAGACCAAATTGGTTAAAAATTCATTTACTATGACTAAGCTACTCATTTGGAAATGCTATCATAGCTTGATAAGCATATCTATGCCCGACAAACAAAATGACACCAAAGAGGTTTTGCCACCTCAGATGGTACCAATATCTGGCTTGGCCCATGGACTATTAGAAGTTGTGACATTATACTGTATAAAAGTGCATGTGTCTGCAAAGCATATCTCAGTGGATTCGAAAATCATCTGTTTCCGAGAGTCGATTCTCAGAAACAAAGGATTGAAAGAGAACAGCCCAGATTTAGAACACACATGCACAAAAGAAAAGGGGGGGGGGAGAAAATGTTTGGTGTGTATGCGTGTTTTGGGGGAGCATGAGGAGTGGAAGGGAATGGGTGATAGAATTTGGGATGGTACATTTTCGGTTGGGATCGGACTTCAGGTTTCCAACATTTTTTAAGGATTTTTTTAAAAGACAAAGGTACATCTTTTATGAAATATGAAAGAGCATAAAAAGACGAATTCAAAGTTTATTTCAAGAATGTTGGTCTTGAAATAGCTGAGATATCCTTAAAAAAAGCGATCCTAATAAAATGTGACAGGCCACTACCTTTATAAGGATCTCCGGTTTCACATTGTTTTTGGATATCTCTGTCATTTCAAAACCTATTTTCATCAATAAACTTTCAATTCCCATAAGAATTGTATGCTCTTTTATATTGATAGAGTGGTTTCTTTAAAAAATAGAGCCTATGCCAATCACAAAACGCTAAAAGTTGAATCCTCACCTCAGCCAATACTCTCCCATCCCTTTAAAACATTGGGTAGGCTTTCACGACAGCTGTTCATTAAAAAAAATGATAATGGATAACATTAACCTCGGGAAACAATCCCCCGTACATGTGACGAAGATAGCACTAGAAATAGGAGCTTTGAAATGGATCCTCAGATATAGCGTGGCGGAAATGGCGGGGAGGAAGCGAGACAAACATATCCAGTAAGTCATGATAAGTAGTGAAAATGTAGCGAGGTCAGTGAGTCAAGAACTCTCTGTGACCTCTCGAAGGAATGATACAACATCATGCATCGAAATAACAAACAGAACAAAACAAACAATACAAACAAACAGACTCGCAAATACGACAAAACAAAACACCAACAACAGGTGACTGACCATTATAAGTAATAGTGCTCAGACAGCAAAGACAGAAACAACCGTCACAACTAGTCGACACACCCATATGACATCACATTCATCCGCAACTTCTGCCCACAATAGCAACGTTACTCTAGTCTCGATTCCCAGGGCCCCGTCTTATAAAGCCTTCAAATCAATCACAAGTCCCCAAATCAATCGCAACTTGCATTTTGAAGCTCTCAAAAAACTTGTGATTGATTTCTATCACAAGTCCTTATAAGACAGGCCCCAGACTTCTCTATTGATCTTGATAATCATTCTTTGCGACGTCGCAACACGTTAATCATCTGTCCGTAGGTAGGCATAATTATGTGTGAAATTTGTGCACATTAATTTTGACTCATTGGTATAGAAAGGGTCAAAGACTGACGGTAAGCGATGTTGGTTCATGTTCTTTTCTGACGTCATATCCGTAACAATAATTTTCAGGCTTTTATCTCTCGAGAAAAAAAAAAACCAACAAGATAGGCCTACAAAATATACTACATAAAATAATAGCACATGATTTCATACTAACACGCGGCGTGACATCCTGTCTAACAGTAACGGGTACTTTTAGCCATCTTGTGGAAACGACTTCGTCACACCTGACTCGATTTAAAAGTTCGTTGAACGCAGAGGGCGTCCTCCACCCTATCCGTTACTGGATACAGATTAAAGACTCAACTGCAGCAGCAGCAGGTGCATGAGATGTTTTATGTTGCTGTATGTGTGCTTGTCTTTCGTGTTGTGCAAGTGAGTGACGAAACAATTGGCCTTCATCCACGTAAATAAACACTGATTACTCAGTATTTTAGAAGTAAGCCATGACAGAAAATCGTGGGCATTACATTGTTTACGTCGATGAAGAATTATAGCTGTTTTGACAATCAATTGCAAAAAAATAAAAATAAAATAAAATAGCAATAATAATGATAATAAATTTGAAAAAAAAAAGTATTCAGTAACCTCTGCTATGAAGGATAAGAGCCATCACTGGCTATCGGGCGGAAGCTCTGTACTTTAGTCGACATGATGCCTGTGCGGTATTCAGGAGATCATTGGTTCGAGTCCAACCTGAGTAAGTCTGAGTATGCATGCGAGGTTCGAGTCCAACCCGAGTATGTACCGTATGCCCATGGTTTGTTTCTTTTTTTAAGTCATGGGCACAATAAAAAACAACAATAACAAACTGATCAATCGGTGCTTATTGGCGTCAATGTAGGGAAATGTGTCAATCATTTAAAATAAAAACAACTCGACGCAAGAATTAGCCTAATTGATTTGAATAATTATTGTTTTTCATCGACGTAAACACCGATTGATTAAGTGATTTATGGGCGTTACAATATCTACATCGATGAAGGGCAATAGAAGTATTGTTTTGCCAATTAATTCATGGGTTGTTTGTTTGCTTGTTTGTTTGTATATCTGGACCTTCACAGAGGGTTGTCTTTTTGAGAAACTTAGTCATATCAAGGAGCAACTTCTGTTGTAGCTCCACGGTCAAGTCATTTTTCATGTTAAATGTCTAATGTTATTTTCGCTGAGGACGTGTTCTATACTTGTCTCTGTGTTGTCGCATTATATATTTCTCCCTGATTCAGTCAATGAATCAGCCAGTCACCATTCGGACAATGATGACGATTTATTCGTACACAAACCCTGTCAGAACTACTCAAGATTACGTCGTTCTATGTTTCCATTGTTCAAGAACGCTTTTCCTTTCAAGATCAAGTCGTCTTCCTTAATTACGAACATGACGTCGGGTGCCTGTGCATTGGCCGTTAATGCAATACAATTTGTATTGCGTTAACGGCCAATGCACGGTCACCCAACGATGATCACAGTCAAATGTCAAGTCGAATGGCTTCTTTCAAGCTGTATCTGAAGATCCCAACAATAATTCCTCCAGAGAGAAATCTACGGGAACATCCTTGTCCGGGCGGGGTGGGGCAGGGGCCTGTCTGGCGTCGTTACAGAGCACTTCAGCAACTTATAAGCCAGAAAAAAAAATGCGTAAGTGCTCAGGCCCAACCCAGGCTAATAAAATGCGAGCATTCGAGAAAATAAATTTGCCCGTGTCCAAGGACACGTATTAATTTGCTACCGTCCCATGAACCTGATAGCTCGCAGACGGCCATATCACATATTTCGACGGGAATTTATGGGGCGCAACGACGCATAAAAACTCGACACGCAACAACGTGCCGGCTGTCGAATCAGGGGGAAAGCACGTGACGGGGCACGGAACGGTTGTGCGCACGATATTGCGCCATAAAAGGGGATCATAATTTCCTCTCCTGAGCAGCCTGCACGGGTTAGTCCATGTGGGGAAAGTCGAATGGTCTCTTGGGTCTGGCCAGGCTTACTTCAGCCGGATGACTGCTGTCAAAAGGCAGACCGTATATCACTGGCTTGCAGCAGGGAGGTGAGACACCTCCCTGCTTGCAGTCAGCGAGGACTGGCCAGAAGGCCAGTGGAAGTCAACCCAATATCAGTGGTTGTCAGCTGGTCGAGCGAGAGAGTACATGTTCAAGACATTTAAAGTTTAGAGCAAGATAAAAGGTAAATGTTTCTAAAACAGTAACGATTATCGAAATGATAGTACCATTTATCAAGAATATCCTCATCCGAGTGACAACTTTGCTCCTTTTACCCTCATGAGCAACCCGGTGAATTGGTCCCCCTACCCACCCACACAAGGAAACGAGCGAATGATGCCGACCCCTCATGGTTTGCCCCAGGTGACGAGCAATATTCAGCAAATGGTATCAACCAGGCACACTGTGCCATACGCTTGAATGAATGAAGCATCTGGTCACACTAAGGAGGTAAAGTATCTCCTTGGTGACATCTCGGTAGAGACGGTTTGGTAGAAGGTACTGGAAAGTATTAGTAACGCTTGCCCGAGGACGGGACGCATGCGTCGAGACATAGGATTCGAAGCGAGGACCTAATTACGTTTAAGAACCACTGTACAGCCTTACCAGGAAGGTGCACCTCCCTGGCCTTACCCATTAGAACAGATAGCGTGCTCTCCTGTGTATTGCCCAGGGAGGTGGGAACGGTATGCCACTCAACTCCTCACACGGCCTAGCACCTCCTTGGTGAAACCATGGAGCTACTAACACCTCCATGGTGAAACTACCCAGAACATAACACTGGACAGCAAAGAAAACATCCATATACCCAGGAAGTATGTGGGAAGTGCAAAGGTCGGAGAAACAGGGACAGTGAACCCCCTCCCCCGCCTTGATGTATACACCCAAGAACATAGTAAACATACACTGTAGGCCCTATATTTTGCATACAAATCATTATCCGTCGATTTTATTGGCTTAATCTCTCTACAAATCTCGCTATCTAATCTTCCTTTTTATCTCTCCCTCTCCTTTTCATCCCCCTGTCCATCATCTATCTTTCTATCTCTCTCTCCCTCTACCTCGGATATAACCCCTTCTTTTCCTCCATCGTTTTCTGTAGCTACTGGTCGTTTTTTTTTTTTCATACAAAAGCTACGGGTGACGTTTATAGTATACTATGTGATGTTCGCATTAAATTCCGAAGGTTCGTTAATCGGAAATTGAAATGTGATTCGTTATTAAACCCGAACATTCACCTTTTATGACCATACGAGGTGAACGCCCTGTTTTTACTTCGGCACGTAATTTGGGAAGATGGGATTTGAGAAATATATTTAGCCCGTTCCGAACGGGAACCTGGTGGCCTGTGTTAAGTCTATGGACATTTCAGAATTCACTATGGGAAGGGTTAACAGGGATGCTTCTTTATGAGGGTGGTGCGCTTGAAATTTGGCTAACTTGATAGTCTACTTGATAGTCTACCCTTTGAAGGGGCAGTTTCCCCAAATATGTCACGTGAATTCATGATGTGAAATGGTTCATCACTATCGCAATACAGCTAATCACCGTCATACTCTCATTGCTACTGCTGCACTGTATTAAAAGTATTAACGTGGCTTGTAACGTGGCTCTCTACTCTGTACGCTGTGTAACTACTTTGTTTGAATAGCGGTTGAGGTTTATACTGCAACCATGTAATATCTAATCGCGTTGTTTGCAAGGTGTCCCCGTGTTGATTATAATTATCACTTTGCCCTTTGTCTCACAGCTAACAACACAGGTGCAGGTGCACAATATTATTATATACCTATGCCTATCTGTTCGTATTAATACAACAAACTACGGACTTTTACCAGTAATACCAGTATGAATGAGGAGGCAGAAGGCCCCGCAACATGGCACAAAACCGATGCTATTTTAAGCTATGATCCTAATTTTGTTCTCATTGTGGATCAAAATGTGTGAAAGAATATGAAACGTCAAAGATTTCCTCTAGTGTGGAGCTCGACCCTATACTAAAACTATTAAAATAGCCACACATTCAGAAAATTCCTCTACACAGAAATTTGAACATATTCTCAGTGCACGACTAACCCCCAAAAAGTCCGAACTGCGCTCAGCTGTTCTCGCATACAAATTGATACGTGACATGTATAAATCTACCGATCTCGTCAGCGCCTATCTGCGCAAATAAGAGGCTCTACTGCTAACGACCGGCCACAAATCTCTTACCTCCTTTCCGAACGTGCGAAGATGTCCGTCCCGATGATTTAGAGCACTATGTCAAGATTATGGTCAACCGAATCGATCCATTCTATCTCGTCACGTCCGAATCAGCTGAGCAGACGACCGACCGCCGCTGTGGGTTGGTGATTTATCTCAGCGGACAATCGGCGAGCGATCCGCCCCGACGGGGTCGCGTGCCAGAGAGCTCACCACAGAGCGGTAAATTCCTCCACCGCAGGCACAAAACTGGGGACCTAAAACAAGCGTTACGGAATTTCCTTTTCCTCCTCCGTTTCTGTTGTTGCACTTCTCCTGGACTTTGACTGAAAAACAAATGGGCTCACGCCTAATGATCATGAAGTAAAGTACTACTCTCTCAAGCTATTCCACAATGAAAAGAAGGAACTCAAACTCCATTTTCCACCTCACGAAGAAGATGATGATGTATGCTGACAAGCAGCAAGAAGCCCTAGGCAGCACCAAGTTCGTCTGAAGTATTAGCGCTGATTTGCTGAACCGCAATTTAGAGTATTAGTGGACACAAACACGCTTTTTAAAGGAAGGAGTAGCGTGCGCGTCTGTATGGCACAAACGTCGCAGAACGAATGATGTGCTACGCCGCGCTGGCCAGTTGGCTGCCTTTTATGCTGGCAACGCGCTCGCAAATCGCACATAAAGTGCGGTGATTTCGGGCTGTAGGGCTTAGGACTTCACACTTACTAGTCTACGAACGCAGACTCGAAAAATTATACACAAATTAAAAAAATGCACCTTTCACTGTTGATGTTTGTTGAAGCAGTGTGGAGTGAAAAATATCAAACAATGATATTGCAATCAGCGTCATGAGAAATTCAAGAGCTGTAATTACTTGATTAGACTGAAGCCGCTTTCTTTAATTGGTAAAAAAAGGCATTGAATATGAGGGACCGGAAACGAGGCATGAAATAATTAAGCCCCATATAGATGAGGTTCTATTTCAATGGGTCACACCATGGACCTACTACACATGGACGATGAACGGAGGTCTTTCTTTGATCCCATCATCACCACCGCTATCTGATTATGTACATCTTAATGAGTACATTCAGGTGTCTGGACAAAAACGATTACGTCAGTAATCATGTATCGTCACTAACATTAGTAACAAAAGAATCGTGTCCCTCATTTCAGTCTTGTTTCGCTGATGTGCCTTTTTCAGACGGAAATGTCTTTGCATATAAAAAAAAATACAGATGATGAGGAGCAGCAAAACCTGAAAACATGATAAATTTTGTGTCAAAAGATGGGTAATTGCTGATTCGCACATTTTCGCATAAGCATAAGACCTTGTCTATTAAATGGCAAGATATACCTCTTCTCTACCATTACCATCCCTTTTTGCTCTGGAATACACTGCGGAAGGTGAAATATTGAGATCACAAATGACAATCATTCTGCCAAAATGTTAGCTTTCTTTTAAAAACTGCCTGCTTCTCCCAAGCGAAATTGTTTGAGGCATGATTTCCTAATATACACCACAACTGCACATTCACTTTACTTGATTTTTGTGAGTTATTTTCTTCTGCGCATGTAGTTTTAGATTTCTCGAATCTCCGTCTTGTTCTTCTCCCGGCTTGTTGGCGGTGACGATGATGGGATCAAAGCAGCGAATCATGTTGAAAATGTCTTTGTGGCGCTTTTGATATGTACAGGTGCATGAATTAATCAACGATACGATGAATGTCCTTGTATATTAGGTCCATGGTTACACCTCACAAAAGAAATTGCTTTTGTTTAATTTGCCAAAGTGACGTTAGTTAGGCCTTTTATCTCTTTTTGAGTAAAAATCCCCTTAGCAACGTTTTGAGTGTGAGACTACTTGTGCATGTAACAAATACTGTAACCAGTATTTCAAGGTACCTGTACATCTGCCATACAAGAAGTAGAATCCCCCGACTAGGTCGCAGGAATAACAGTAGAATCCCCTAGACTCCTGCACGCTTATTATTATTTTTTTCTAGATAATTGTATTCTGGAGAGTAAAAAAAGTGCGGAAACAGATGTACCCTTCGGCTTGCCATAGAAACAGTTGTGTTGCTACTCCGACGTTGCAAATACGACTCTGTTGTGAACTCATAATCCGCTCATTCAAACGACCCGTGGGGACAACACGGGCACCATTAATTTCTTTTTAGGAGCACGAGGCGAGGATATATTATGTCCATTCATTCGAATCACATGCTCCGGTAGGGGAACGGCAAACAAATACAGTGTATAAATATTTTCTCTCTGCGCGCAAACTGAGATATTTTGGATTTTCGCAGACAATTTTGACAGCAAGTTTGATTACTTGCCATGATTTATCATCCTTCAGCTGACAGATAACTGCAGTGGAAAATTCGTGAAAAGAAAAACAAAAATGACTGTAAACGTGTAGCAAAGAAAGTAACAAAAGCTTTAGATCAAATCATATTTTTGTTATACCATGGAAGCATCTTTTCCATTTATCTAAATCAATGGTTGCATTGCATCTTGATATGAAAGAAGAAAATAAAATAACGCAAATAAAATTATAATTAATACTTGATAAAGAATTACGTACATTAACGGGAGAATAATGGTATGACAGTATTTTGACAATAAATCAACCTCCCTTGCCGTCATAAAATTCGCAATATCATAAATCAAGTATCCATCATAATATCTATGGGTTATATCTGGTAAATTGTGTCTGTTGCATTCCCTGCTGGAAAGAACACAGTGTCCCACAGTGTGAAAAACACAGTGTGAACACATTGTGAACACAATGTGAACACATTGTGAACACTGTGTGAAATCTCTTCACATTGTTAAATTCGAGCGTTTTAACAGTGTGAACACATTCTCATTTGTGAATCATCAATTCACGGTGTGACACAGAACATTACCATGTGAACACTCTGTGAAAATTAAATCACAGTGTGAAATCATCTCCACACTGTTAAATTTGAGCGTTTTCACATAGTCAACTATGTGACCACACTGTGAACACACTGTGGGACACTGTGTTCTATCCAGTAGGGATGTATTTTCAACAGTTTGGGTTTTGGTCCGTCTATAAAATAATTAAATAGCAGAGCACGCTGCAAGGCGGACACCTGCACCTATGATTGCTACACACACAAACACGCACAGACTCACACAGTGGTATACCCATTCATTTCCATTGAAATAATACAGACAGAAAGATAAACTGGTATTTCTGATGTAAGTCATATCAAAACAATTATTCACAACATTTACTCACAATAACATAGACACTTCCTTCCTCTGCACTTTTTCCCCGTATTAGAAGTTGAAACCAAACGTACACACACACACACACACACACACACACACAAAATGGTACAGATGCTCACACACTCAAACAATACTTTTTTTTGTTTTCCTGTAACAATACACACAAGTAAGCGCGCACACACACACTACACACACACACACACACACACACACACATGCACGAACAGCAGTAATGATCGTTGTTGATCGTTGTTGCTTTATTTTTTTTGGCCCGTGTCATTCATATGTGAATATTTACGCCTGTCATTGTCAATCGTCGTAATGGACATTTAGCCTCAGTTCAAGTCTGGAGAGGAACGTGTTAACATTACAAAAATAGCCTTTTGCCAAGGCCCTCTCGCTGTATGGTGGTGAGTGAATGGGGGCGGACGAAGTGAGCTCAGCTGAGTTGAATGTCGCGCTCGGCTGGGCTCGCTTCTCTCGCCTGTTATAGCCATCAGACAACGAGGGGGCCTTCACCAAAGGCTACATGATAAACGGAATGATTGGGGGGGGGGGGGGACAAGAATCAGAGAGTAGGGGACAAGAGAAAAGATGACTGCACGACCTACATCATCAGGATTTGAGTGAGAACTACATGCCCTCATTTTTTGCGTCCCTAAAGAAAACACGGTGTCCATGCACAGGGTCCTTCTCACTGCTTTCTTGCTGAACGTGGTCATGAATGTTTAACAACGCATGGCGAACGTTTAGCTGCAGAGAAAACATTCCACGGATAAGGTTTCCCTCAAGCCCTGCGTTCCGTTCTCTTGCCAAAACGGTTATCATCTCTCCCTATCGCTCCCTTCTTTTTTTTCTCCCTCTTCTCTTCCCTTTATATCTCTCGCTCTCTCTCTTTCGCTCCTTTCTTTCTCTTCCTCTCTCGAAGGTACCCCCCCCCCCCCCCCCCCCATTGAGAGCCAACGTGAGGAATGACCGATACGGGGGTAAGTACCAGGGAGTACTCGATATATGATATATATATATTTATTTATTTGTAATGTTATATGATACGCATGTATACAAATAATTATACATACACACATATATTCATATAATATAGTATATATATATATATATATATATATATATATATATACATATATATATATTTATGTATATATATTTATGTATATATATATATATATATATATATATATATATATCTGTTTTCAGTTGGGGAGGGTATCAATATTATCGTCATCATAAATAATAACTTATAATAATCATAATAACTGTACTGGTGTATATTACTATGGCGATTTTTGCAAGTACTATCAAGGTTTATGTTGGTCGTTAAGCTTTTTCAGATTTCATTTTGATAATGCGATGTCAATACGAGATATTCTCTGTATTCAAGTAACTGAGGTAACTTTGTTTTATTTGTTTTGTCTGCAAAGGAAGTTTCATCTTATCTAATGTATTCATATCATTTCCATTCCTTCGAGGGTAGAATTAACATTTTATCTATATCTATCGTGGTTTTTACCCCTCGCCACGCAAAACACTGGGAGTTGAATTCGATCGGGTGGCGATGCATGGTTTATCGGTTACAGCTTTTCAGATCACACAGGACTGATCGATATGAGGCAACTTGACGCTGTCATGCCGACATTAAAATGGTTCAATATAACTATTTATATACCACTCGATATAAATATCGCGCGATGCCTCGCGGTTCAGAGGTTGCTGGTTTTGTTTTATAGTCCCAGTGTAAACAAAGTTTTAGTAAAATCCTTTTATCGACATTATAATTGGCTGATTATCTTTGAAAGACAACAGTTCTACGCTATCATGTTAAAGATATCAGACAACTATACTCTGTAATGTAAACATGACGTTATGAAATGCAGCTCCCAATTTACGCATAGGTTTAGCCACCAAAAGAGTATAGATTCTCTTTTGTGATCATCTCGATCAAAATAGTAAAAAAAAAAAAATCAACTATCAACATGACTATATCTATCAATTCATTTTTATCACGCACGTGCTACGGATAAGGTGACGGGACTTTCTCATTTAACTGAATGACGCGATGGCCCGATAGATCGTATTCAATTTCTCACCATTTTGTAGGCAGAAACGACTTCTTGGTTTCCTCTGATGTGAAACAAAACAAATCAAAACAAAACCTTGATCTATAATACAGGAGTCATAACTACTGCTATGTCCTAGACAAATCAGTCACGAAGCGAGAGTTTCGTGAAGGGGCTAATTACAAGAAAAGGTCGCCATTTTTTAAATTACAAGTTGTACGATTAAAGGTCAGTCAATGCAATGTACAATATATACAAAAATTGTGCATAATCATGATAATGGGTCAATTTGGCAGCAACTAGCGCTGCGCCAGCATCAACCTCGAGCTCAGTGGCACCTCTTGAAACTCGATAATTCGTCGTTGTTTTGATGACTGCAGTCACGCTATCGTAATTTTGTGAAGATGCATGTGAATTCATTTCAATAGACTCTGAGGGGGGGGGGGGAATTAAGAATTAAAGAGGAAATCCACCCTAAAAATAAATAAACTCTAAAAGAAACGGAAAAAAAGATACTTCCTACAGAACGATACAGAAGTTACAAAAAATTTGATAAGAAATAAGGAAAATATGACATTTGTAAATTTCACATTTTGGGGGAAAACATTTCTTGGCCAGTCCTTATGAATATTCAAATGAGCGAATTGATGATGTAATAAACTCACCGTTTTCATGTGTGTTATACAGTATATGAAATTCGGGAAAAAATATTTAGTAATAACAATAGTTATCATTAACTTCTTCTCTCTTCTTTTTTTTTTTGGGGGGGGGGGTTAAGGCAAGTTTTATATCTATACAGCTGAAATGTGAGATTTTTGACATTTCTGCATATGAAATGAATAGGAAATTGTCAGAGCATGACATCTTCAACTTGCTCATATTTGAATATTTATAAGGACTGGTCAAGAAATGTTTTCTGGAAAAAAATGTGAAATTTCAAAATGTCATATCTGCTTTATTTCTTATCCGATTTTTGTCGTTTTTGTATGGTTTTGTAGAGAATATTTTTCTCTTTGTTTTGAAGTTTATTTGATTTTGGGGTAGATTTCCTCTTTCAGATTTGCCTCAATCATAATCATTCCCTTTTCTTTCCAACTTGTGTCGATAATGTCATCTCCTACAATGCTAAATTTCTGTCTTTCCTTTTCACTACATTTCAGAAGGTATTCTGTGCTCACACCTTAGATTGCTGATGCTTGTTTGTAAAAGTACATAATAACAGCACCGTAAAAACATTTATTTTCTAATTCGGTCAACCGAAGCAAGCAACTTTTTGTTTCTATATTTGTCATGCATTGTAATAACTAACGGACATGGCTGTTGACGCCTATGGGATACAGTAGCCTCGACCGCCAGGTGGAAGTTTTTAGGCTTGCACGCAATAGGATGCTTTATATCAGCTAACAACAGACTGACTGTGCATGCCCTTGTAAACAGACGACATCAATAATTTACTTTAAGAAGATCACAACAAGGACGATGAGAATGGTCTCAGGTCATCTGCCTTGCGATCAAATGGATCGGGATCGTGCGCAGGTTCGAGTCAAAGCATTGCCAAGTGGGTCTCACTGAGTAACGTTGTGTGTAATCATGTCTTCCCCCCTCGTAGAGGCAATACACTCTGTCCCTCGAATAGGACATTAAAAAGATGTTCCTTGACTGATAACCCAGACACGTATAAAAATTCCCATCTTCGTAGGGTGCATAACCCGGTGAAGTGGTCCACCCCAAAGGGTACTGGATGGACCACATGGAAAACCACCGGGTGCGGCTAAACATGAGCTATCCAGCCACCTTAACAGATGCAAAAACAAACAAACATTCAAACAAGTTTCTATGCATGATTGTATGATGTACAACACTGAAAGGTTCTTATCAAAGTGGGCAAAGACTGCACTTCACATCAAATGATAAAGGGGGAAAATATTACGAATAAAGCCGTAATAATGATGATGTACGTGTATGATGACATTGTTTTCATTTATGAATTATTTTGTCCTCGTCATTATTATAATAATAATGATGATTAATGATTACTGTCATTACAATGACTACTGTTATCAACAATCATCATTATCACATCTAGTCATTTCATTATTTTAATTGTTATTATCAGAATTACCATTAGTATTGTTTTATTACCATTATAGTCATTGTTGTTGTTGTTATTATATTCTCGAAAGAAACGCCTTATCGTAAACCACCTATCTGCTGACGAGTATTGGTTTCTTTAGTTTAAATTAAGAAGTGACTGACGCACACGCTGAAAACAAACAAAAAAAAATCTTCTATATTGTTGTACGATGTCCCTTCATTGACCGCGTTATCAGGTCGTTTGGATCTCCGTTCATGGTTTTTTGATGTACAATTAGAAAATTCTGATTGATAACGGCTAGTTATTTCCTTCGATGACAAACGGTTGCTTTGATCAATCGCACGACTATGAAGAGTTGTCTTTCCTCGGTTAATTGGTACGTTATCGCTAATCCAGCACCACAGTCCGGTCACTGATGGGACCAAACGGATATCCGGACGGAAGTCACCGGGTCCATCAGTGGCAAACCGAACTCATTCAGCAAACTCGGAAATTGGTTTCCGCGCGGATATTCTTAACAGGTGTCTCGTTTGGGGATGACAATGGGCGAGTTGACGCCAAGTTTGTTTCAATTGTTGTAGATGGTTTCACTTGTGTGTGAGAGTAGGTCTATGTGCGTGTCTTTTTTTTTGTACCGTCTAGTGTGTTTTCCTCTTGTGCCTTGAAATAAACAGCGGAAATGGTTCAGCAGAAAGCTGTAAACAAGTTGCCCAATCAGCCTTCCAATTATCGATGGCCAAACAAACACGCTATTTTGCACTACCTGAATTTCCCTCTCATTTGAGTGACTATTTTGACAATTGAACAATCAACAGATTCAGCCCATCCTCTCTCCAATAATTATGATAATTAAGTCAGGTAAAGGCATTATTTACCATTCGCAGATGAAACAAAAGTCCACCTTTATCAAGTTAAGCAATATAATCAATGTTAAGTATTGTTGAATGTACACAAATGTGAACAACAGTTATAGTAAAATCGTTTCTAGAATAAAAGCCGTCTACAGTTATGGTTTATTAAGAATAGTGGTGATATATCGTCGGCGTTTTCACGAACCGACGCTATTTCGTTTTTGAGCGAAAATGCAATTCTGAGAAAATCGCGTTTAAAGATCTCACAAGTTTTAGACAACGTTTTCAATGACTTTTCCTGTCTTGTGTGTGAAAATTTTGACAGGGTGATGAGAGTGGAAGTTGTTCTTCCTATCCATAGTGTAATTTTAGTGTGAATTCAAAAAATTTACGATATTTCTGTCTTCAAACTCACTGCGTCGGTTCGTAAATCCATCGTTTCTTGCGCGCACCATAGGTTACGTACTTAAGCGCGGGTCTCACGAACCGACGTAAGTTGTATTACGCCGGTTCGTGAGACCCGCGCTGTAGGGCCTGTACAATAGGTAACGTGCAATACGCGTGTATTTACGAACCGTCGCTATTTCATGTTCGTATGTGTTTACATACAAATACTATTAGGGCTATACCTGCTTATCAACAATAACCTTATTAATTGAAATTAATTGTCATGTAATGATTGTTGTGATGATTACAATACATTTAGTGAAAATTAAGATGATGATACAAGCCAGTTTCTCTTAATTGTTCTAAAAAGAGTGTTGTCATTGTTTTCATCTTCATTTAGTACACGCATGTATTGTTATTATAGCTGTGGTTGATCGTTCCAAAGATTTCTTTGCCCCCCCCCCCTTTTTTTTGTGGATATATTGTTATTTAACACTTTTGCATTTGGACATCTATCATTTGGTAATACATGTACTCGGTATACTGTGTTTCATATTTTTTACTTTTTACTGTTTTTTTTTAAACTTTATTAAGTTACTTTTTCATTTTTTCACATCATTTTTAATTCAAATTCAGTTCACTTCTTTCATAATAATTATGAATGTTTGTTCTAAGATGAAGGATACCGCTAAATCTTGGGAAAAAGACGTGCCAGTCAGTAATAATTACTTGTATTTACTCATCTTTCATACTCATGCATGCACTCTGTTATTTCTTTCTCTGAAATAATATATTAATTTCTTTATTTCTTATTTTTCCACATATTTGTGACATTTACTTTGTCACAATTTTTATCAGTGTCATTATTGTCATTTGGCTCGCATGCGAATTCACTCATAATTCCTCATTTTCCATCTTTCTCTTTCCTGCTCAACAGATTCTATGATAGCTGCACCTGATCATATAAAAACATAAAACTCATCCTGCATGCACTCTTCGAAACTGATAAACTCCTAAAAATACATAAATATCAACACTATCAGAATTTCAAGCTTCATTTCGAATATATAATAATGGTCATGTTTTATTATGCCTTTTGCAACAATATATTGAAGAGGTACATTATGTAATCGAAGAAACATAGGTCCTCAATAAAATATCAAATTTGAATTATTCAGAGATGAGTAATGACAATGGGAAGGATAACAATTGTGGAAGAGCTCCATAAATCAATACATATCTAATGGCAAATGGAGATGGAATCAAGATTCAAGAATATGTGTAATTCAACATTCATTATTATATCAGTTCTTGTGTGTTCACAAAAAGAGGAACACAGTTCGAACATGCACACCAAATCTTACATCGTACATTTACATCTATAGAGTGCGGACGGAACATATACAAGAGAAAGAATAACATTCTCAAATTAATATATCAAGCATAACTATGTATATGAACACACAAAGATGTTGCTGCATATGCATGAAGCTTGAAAGTGCTGCAACACCCATATGCTCAGATAAAAACTTGATGTATATCATACAAAAGAGAAGAGGTACTGCATGTACATGTAGTTACACTATTCACAGGACAGTAGAGAAAAAGCACGAGAGAGAGAAGGAAATGGGTGTCTAAAATAGGTCGATGTAAGGAGTGCCAAGCCAATTAAGTCTCTAATAGAAGTCATACATATATAAGGAAACAAATTAATCACAACATAAATGATCATGCTCATGTTAACCAATAATTAGCATCTAAAAATGTGTGTAGAAAGCCCATAATATCAGCCTTTCGCCCCGTAGGCTTGTTACATATGAGAAAAGAGAAATTTTGGCCGACCCCCCCCCCCCCCTCCCTGTGAATCCTTAATCCACCAGTACTATAAACACATTCTGAGAATGTGTTTTAGTACATGTACTAGCAAATTCACAAGAGGGGTGGGGAAATTCGGCCAAAATTGTGTGTGGCTAAAATAATTAAAAAGAAAGGTCATCACTAAAACTACGGGGTGGATGCAGACGAATTTTCATGTGATGACTAAAAAAAATGCAGCTAAAGGAAAAAAAAGACGGTGGAGAGGGGTCAAGGCTAATTTGACTCCCCTCCCCCCCCCCCCCCCCCCCACCAAAAAACAAA
This sequence comes from Diadema antillarum, assembly GCF_040938485.1. Lineage (NCBI taxonomy): Eukaryota > Metazoa > Echinodermata > Echinoidea > Diadematoida > Diadematidae > Diadema > Diadema antillarum. Next base: position 635,615 of record NW_027271666.1, read on the forward strand.
CAAACAATCAAACACCACTGTTTTGCAGCACCTTTAAAGGACTCTTAATTTTTTGTTTGTTAAAAACAAACGTCTCGAAGTAAAGAATTCCATATTGTAGGCGAAATGTAGACCGATACAGTGTATAAAGTGTACATCCCAAGCTATTAAAGAAAAAAAAAACAGATTATGAATATCATTTAAAGTAAGAATTTCAGTGTGTTTAATCATCTTTAGTTGAGTTGCAAATGACACGTACATATTTGATAAGAGCAGTAAACTTCGAAGCGCCCCCAAGCCCTTCTATACTTAATTATTCATGTGTAAAGGTAGCGCCAGGGCACTCCGGTGGTCTAGTGGTTATGACGCTGGTCTAGTAATCCAGAGGTCGTGGGTTCGAATCCTGCTTGGGCTGCCTGTGATTTTTTTTTTTTCACAGCAGCCTACAAACTGCACACTGCAGTTGCGTGCGTTACTACAGATGGAGACAAATGAATAATCTATTACAAATGTATTTTAATATACAATGTTTGACATCCTTATTGCAATCACTTTCTTTAATTGTAAATTTAGAGACATAATGAATTATTATTAAAAGAAATCACATTTCTGTATTTTGTTGTGAGTTTGCATGGGAACATACACGTATCATAATTTACAATTTTAGTTAGATAAAGAACATCTTATAACAGAACTGTCTAGTGATGGTTTAATAATTATGTCAATTTGTTATAAGTCCTATCAGTTACATGGAGTGCATGTTCCCATGTTTATAAGAATCATACGTGACACATTCAAAGTGGGTTGAAGACAACAAAATAATAAATAAAAGAATAAAGGAGAATAGAACTTAATCTGATTACAGCATCATCTAAATATTGCCAATGTGCACTTAGAAATCTATCAAGATTTATCACAAGGTTATGATTACCACACAAAACCTTCAAGATTTATTATCATGAAATACATACCAATGAACACTTAAAAAAATCTAACATTCCATATCCACATGAAGCTTTCCTTGATATAAATGACTCTCTGTAGTGTTATTAAAGTCTAGCAAAATTGTAATTACGACATCACAGAATGGAATGCATTGTTTTCACCTTCAATCTTAGGATCTCCTTTCATGTTTCCACTTTACAATCACATTTCACTGTAGATATACCGTCCTTATGTTGTCGCCCTTCATCCCAATTTCTCCCTTCTATCCTATCTGTAGATTGTCTTCTTTCCTAAGCCATTGTATTCACATTCCTTGATGATCAGCACGATGCTGTACTTTTTTCTTCTTCTCTGAAACAGTCCAGCTCTTCGCTACTGCATGGCATCAGTCATCTGAAAGAAAAGACAGAAATTAAGAACTTTCGATTAAAATCAAACATCATGATACAAGATACAACTTTCATTTTGAGAAAAAGAAATCAGCCAACTAAACTGTAGTTGAAATTATTTTGCTCTATTTATATTAAACATAAAACAAAACGGTATACAGGATCAAAGAATGTCAAAAAAATACTGTTCGTCTTTGATGCATATTCAAATTGTCTCGCCTTTTACATATTTTAATGATGCAAGATCTTATGTCTAGCACTAAGTAAGTCTCATGTAGAATTTAAATTATCATTCACATGAATAAATCTGCATGTCCTTGTAAACAAGGCATTGCTTTGAAAAAGCTGAATATTACTAATTGCATTTGGGAAACAGTCTACGACAATCAAACTTGTTTATTATCAGAGACTTTAACATCTTAATTAGACCTAGACTCTACATTACCATTGTATTCACATCCGTTGGTGATGTACACGACCCTGTACTTTTCCTTTTCTTTTCTGAGACAGTCCAGTTCTTCGCTACTACATGGCACCAGTCATCTGAAAGAAAAGAAAGAAATTAAGAACTTTTGATTAAAATCAAACATCATGGCACAAGATACAACTTTAATTTTGAGAAGAAAAAAAATCAGCCAACAAAACTGAAGTTGAAATTATTTTGCTCTATTTATATTAAACATAAAACAAAATGGTAGGCCTATGCAGGATCAAAGAATGTCAAAAAATGCTGCTGTTCGTATTTGATGCATATTCAAATTGTCTCGTCATTTACACATTTTACTGATGCAAGATATTATGTTTAGCACTTAGTATGTCTCATGTAGAAAATGAATTATCATTCACATGAATATAAATCTACATGTATTTGTAAACAAGGCATTGCATTGAAATAGCTGAATATTACTACATGTACCTGCATTTGGGAAACAGTCTATGACAATCAAACCTGTTTCTTATCAGAGACTGTAACATCTTAATTAGACCTAGACTCTACATTATCATTCAGCTTTTAAAGGTATTACAGGGTGGTCCACAACTTGAAATTTGAGCATGTTGCAAGCTCAGAATCTGAGAATATTGCAGAAATTGAATATGCGCGGAGTGCACACAATGAGTACGTAGAACGCAATATTTTGCTGCTTATCTCTCTTTGTGCTGCTTACATTCAATGTTCTCTCTCATATTTTGCACAAAAATATCTAAGTACCAGGTAGTTTGATGTTTCTTATGTTATGCACATATTTTGCACATTTTTGAATACTTTTACTTTGAGCTTGTTGCAAATTCTTGAGGATGTTGCATAACATGTTGCTGGCTTTTGAGGATGTTGCACAAGAATTTTAGCATGTTGCAGCGACATGCTAAAACCCCTCGTGGACCACCCTGGTATTAACCATTCACCTATAAAACACTGGCATTGTCATGTGCATCATATTTCTTTGATACTGCACATATTTTCATGAGGTCTGTGCAAGAATGCAAATGAAACACGTCTGCTGTTTGGTATCTATGAAAAAAAAAAAATCACTAACCCGGAAGTCCTTGGCCTTAGGAATAACACGTGGCGAGTTAGTAGGAATTGACATTAAAATAGAATAAGAATAGATCTACTAAATAGGCCTTTGCCTCATGAATGTCTGGTCTAATTAAAGACTAAGTGAAGTCTAGACCTTTCACTTTTAAGTTACCAATGGTTCACAAAATCTATATTATAGATCTAGACTACATCTAGATCTAGACATCTAATACTATTAGATCTTGGCAACTTTTGTCTTTGTGACACGAAATTAACACGTCACGGATGATGTTGCGGCGATATCCAACAGGATGACAGTACCACTATTACTGAATCAGTAAGTTGACATAGATAACTAACATCAACTTGTTAACGTACGTTAGAGATGACACCATATACAATAACCGGTGACACTGACACTGACAGATCTAACGACTATGTTTCGACTAACGTTAAAGAGTTAGACTCGCCATCTCAGTAAGTCGGCCAAAGACAAAGTCAATACAGGGCTAAGTCAGTGTTACTGTTATGTTAGGCCTAACAAATGTTAACGGTTACTCGGTTAGGTTAGGTTTACCAGGACTCAAGAGTCCTGGTTAAATCAGTCGAGGGACATTTCTTAGAAGTCCTTCGATTCCAAGAATAAAAAGGGTGAAAGAACAAAGGGAAAAAAGGAAAGAAGAAAGGACAAAAGCTTATGTATGGCTGCTGTGGAAATCGACAGCGCTACTGTATCACTATCAATCACGCGTAAATATGTAAACGCCATTTGGTTGGGCCGCATTCACAAGTTTTAGGGAAAAAAAGCCCCACCGCTGTGCTTCAAAGGTACTCCAATCGAACTAACGTTAGACATAATGTCACATATCTACACACAGCACGGTACTAGGGCTGAATTCACAAGTAGGCCTATACTATAACACTGCACTGTACAGGAAAGCCACCTAACCTGTAGAGTACTACTCGTAGTGTTTAGGTAGTATCACTAGACCACATACTGTCATAGATGACATCTACACCAACGCTGCACACTGGCACTGGTCCGACGGTCCCTGACCAGGAAAAATCACTGTTGGACACTGACCAGTAACTTTTTCAGGAATGGACCAGTAAAAATTGGGGGGAAAAATGGGTGGACTCTACCTACTATTACCACTAGTCTAGATGTAGATCTAGAGCTAGACTATAGACTCTGTGTTAATTTGACTTGGTCATAGACTTCAGCTGATCTTAGTTTTAGCAGGGAGGTGAGACCTCCCTGGTTTTAGTAACTGGCATTACAACTTACAAGTAAAGTCTTAACTTAGACTTAATAGTTAAACTTGAAAGTTAAAGTCTAACATGTCTAACTTTATTCTTTACTCTTCCTTTGAGTTTTACTTTTAGACTTTTTACTCTTTTTTTTAGTTTATATAGTAGGCCTACTTTGTCAATCTCATGATTTCATTTTCAACTCAAGTCAAGGCATAGCCACGAGTGTCTTCGAGACTTTGACATCTTGCATGTCTTGCACACAGACGTTACGACTACAGTACTCAGTAGTCTCAGAAGTAACGACATAAGTTGAAAAGAAACTATAAATAATATGATTTGGGATCTAATTTGAAATTGGATGGCGTTTACAGACTAGGCTTCATAAGCATCACGCGATTGAATACATGGGACTACACTCTACCGCAATTAATGGTTATGGTAGTCCAACTGAAACTGTTATTTTGAGCATGATTTTAATAGGATTATAGCTTACCATTCACTTCACTCGTGGACAGTGGGCTGGCTTAGGTCGTCATTCATCTTTCAGAAGGTTTGGTTCTCACTCTGAGATCTGGATTAGGGCCAAAACCTAATTCTAGGCCAGTAAGTTGAACAAAGCTCAAAATAATGAAACTGCGACGGTTCGTAAAACCCGCATTGCTCTTCACCCTAGCAATTCGGGTTTCACGAACCGGCGTATCTTTACTGCGTCGGTTCGTGAAACCCCTTTTTCTCAATTTCTCGATATTTCGAGTACCGTCGTTTTTTTCTTTCTTTGATAAAATTAAGAATAATTAATTTTGTGATCTAAAATTTTGGGATTTGGTAGAGTTTTGAAAGCACTTTCATTTGGTACCAATATCTCGATTTTGAAAATTTTGACCAAAATCGAAATAGCGTCGGTTCGTGAAAACACCGACGAATCTCCTTATATTTTAGGCTTTATTGCAATTTTTAAACGGTAGGATGTTTTGTGATACAACTGACCTAAACATTATGCATAAAATGTGATAACTCGAACATTTTCAAACCACTGCTCCCGATGGTAAACAGTATCGTAAAGAAAGAAAGTATAGGGCCTAGATAATTCAAACAAAAAATACTGGATATCATTCTTTGTCCGCTCTTAAATCTCTTTCAGATATACCTGGTTTATAGTGCTGCTGCATGTTGGTGGGAACACGCAAGTTTTATTTATTTTTATTTATTTATTTCACATATTTAAAAAGGGTAGCCCAAGTCAGCACTTGCTGGTTTTCATCGGGGCCCTTTAAAAACACAACACATAAAACATTCCAGAATTACATTTACTAACAGACATAGAAAAAGATATTATATACATTCAATACAATCAAAATCAAACAATATTAGACATTGATTATCAACATGTAATATTCACCATGAGGCTACTACATGATGCACAGACTAAGATAGAGCTATTACTACTTTTCCAGTTGCCATGCCGGTCTGGAAAGCCGTTGACAAGCGGGGAAAGAATGCCTGCCAAGATACTCTGATACGAACTTTAAGTTAAGTGCATGAGGGGGGAACCAAACGCAAAATGGCCTCATATTCCGAACAAACGCATTCGTAAACGGGCATTCTAGACGATTTTCATAATTTCACATTATGTAATACATAGATCAACAGCTCCATGTATAGAGTTGTGGAATATATTGTGGCCCTTGAGCAGAGAAATTAATACTCTGAAAAATATTAAGCAAATTACAGTGGACAGTGTTGATGACATAGGAGTCTCACATATTTCAGAAATGAAACAGTGTAATTCCATTAGAACCTATACATGCATGCCTTCTTCTTTTGTTCTGCATCCTTGAGCCCCAACTCATGCGTTCTATAATATGGTGAGGTTGCCATGTTATCATCCTTGTTCATATCAATATCATGTTAAAAACATTTTTATTCATCATCCCAGTCACTATAAATTCTAAAGCTCTGTCCTCAGAATAACTTATTTACAGTTGTTCAAATGTAAAAATCTGAAAATCTTCCGGAGGCCCCTTTAACCATGAGGATGTCAACTGTTATCAGATTGCCGCACAATTCAAAAAGAACGAGATATGAAACTCGTCACGCTGACGAGTTAGGTGATACGCTTGGGGTCATCAGGTGTCGGTCATCTGTGATTGACAAAGAAAAGAATGTGATATAGGCACCTTGAAGTTATATTGAGCGTGCATGCAAAACCGTTTCTCTAACCAATCGGCCACGGGACATCCCCGGAAATGGTAAGGCAAAAAAGAAATGTATGGATATTACAGGGGGAAAAAGTCAATGCCCACTCAACAATCGTGGCCGCGTGAACATGTATTGCATTGCTAGACGGAAATGCGGCCTTGTAACGACTGATGTCGCTATGCCATTTCTGGCAACTTGGGAAAAATACGCGCCGTAGACATAAAGCCTATAATCGGCTGGTTTTGATACCTTGCCTTTAATCACAATTTTCAGTGTGATGACGTCATCAAAGTACAAAACAATAACATGGTCTTGAAAGACAAATGTTCAAAGTACAACACCTCAGTCGTCGTCATTACATACTATGATCGGTTTGACAAAGTCAACCTGCAAAATGTTGCTGCAGTCGAAGCAATGTGGTCTCCAACACACAAAAAAGAGGGATATGGCGTGTGTCTGTGTGTCTGTGTGTGTGTATAGGTGCGTTTATATACGAACGTGATTTCTACATGGACGAATATGTAATACAAAATTGAAGAAAAAAAGTAAAATAGCTAAGTATTTTGTTTCGTGATCTTGTGGGGTTCGAACCCGCAACCTCACGTCTCTGAGACGTCGCCTTTAACCACTCGGCCATACGTCTCGGCGAGAAAATATGAGGAACGTAAACTTATGTATGTGAAAGCTGAATCGGGAATCGTTTTGTCCACATTCCATTCTCATTTTCAGTTTTAAACTGCAAAATTGTCAACCTGATGATGAGATTTCAAAAAACGAAATGCATGATTACTGAAGCTTATTGTCTCAGCTACAACATACTTAAGTTTCAGAGGAAATGAAGCAAAATCAGCTGAGATAAAGGTGCTTAAACGTTGTGAAGTCAATGCATGGTTTTAAAAAAAATCACCTCCCATAGACATAACACGTAAACTTGTCCGATTTTGCATCTTTACCTTTAATCACAATTTAAGGTATGATGACGTCATCAAATTTCAAAACCATGACTTGGACTTAAAAGGCAAATGTTCAAAGTACAACATATCTGAATTTGGGATAATATTGAGCTTAAACAACAGAGATACGAGCAAATGAATGTCAGAAACAGTACCTCAAAAAAATTAATTCCACTTTTTTGATTTCAGATGATGATATGATGACGTCATAATATATTTAGGGAAATATTGATACTTGAAACGTTATTTTCAATTCATATGCTTTTGTAATATGCAATAAAAACATAGGGTCACCTGACGTTTTAAAGAGCTATGGCGAAATAAACAAAGACATGTTTTTCGCTATATTTCCACATAGACGCGAACACGAAATTTCAACTTTGACGCCAACGCATTCCTTTGTTATAGGTCAAAATTGATCGGAAATCAATGGATATTGTTACTTAATGTATCAGGAATCCAAATCTGTCAAAAAATGTGCATTTTCAGTTTGCTTACGCGCACTACGCGCGAAAATGTGCGGACGGACGCGAACGCGCGAAACGCTTAAAATTGTCTGAAACTTCGAGATTTCCCATTGGTAAGTTGTTTTGAGCCTTTTAAAAGTTTGACGCGCGCGTACGCGCGCGTAATAATGTCTTAGGTAATTAGCATTAAAATGTATGATAGAGCGTGACCTGAACTTAATGTCCGCCGAAAATGATACAGACATGACCTTTAGATATGAAGTTATGATCGATCATGTAACATGGTCCGAAAATCACAAAATGGCGCCTAGATGACGTCATAGATATGTTACTGTCATGAAAACCTTATTGTGGCTAGATTTTGTCATGAGACATGTTCCCTGAAAATGTCATGTTATTCCGTAATGTCATTCTTGAGATATTGATGACACAAAATTGTCCAGAAAGAAAGAAGAACGAGATATGAAACTCGTCACGCTGACGAGTTAGGTGATACGCTTGGGGTCATCAGGTGTCGGTCATCTGTGATCGACAAAGAAAAGAATGTGATATAGGCACCTTGAAGTTATATTGAGCGTGCATGCAAAACCGTTTCTCTAACCACTCGGCCACGGGACATCCCCGGAAATGGTAAGGCAAAAAAGAAATGTATGGATATTACAGGGGGAAAAAGTCACTGCCCAATCAACAATCGTGGCCGCGTGAACATGTATTGCATTGCTAGACGGAAATGCGGCCTTGTAACGACTGATGTCGCTATGCCATTTCTGGCAACTTGGGAAAAATACGCGCCGTAGACATAAAGCCTATAATCGACTGGTTTTGATACCTTGCCTTTAATCACAATTCTCAGTGTGATGACGTCATCAAAGTACAAAACAATGACATGGTCTTGAAAGACAAATGTTCAAAGTACAACACCTCCGTCGTCGTCATTACATACTATGATCAGTTAGACAAAGTGAGCCTGCAAAATTTTGCAGCAGTCGAAGCAATGTGGTCTCCAACACGAAAAAGAGGGATATGGTGTGTGTCTGTGTGTCTGTGTGTGTGTATAGGTGCGTTTATATACGAATGTGATTTCTACATGGACGAATATGTAATACAAAATTGAAGAAAAAAAGTGAAATAGCTAAATATTTTGTTTCGTGATCTTGTGGGGTTCGAACCCGCAACATCACGTCTCTGAGACGTCGCCTTTAACCACTCGGCCATACGTCTCGGCGAGAAAATATGAGGAACGTAAACTTATGTATGTGAAAGCTGAATCGGGAATCGTTTTGTCCACATTCCATTCTCATTTTCAGTTTTAAACTGCAAAATTGTCAACCTGATGATGAGATTTCAAAAAATAAAATGCATGATTACTGAAGCTTATTGTCTCAGCTACAACATACTTAAGTTTCAGAGGAAATGAAGCAAAATCAGCTGAGATAAAGGTGCTTAAACGTTGTCAAGTCAATGCATGGTTTTAAAAAAAATCACCTCCCATAGACATAACACGTAAACTTGTCCGATTTTGCATCTTTACCTTTAATCACAATTTAAGGTATGATGACGTCATCAAATTTCAAAACCATGACTTGGACTTGAAAGGCAAATGTTCAAAGTACAACATATCTGAATTTGGGATAATATTGAGCTTAAACAACAGAGATACGAGCAAATGAATGTCAGAAACAGTACCTCAAAAAAATTAATTCCACTTTTTTGATTTCAGATGATGATATGATGACGTCATAATGTATTTAGGGAAATATTGATACTTGGAACGTTATTTTCAATTCATATGCTTTTGTAATATGCAATAAAAACATAGGGTCACCTGACGTTTTAAAGAGCTATGGCGAAATAAACAAAGACATGTTTTTCGCTATATTTCCACATAGACGCGAACACGAAATTTCAACTTTGACGCCAACGCATTCCTTTGTTATAGGTCAAAATTGATCGGAAATCAATGGATATTGTTACTTAATGTATCAGGAATCCAAATCTGTCAAAAAATGTGCATTTTCAGTTTGCTTACGCGCACTACGCGCGAAAATGTGCGGACGGACGCGAACGCGCGAAACGCTTAAAATTGTCTGAAACTTCGAGATTTCCCATTGGTAAGTTGTTTTGAGCCTTTTAAAAGTTTGACGCGCGCGTACGCGCGCGTAATAATGTCTTAGGTAATTAGCATTAAAATGTATGATAGAGCGTGACCTGAACTTAATGTCCGCCGAAAATGATACAGACATGACCTTTAGATATGAAGTTATGATCGATCATGTAACATGGTCCGAAAATCACAAAATGGCGCCTAGATGACGTCATAGATATGTTACTGTCATGAAAACCTTATTGTGGCTAGATTTTGTCATGAGACATGTTCCCTGAAAATGTCATGTTATTCCGTAATGTCATTCTTGAGATATTGATGACACAAAATTGTCCAGAAAGAAAGAAGAATAACGAGACATGAAAACTCGTCACATTGAGGACGAGTTAGGTGATACGCTTGTGGTCATGAGATGACAGTCATCTGTGATCGACAAAGAAAAGAATGTGATATAGGCACCTTGAAGTTATATTGAGCGTGCATGCGAAACCGTATCTGTAACCACTCGACCACGGGTCATCCACGGAAATGGTAAGACAAAAAAACAACAACAATGTATAGATATAACGGGGGGAAAGTCAATGCCCACTCAACTAACGTGGCCGTGTGAACATCTATTGCATTGCTAGACGGAAAAGCGGCCTTGTAACGACTGAGGTCGCTATGCCATTTCTGGCAACTTGGGAAAAATACGTCCCGCAGACATAAAACCTATAATCGGCTGGTTTTGATACCTTGCCTTTAATCACAATTTTCAGTGTAATGACGTCATCAAATTACAAAACAATGACATGGTCTTGAAAGAAAATTGTTCAAAGTACAACACCTCAGTCGTCGTCATTACATACTATGATCGGTTTGACAAAGTCAACCTGCAAAATGTTGCTGCAGTCGAAGCAATGTGGTCTCCAACACACAAAAAAGAGGGATATGGCGTGTGTGTGTGTCTGTGTGTGTGTATAGGTGCGTTTATATACGAACGTGATTTCTACATGGACGAATATGTAATACAAAATTGAAGAAAAAAAAACAGTAAAGTAGCTAATTATTTTGTTTCGTGATCTTGTGGGGTTCGAACCCGCAACCTCACGTCTCTGAGACGTCGCCTTTAACCACTCGGCGACACGTCTCGACGGGAAAATATGGGGAACGTTATGGACTTGAAAGACAGTTGTTCAATATATAACACATTCATCGTACGTTGTCAGTTTGCTATTGACATGACGATCTATCATTTGAATATGAGGCAGGCATTAGTACCTGTATGAAATTATTATAGGCATGGTTATCAAATTGCCCTAAAATATCCTTATAATTGCCTTATTTTTACACACAGTTACGCTATCCCTTTAAACTCGTCACAGTTTAATCAGAATCATTAACATCATACATTAGTACCATATTCAGTTCCATAGCTGATCACGTTTGCTAATCAATTAAGAGTAATTGTCTAGCATGTGTCATATGGCCAACCTGTATACACACGTATATACACACACACAATGCTAAATGTATGTATCAAACATCTGTAACACAGCTTTGAACTAACTATAGGAATTATCGCTGCACTTATCATCCATACTTTTTATCACTATCTGAAACTCCACAAAAACCACTAATTGACAAATAATCATCAATACAGAAGACTGAATACCTTTTTTACAATGTATAGCTTGTTACATGTATAAATCAGCACAAAGTAACCACGACTACATTGTGTTACTGAATTAATATGAACAAATTTCATGTTGTGACAGTATACTATATCAGTTTGAAAAGCCCAACCTGCAAAACTATAATTTTGCAGCAGTCGAAGTAATGCAGTCTCCAACGCAAAACAAAGGTATACTGTGTGAGTGTGTGCGTATAGGTGTGTTTACATGCAAACGTGATTTCTACATGGACGAAGGTGTAGTACTCTATTGAAGAAAAAAAGTAAAAAAAATATATTATTTTCTTTCGTGCTCTTGTGAGGATCGAACCCGTACGTGTGCAACCTCACGTTTCTAAGACGACGCCTCTAACCACTCGACCATACGTCTCGACGAGAAAATTAGAGGAACGTAAGCTTATGTACGTGAAAGATGAATCAGGAATCGTTTGGTCCGCATTCCATTCTCATTTTCAGTTTTAAATTGCAAAATTGTCAACCTCATGAGGAGATTTCAAAGAATAAAATGCATGATTACTGCAGCTTATTGTCACAGCTACAACATAAATAAGTTTCAGAGGAAATGAAGCAAAATCAGCTGAGATAAAGGTGCTTAAACGTTGTCAAGTCAATGCATGGTTTCTAAAAAAATCACCTCCCATAGACATAACACGTAAACTTGTCCGATTTTGCGTCTTTACCTTTAAACACAATTTAAAGCATGATGACGTCATCAAATTTCAAAACCATGACATGGACTTGAAAGGCAAATGTTCAAAGTACAACATATCTGAATTTGGGATAATATTGAGCTTAAACAACAGAGATACGAGCAAATGAATGTCAGAAACAGTACCTCAAAAAAATTAATTCCACTTTTTTGATTTCAGATGACGATATGATGACGTCATAATGTAATTATGGAAATAATGATACTTGAAACGTCATGTCCAATTTATATGCTTTTGTAATATGCAATAAAAACATAGGGTCACCTGACGTTTTAAAGAGCTATGGCGAAATAAACAAAGACATGTTTTTTCACTATATTTGCACATAGACGCGCACGCGAAATTTGAACTTTGACGCAAGTGCATTGCTTTGTTATTTGTAGGAATCGATTAGAAATCAATGGATATTGTTGCTCAAAGTATCAGGAATCCAAATCTGTCAAAAAAAGTGTATTTTCATGTTGCTGACGCGCTGTGCGCGCGAAAATGCGCGGACGGACGCGCACGCGCAAAATTGTTTGAAACGCATAAAATTGTCTGAAACTTCGAGATTTCCCATTGGAAAGTTGTTTTGAGCCTTTTAAAATTTTGACGCGCGCTTACGCGCACTTAATGATGTCCTAGGTAATTAGCATCAAAAGAAGTAAGATAGAACGTGACCTGAACTTTATGTCCACAAAAAATGATACAGAAATGACCTTTAGTTATGAAGTTATGATCGATCATGTAACATGGTCCAAAAATCACAAAATGGCGCCTAGACGACGTCATAGATATGTTACTGTCATGAAAACCTTATTGTGGCTAGATATTGTCATGAGACATGTTCCCTGAAAATGTCATGTTATTCCGTAATGTCATTCTTGAGATATTGATGACACAAAATTGTCCAGAAAGAAAGAAGAACGAGATATGAAACTCGTCACGCTGACGAGTTAGGTGATACGCTTGGGGTCATCAGGTGTCGGTCATCTGTGATCGACAAAGAAAAGAATGTGATATAGGCACCTTGAAGTTATATTGAGCGTGCATGCAAAACCGTTTCTCTAACCAATCGGCCACGGGACATCCCCGGAAATGGTAAGGCAAAAAAGAAATGTATGGATATTACAGGGGGAAAAAGTCAATGCCCACTCAACAATCGTGGCCGCGTGAACATGTATTGCATTGCTAGACGGAAATGCGGCCTTGTAACGACTGATGTCGCTATGCCATTTCTGGCAACTTGGGAAAAATACGCGCCGTAGACATAAAGCCTATAATCGGCTGGTTTTGATACCTTGCCTTTAATCACAATTTTCAGTGTGATGACGTCATCAAAGTACAAAACAATGACATGGTCTTGAAAGACAAATGTTCAAAGTACAACACCTCAGTCGTCGTCATTACATACTATGATCGGTTTGACAAAGTCAACCTGCAAAATGTTGCTGCAGTCGAAGCAATGTGGTCTCCAACACACAAAAAAGAGGGATATGGCGTGTGTCTGTGTGTCTGTGTGTGTGTATAGGTGCGTTTATATACGAACGTGATTTCTACATGGACGAATATGTAATACAAAATTGAAGAAAAAAAGTAAAATAGCTAAGTATTTTGTTTCGTGATCTTGTGGGGTTCGAACCCGCAACCTCAAGTCTCTGAGACGTCGCCTTTAACCACTCGGCCATACGTCTCGGCGAGAAAATATGAGGAACGTAAACTTATGTATGTGAAAGCTGAATCGGGAATCGTTTTGTCCACATTCCATTCTCATTTTCAGTTTTAAACTGCAAAATTGTCAACCTGATGATGAGATTTCAAAAAATAAAATGCATGATTACTGAAGCTTATTGTCTCAGCTACAACATACTTAAGTTTCAGAGGAAATGAAGCAAAATCAGCTGAGATAAAGGTGCTTAAACGTTGTCAAGTCAATGCATGGTTTTAAAAAAAAATCACCTCCCATAGACAATACACGTAAACTTGTCCGATTTTGCATCTTTACCTTTAATCACAATTTAAGGTATGATGACGTCATCAAATTTCAAAACCATGACTTGGACTTAAAAGGCAAATGTTCAAAGTACAACATATCTGAATTTGGGATAATATTGAGCTTAAACAACAGAGATACGAGCAAATGAATGTCAGAAACAGTACCTCAAAAAAATTAATTCCACTTTTTTGATTTCAGATGATGATATGATGACGTCATAATGTATTTAGGGAAATATTGATACTTGAGACGTTATTTTCAATTCATATGCTTTTGTAATATGCAATAAAAACATAGGGTCACCTGACGTTTTAAAGAGCTATGGCGAAATAAACAAAGACATGTTTTTCGCTATATTTCCACATAGACGCGAACACGAAATTTCAACTTTGACGCCAGCGCATTCCTTTGTTATAGGTCGAAATTGATCGGAAATCAATGGATATTGTTACTTAATGTATCAGGAATCCAAATCTGTCAAAAAATGTGCATTTTCAGTTTGCTTACGCGCACTACGCGCGAAAATGTGCGGACGGACGCGAACGCGCGAAACGCTTAAAATTGTCTGAAACTTCGAGATTTCCCATTGGTAAGTTGTTTTGAGCCTTTTAAAAGTTTGACGCGCGCGTACGCGCGCGTAATAATGTCTTAGGTAATTAGCATTAAAATGTATGATAGAGCGTGACCTGAACTTAATGTCCGCCGAAAATGATACAGACATGACCTTTAGATATGAAGTTATGATCGATCATGTAACATGGTCCGAAAATCACAAAATGGCGCCTAGATGACGTCATAGATATGTTACTGTCATGAAAACCTTATTGTGGCTAGATTTTGTCATGAGACATGTTCCCTGAAAATGTCATGTTATTCCGTAATGTCATTCTTGAGATATTGATGACACAAAATTGTCCAGAAAGAAAGAAGAATAAAAAGAAACGAGATATGAAACTCGTCACACTGAAGACGAGTTAGGTGATACGCTTGGGGTCATCAGATGTCGGTCATCCGTGATCGACAAAGAAAAGAATGTAATACAGAACCTTGAAGTTCTAATGAGATACTTAGTTGAACTTTTTTGGGCCTACATTATTCAGATCACATTTGTTTTTCTGTCACACAAACTAAGTGGAAATTCTGTGCGTGTGCGACTAAGTCGATTTACGGACTTTTTGAGTACTTACAGTGCATAAACTTAGACCCCGTTTACGGTGCGGGGCTGGGCCGAGCCGCGGCCGAGCTGCAATCAAGGACAACCTCAATTGCGAGGCCGAGCCCCGCAATTTAGTCCGTTTACACTGCCGGGCTCGGCCGCGCTTTTGATTCGAACCTTTCAATATTTTGTCGTAGTGGCGCTCTACCCTTTTAAACAAACGCAATTTGGTATTGTCTGGTTTTCAGATCCTTTGCCAACTGAATTCCGTGGCGACGAAGTCGCCGTTCGGGCAAAGGCCTTTGTCGAAGGAGAAAATCCTTTGCAGGACAAAACCACCTTAAACTATACTAGTTTTCGACGTTGAAGTAGTTAATATCCTGAATAGCGAAATAGTACAGGCGAGGGTTTGGAAGCCAGACTAAAATTGGCCGCGCATTTAGCCCAGTTTGCGCTTACACTGAGAAAAAGGCCGGGCGCGACCGCGGCTCGGCCGCGGCCGAGACCACCTCCAGAGCGTGGCCTAATGCGAGGCCAATTTTGGCCCCGCATTTGGCCTTTTGCGCGTTTACACCGAACGCGGCCGAGCCTCGCACTGTAAACGGGGTCCAAGTGATCCTCGGCACGTACAAATAAAACATGACAATTAAGTGTTTATAACCATCCTGGCTTTAACAGTGGCCTTTTAAAACATGACCTTTGACCATTATTTACATAACCAATATGACTCCCTCTAATCTTGCTATCACAATGATCAGTTCAGAGAGCTCTTACAACTATATACAAGCCTGTGAGATTTACCAGCAGTAAAACCAATGAAGCCTCCGATACAAAACAGGGGATATAGAGCAAGTGAGTCTGTTTACATGAGAATGTGATTTATCCTGGACGAAAGTGATACCTCAATTAAAGAGAAAAGGGCAAAACATCACCTTTAACCATGTAACTATAGGTCTCCTCCAACTAAGAGTACACTTTGAACGTAAGCTTATACGTGAATGATAATTTATGACGATCTCACGTGATCGACACACATTCAAAGGGGACAGTTAGAAGTGGAAGGAGTGCTTAATCGTGTCATTAATTCCTAATCAATGACACCACTACTTTAGGCATATCATAATTTCTCATCTAAAATCAATGGCCTATAGGACTCATGCACCATTACTTGTATCGTGCATAAACTTTGTTTTTTAAGCTTTGAGTGAAACGTGTCATAACATAATTCTGTAATTCCATCAGCAGTGATCGATATAATAAAGAAGAAAGATATATCACCGTATTGAACGCTTAGAACCTAACGGGGGGGGGGGGGGGGTATTATAGCATGATACTCGGTTCTTTACTGCCCAGATGCCAACAACACCCATCACCCACGGCTACGCATAGAGAAACAGCCATGGCGAAAATAAAACTTTGCTTTCTCGTAGGCAGAATGACACAGAACCCCGTCAAACACACTTTTATTGGCAGGGATGGGCATGAAAAAGTGTATTACTAATACTAAACAGCGTATGCATTCCATTCATGTGGCGCGAGATACCTCTATAGCAACATAAAGCCTGTCTTCAACTCCGTTGGTCGAACAATGGCAACCTGAAATTTCAAAGAGATGAGCGAGACGCTATATACACCTGGCCCAGAGTTAATTTATTCAGTTCTCATTCCTACTTTAAGTTGGGTTATGCTATTGTAATCATTCCCATCTGCAGTATAACAAAACCAAAGTGAGGGAAAAGGGGAGAGAAAAACGAGAGGTGGCAAAAGGAAAACTGCATGCACAACTGCAATCCATGTCATTGCGTGTGACAGGTGAAGCAAATGTATTAGTTGTTATAGCAGTGGTTTATGAGCATAAACTGGCAAATAGACAGACAATGTCAAATATAAAAACCATCAATTTAATGTCAGAGAAGATGGTAAACAAGATGCATTGAAACTGTAACTAAATCGCTGCTCTTCTACTCGATCACGGAACGTCTAACTCTATATTCAACAAAAAACAAATGTTAGGGGAAAGAAACAAATTTAGATATAACATTCTTAAATTAAAAACAAGAAAAAAAAATGTCCACGTCAGGATTAAAAAAAAAAACGCCGCACGAACATGCATTATATTCTAGATGGGAATACGGTCTTGATGCAAAGGTCCAATGATTGTCTCATTACTTTAAAAGCAATCTATGGTTCCCTTACCATCACCAGTACCACACCACAATGACGTCTCTAAAATCAATGGTAGCACATTTATCATTGCATCATGCATTAACTCCCTTTGCCTAAACTACCAGTGGAACGTGTCATATTATATTGCGTATTTCGATCAGTAGTGATTGACTTTAAAGAAGAAAGATGATGCAAAAAATTGAACGCTTACCACATTGCTTATAGGGCTATTCCAGTTTGGTACTGATCTGTTCTATTCTCCCAGATGCCAGCAACATAATATCACCTATGGCTAACTAGTGAAACAGCCATGACGAAAATAAACGACAGAGAACCCCGTCATAATCACTACACTTGGAAAGGTGTTGCCCGAAATTCCTCATTATGAAGCAATATCAAGTCACTTCCTTCCCTGCCTGTCTTTAACTCCGTTATTTGGTCAAACAATAACCTGGAATTCCAAAGAGATAAGCGAGACGCCATGCACCTGGACTAGAGTTAATTAATTCAGTTCCCATTCATGTTAGTTATGTAAACGAACACGTTCCTAAATATCCTGCTACAGTATAACAAGAACAAATGAAGAGAAAAGGAAAGAGAAAACGAATCGTGGCAAGCGGGACACTGTAACAAGGGGAAATTTACAACATTAAGTGTGACAAAATTATTGAAGCAAACCCAATCTCCAAACTCCAATACAAAGCAAGGGAAATAGAGCAGCCGTGTTCACGGGTTACGTACACTTGATAAAATAATACGATAAATGACATCGGAGTAAAGCTGAACTGCCGAAAAAAAAAGAGAGAAAAAAAAAGAAGAAAGAACGGATAAAAGTCCTGCGGGGGTCGAACCTCTCGCCTTCCGGTATGGCGTTATGAAGAACCAGCGCGCTAACAGATTATGCCACATTGCTGTCCTGAAGATCGAGTGCAAAACTTAAATGTAAATACTATTGTGACAGTGTCGACTTGTGATGGCGCTATTCAATTTCTCACAAGTGGCAGCGTGGATTCGATCAATATACAGTTGCAAAGAAAAATTGGGAATCGTTCCGTACAGATTGCATTCTCATTTTCAGTTTTAAATTGCAAAATTGTCAACCTGATGAGGAGATTTGAAAACATAAAATGCATGATTACTAAAGCTTATTGTCTAAACTACAACATATTTATGTTTCAGAGGAAATGGAGCAAAATCAGATGAGGTAAAGGTGCTTAAACGTTGTCAAGTCAATGCATGGTTTAAAAAAAAAAATCACCTCCCATAGACATAACACGTAAACTTGTCTGATTTTGAGTCTTTACCTTTAATCACAATTTCTAGTGTGATGACGTCATCATATTTCAAAACCATCACATGGACTTGAAAGGCAAATGTTCAAACTGCAACATATCTGAATTTGGGATAATATTGAGCTTAAACAACAGAGATACGAGCAAATGAATGTCAGAAACAGTACCTCAAAAAAATCAATTCCACTTTTTTCATCTAAAATGACGATATGATGACGTCATCGCGTTTTCCTGGCAATATTGATACCAGGAATGTTATTTACAATTCATATACTTTTGTAATATGCAATAGAAATATAGGGTCAACGGACGATTTAAAGAGCCATGGCGAAATAAACAAAGACATGTTTTTTCACTATATTTGCAGAAAGACGCGCACGTGGAATTTCAACTTTGACGCCAGTGCATTCCTTTGTTATAGGTCGAAATCGATCGGAAATCAATGGATATTGTTACTCAAAGTATCAGGAATCCAAATCAGTCAAAAAAATTGCATTTTCATGTTGCTTACGGGCTCTGCGCGCGGAATTGCGCGGACGGACGCGCACGCGAGAAAATGTTTGAAACGCTTAAAATTGTCTGAAACTTCGAGATTTCCCATTGGGAAGTCGTTTTGAGCCTTTTAAAATTTTGACGCGCGCTTACGCGCGCGTAATGATGACCTGTGTAACTAGCGTTAAAAAGTAAGATAGAGCGTGACCTGAACTTCATGTCCACCGAAAATGATACAGAAATGACATCTAGTTATGAAGTTATGATCGATCATGTGACAAGGTCCGAAAATCACAAAATGGCGCCTAGATGACGTCATAGATATGTTACTGTCATGAAAACCTTATTGTGGCTAGATTTTGTCATGAGACATGTTGACTGAAAATGTCATGTTATTTCGTTATGTCATTCTTGAGATATTGACGACACAAAATTGTCCAGAAAGAAAGAAGAATAAAAAAAAATAAAGAGAGATTTTGACAATCACAATAGGTGATACGCTGATAGCGTATCAGGTTGTGATCGACAAAGAAAAGAATGTGATATAGGCACCTTGAAGTTATATTGAGCGTGCATGAAAAAACCGTTTCTCTAACCACTCGGCCACGGGACATCCCCGGAAATGGCAAGGCAAAAAAGAAATGTATAGATATTACAGGGGGGAAAAGTCAATGCCCACTCAACAATCGTGGCCGTGTGAACATGTATTGCATTGCTAGACGGAAATGCGGCCTTGTCACGACTGATGTCGCTATGCCATTTCTGGCAACTTGGGAAAAATACGCGCCTAATAAAGAGAGATTTTGACAATCACAATAGGTGATACGCATCAAAGTACAGAACAATGACATGGTCTTGACAGACAATTGTTCAAAGTACAACACCTCAGTCGTCGTCATTACATACTATGATCGGTTTGACAAAGTCAGCCTGCAAAATTTTGCAGCAGTCGAAGCAATGTGGTCTCCAACACAAAAAAGAGGGATATGGTGTGTGTCTGTGTGTCTGTGTGTGTGTATAGGTGCGTTTATATACGAACGTGATTTCTACATGGACGAATATGTAATTCAAAATTGAAGAAAAAAAGTAAAATAGCTAAGTATTTTGTTTCGTGATCTTGTGGGGTTCGAACCCGCAACCTCAAGTCTCTGAGACGTCGCCTTTAACCACTCGGCCATACGTCTCGGCGAGAAAATATGAGGAACGTAAACTTATGAATGTGAAAGCTGAATCGGGAATCGTTTTGTCCACATTCCATTCTCATTTTCAGTTTTAAACTGCAAAATTGTCAACCTGATGAGGAGATTTCAAAAAATAAAATGCATGATTACTGAAGCTTATTGTCTCAGCTACAACATACTTAAGTTTCAGAGGAAATGAAGCAAAATCAGCTGAGATAAAGGTGCTTAAACGTTGTCAAGTCAATGCATGGTTTTAA
Organism: Diadema antillarum; assembly: GCF_040938485.1. Lineage (NCBI taxonomy): Eukaryota > Metazoa > Echinodermata > Echinoidea > Diadematoida > Diadematidae > Diadema > Diadema antillarum. Next base: position 656,325 of record NW_027271666.1, read on the forward strand.
AAAAAATCACCTCCCATAGACATAACACGTAAACTTGTCCGATTTTGCGTCTTTACCTTTAATCACAATTTAAAGTATGATGACGTCATTAAATTTCAAAACCATGACATGGACTTAAAAGGCAAATGTTCAAAGTACAACATATCTGAATTTGGGATAATATTGAGCTTAAACAACAGAGATACGAGCAAATGAATGTCAGAAACAGTACCTCAAAAAAATTAATTCCACTTTTTTGATTTCAGATGATGATATGATGACGTCATAATGTAATTATGGAAATATTAATACTTGAAACGTTATTTCCAATTCATATGCTTTTGTAATATGCAATAAAAACATAGGGTAACCAGACGTTTTAAAGAGCTATGGCGAAATAAACAAAGACATGTTTTTCGCTATATTTGCACAAAGACGCGCACACGAAATTTCAACTTTGACGCCAACGCATTCCTTTGTTATAGGTCAAAATTGATCGGAAATCAATGGATATTGTTACTTAATGTATCAGGAATCCAAATCTGTCAAAAAATGTGCATTTTCAGTTTGAGATGAAAATGTCATGTATCCGTAATGTCCTGACACAAAACGAAACGAGACATGAAAACTCGTCACATTGAGGACGAGTTAGGTGATACGCTTGTGGTCATGAGATGACAGTCATCTGTGATCGACAAAGAAAAGAATGTGATATAGGCACCTTGAAGTTATATTGAGCGTGCATGCGAAACCGTATCTGTAACCACTCGACCACGGGTCATCCACGGAAATGGTAAGACAAAAAAACAACAACAATGTATAGATATAACGGGGGGAAAGTCAATGCCCACTCAACTAACGTGGCCGTGTGAACATCTATTGCATTGCTAGACGGAAAAGCGGCCTTGTAACGACTGAGGTCGCTATGCCATTTCTGGCAACTTGGGAAAAATACGTCCCGCAGACATAAAACCTATAATCGGCTGGTTTTGATACCTTGCCTTTAATCACAATTTTCAGTGTAATGACGTCATCAAATTACAAAACAATGACATGGTCTTGAAAGAAAATTGTTCAAAGTACAACACCTCAGTCGTCGTCATTACATACTATGATCGGTTTGACAAAGTCAACCTGCAAAATGTTGCTGCAGTCGAAGCAATGTGGTCTCCAACACACAAAAAAGAGGGATATGGCGTGTGTGTGTGTCTGTGTGTGTGTATAGGTGCGTTTATATACGAACGTGATTTCTACATGGACGAATATGTAATACAAAATTGAAGAAAAAAAAACAGTAAAGTAGCTAATTATTTTGTTTCGTGATCTTGTGGGGTTCGAACCCGCAACCTCACGTCTCTGAGACGTCGCCTTTAACCACTCGGCGACACGTCTCGACGGGAAAATATGGGGAACGTTATGGACTTGAAAGACAGTTGTTCAATATATAACACATTCATCGTACGTTGTCAGTTTGCTATTGACATGACGATCTATCATTTGAATATGAGGCAGGCATTAGTACCTGTATGAAATTATTATAGGCATGGTTATCAAATTGCCCTAAAATATCCTTATAATTGCCTTATTTTTACACACAGTTACGCTATCCCTTTAAACTCGTCACAGTTTAATCAGAATCATTAACATCATACATTAGTACCATATTCAGTTCCATAGCTGATCACGTTTGCTAATCAATTAAGAGTAATTGTCTAGCATGTGTCATATGGCCAACCTGTATACACACGTATATACACACACACAATGCTAAATGTATGTATCAAACATCTGTAACACAGCTTTGAACTAACTATAGGAATTATCGCTGCACTTATCATCCATACTTTTTATCACTATCTGAAACTCCACAAAAACCACTAATTGACAAATAATCATCAATACAGAAGACTGAATACCTTTTTTACAATGTATAGCTTGTTACATGTATAAATCAGCACAAAGTAACCACGACTACATTGTGTTACTGAATTAATATGAACAAATTTCATGTTGTGACAGTATACTATATCAGTTTGAAAAGCCCAACCTGCAAAACTATAATTTTGCAGCAGTCGAAGTAATGCAGTCTCCAACGCAAAACAAAGGTATACTGTGTGAGTGTGTGCGTATAGGTGTGTTTACATGCAAACGTGATTTCTACATGGACGAAGGTGTAGTACTCTATTGAAGAAAAAAAGTAAAAAAAATATATTATTTTCTTTCGTGCTCTTGTGAGGATCGAACCCGTACGTGTGCAACCTCACGTTTCTAAGACGACGCCTCTAACCACTCGACCATACGTCTCGACGAGAAAATTAGAGGAACGTAAGCTTATGTACGTGAAAGATGAATCAGGAATCGTTTGGTCCGCATTCCATTCTCATTTTCAGTTTTAAATTGCAAAATTGTCAACCTCATGAGGAGATTTCAAAGAATAAAATGCATGATTACTGCAGCTTATTGTCACAGCTACAACATAAATAAGTTTCAGAGGAAATGAAGCAAAATCAGCTGAGATAAAGGTGCTTAAACGTTGTCAAGTCAATGCATGGTTTCTAAAAAAATCACCTCCCATAGACATAACACGTAAACTTGTCCGATTTTGCGTCTTTACCTTTAAACACAATTTAAAGCATGATGACGTCATCAAATTTCAAAACCATGACATGGACTTGAAAGGCAAATGTTCAAAGTACAACATATCTGAATTTGGGATAATATTGAGCTTAAACAACAGAGATACGAGCAAATGAATGTCAGAAACAGTACCTCAAAAAAATTAATTCCACTTTTTTGATTTCAGATGACGATATGATGACGTCATAATGTAATTATGGAAATAATGATACTTGAAACGTCATGTCCAATTTATATGCTTTTGTAATATGCAATAAAAACATAGGGTCACCTGACGTTTTAAAGAGCTATGGCGAAATAAACAAAGACATGTTTTTTCACTATATTTGCACATAGACGCGCACGCGAAATTTGAACTTTGACGCAAGTGCATTGCTTTGTTATTTGTAGGAATCGATTAGAAATCAATGGATATTGTTGCTCAAAGTATCAGGAATCCAAATCTGTCAAAAAAAGTGTATTTTCATGTTGCTGACGCGCTGTGCGCGCGAAAATGCGCGGACGGACGCGCACGCGCAAAATTGTTTGAAACGCATAAAATTGTCTGAAACTTCGAGATTTCCCATTGGAAAGTTGTTTTGAGCCTTTTAAAATTTTGACGCGCGCTTACGCGCACTTAATGATGTCCTAGGTAATTAGCATCAAAAGAAGTAAGATAGAACGTGACCTGAACTTTATGTCCACAAAAAATGATACAGAAATGACCTTTAGTTATGAAGTTATGATCGATCATGTAACATGGTCCAAAAATCACAAAATGGCGCCTAGACGACGTCATAGATATGTTACTGTCATGAAAACCTTATTGTGGCTAGATATTGTCATGAGACATGTTCCCTGAAAATGTCATGTTATTCCGTAATGTCATTCTTGAGATATTGATGACACAAAATTGTCCAGAAAGAAAGAAGAATAAAAAGAAATAAAGAGAGATTTTGACAATCACAATAGGTGATACGCTGATAGCGTATCACCTAATAAAAAGAAATAAAGAGAGATTTTGACAATCACAATAGGTGATACGCTGATAGCGTATCACCTAATAAAAAGAAACGAGACATGAAAACTCGTCACATTGAGGACGAGTTAGGTGATACGCTTGTGGTCATCAGATGACGGTCATCTGTGATCGACAAGAAAGAATGTGATATAGGCACCTTGAAGTTATATTGAGCGTGCATGCGAAACCGTTTCTTTAACCACTCGGCCGCGGGTCATCCACGGAAATGGTAAGAAAAAAACAACAACAATGTATAGATATAACAGGGGGAAAGTCAATGCCCACTCAACTAACGTGGCCATGTGAACATCTATTGCATTGCTAGACGGAAAAGCGGCCTTGTAACGACTGAGGTCGCTATGCCATTTCTGGCAACTTGGGAAAAATACGCGCCGTAGACATAAAGCCTATAATCGGCTGGTTTTGATACCTGGCCTTTAAAGGGACTGTACAGTACTGGCTGAGGTAGGAATTCATGCTTTGAACATTCCTAAGTGAGATAATGAAAAGCCTCTTATGAAATATGAAAGAGCATGTAATTTTAAGAAGGATTCAACGTTTATTTGATGAAAATTGGTTTTCAAATGGCTGAGATATCCAAAGAAGTGCTAATAATAAAAGGCGACATGCCCCAACTTTATTAGTATCTCTTTGTTTCACCTTGTTTTTGGATATCTCAACCATTTCAAAAGTGATTTTCATCGAATAAACTTTTGATACCCCTTAGAACTGCATGCTCTTTGACATCTCATAGAGTGGTTTCTGAATATCTCACAAAACGTTAAAAGCTAAATCTTCACCTCGACCAGAACTGTACACACCCTTTAATCACAATTTTCAGTGTGATGACGTCATCAAAGTACAGAACAATGACATGGTCTTGAAAGACAATTGTTCAAAGTACAACACCTCCGTCGTCGTCATTACATACTATGATCGGTTTGACAAAGTCAGCCTGCAAAATTTTGCAGCAGTCGAAGCAATGTGGACTCCAACACAAAAAAGAGGGATATGGTGTGTGTCTGTGTGTCTGTGTGTGTGTATAGGTGCGTTTATATACGAACGTGATTTCTACATGGACGAATATGTAATACAAAATTGAAGAAAAAAAGTAAAATAAGCTAAGTATTTTGTTTCGTGATCTTGTGGGGTTCGAACCCGCAACCTCACGTCTCTGAGACGTCGCCTTTAACCACTCGGCCATACGTCTCGGTGAGAAAATATGAGGAACGTAAACTTATGTATGTGAAAGCTGAATCGGGAATCGTTTTGTCCACATTCCATTCTCATTTTCAGTTTTAAACTGCAAAATTGTCAACCTGATGATGAGATTTCAAAAAATAAAATGCATGATTACTGAAGCTTATTGTCTCAGCTACAACATACTTAAGTTTCAGAGGAAATGAAGCAAAATCAGCTGAGATAAAGGTGCTTAAACGTTGTCAAGTCAATGCATGGTTTAAAAAAAAATCACCTCCCATAGACATAACACGTAAACTTGTCCGATTTTGCATCTTTACCTTTAATCACAATTTAAGGTATGATGACGTCATCAAATTTCAAAACCATGACTTGGACTTAAAAGGCAAATGTTCAAAGTACAACATATCTGAATTCGGGATAATATTGAGCTTAAACAACAGAGATACGAGCAAATGAATGTCAGAAACAGTACCTCAAAAAATTAATTCCACTTTTTTGATTTCAGATGATGATATGATGACGTCATAATGTATTTAGGGAAATATTGATACTTGAAACGTTATTTTCAATTCATATGCTTTTGTAATATGCAATAAAAACATAGGGTCACCTGACGTTTTAAAGAGCTATGGCGAAATAAACAAAGACATGTTTTTCGCTATATTTCCACATAGACGCGCACACGAAATTTCAACTTTGACGCCAGTGCATTCCTTTGTTATAGGTCGAAATTGATCGGAAATCAATGGATATTGTTACTTAATGTATCAGGAATCCAAATCTGTCAAAAAATGTGCATTTTCATGTTGCTTACGCGCACTGCGCGCGGAAATGCGCGGACGGACGCGAACGCGCGGAACGCTTAAAATTGTCTGAAACTTCGAGATTTCCCATTGGGAAGTCGTTTTAAGCATTTAAAAACTTTGACGCGCGCTAATGCGCGCGTTATGATGTCCTAGGTAATTAGCATTAAAAAGTAAGATAGAGTGTGACCTGAACTTTATGTCCAACGAAAATGATACAGAAATGACCTTTAGTTATGAAGTTATGATCGATCATGTAACATGGTCCGAAAATCACAAAATGGCGCCTAGATGACGTCATAGATATGTAACTGTCATGAAAACCTTATTGTGGCTAGATATTGTCATGAGACATGTTGACTGAAAATGTCATGTTATTCCGTCATGTCAATGTTGAGATATTCACGACACAAAATGTGCCAGAAAGAAAGAAGAATAAAAAGAAAGAAAGGAAGATTTTGACAAACACAATAGGTGATACGCTAAAAGCGTATCACCTAATAAAGAGAGATTTTGACAATCACAATAGGTGATACGCTGATAGCGTATCACCTAATAAAGAGAGATTTTGACAATCACAATAGGTGATACGCTGATAGCGTATCACCTAATAAAGAGAGATTTTGACAATCACAATAGGTGATACGCTGATAGCGTATCACCTAATAAAAAGAAATAAAGAGAGATTTTGACAATCACAATAGGTGATACGCTGATAGCGTATCACCTAAAAAGAAATAAAGAGAGATTTTGACAATCACAATAGGTGATACGCTGATAGCGTATCACCTAATAACTAGAGATTGTAATTTGTCATCACTGACAAATTAAGGTGATCCGATTTTTTTTTTTATCAATGATTCGAGTCCTGATCGCAATAGGCATGACCATACAAGTTTCATCTCTGTTTAGAGACATTGGCCGTGTGATGTTTGCATTCTCATTTAGAAAAGGGAGTCATATCTGCCATCTTTGGTACCAAATTCTGTATACACTGAATAACGAAGATACAGCAATGAATACATATGACCTTTGACCCACCTTTGCACTCCCAAGATTGCATCTGATGAAATAGTGGTTATTTTGTGAAATGATTCTCGCGACATCGTCTATACGTGTGAAAAATATGGGAAAGATAGGACAGGTATTCACTAAGATACAAGATGAAACATTTATGACCTTTGACCCTAATTTACATACCCAAGATGTTGTCCGATCTAGTAGTTGTTATTTTATGAAATAATGTACGAGACATGAACTAAACATGTGCAAAATATGGGGGTGATAGGGCGTGTTTTTCTTGAGTTATTGCAAAGAAAGTTGCAGAAAGAAAGAAATATCTCAATACATAGAAGATAAGCTTTAATTTCAACCAATTTTTTATCGTCATCCCGACATCGTATGAAAAAACAAAGGAAACAAAACGATAGCGCAAAGTCTCAGCTACAACATATTAAAATCTGGGAGAAATTCACCGAAGGGTAAGTGAGCTAGTGCTCGATAAAGACAATCATGTCAATTTTCACATTAAAGAAAATTCCCTCCCATAGAGATAACACGTCATAACGAAGATACAAAAAGAAGTACATATGACCTTTGACCTCAATTTGTACAGACAAGATGGCATCTGAGTAAAAAGTGGTTATTTTGTGAAATGATCCTTGTAACATGGTCTTTGCGTATGCAAAATATGGGAAAGATAGGACATGTATTCACTAAGATACAGGGTGAAACACTTATGACCTTTGACCCTAATTTACATACCCAAGATGGTGTCCGATCAAGTAGTTGTTATTTTATGAAATAATTCGAGTGACATGAACTAAACATGTGCAAAATATAGAAGTGATAGAGGCCGTTTTTCTTGAGTTATTGCAAAGAAAGTTGCAGAAAGAAAGAAATATCTCAATACATCGAAGATAAGCCTGAATTTCAACCCAATTTTTTGACGTGATTCTGACATCGTATGAAAAAACAAAGGGCACACTTACGGTAGCGTAAAGTCTCAGCTACAACATATTAAAATCTGGGAGAAATTTATCGAAGCTTAAGTGAGCTAGTGCTCGATAAAGATAGTCATGTCAATTTTCATTTCCAGAAAAACTGCACTCCCATAGAGATAACACGTAAACTGGTCAAATTTGACAAGATTACTTTTAATCCATTTTTACGAGGTGATACCGTTATCCAATCAAAATATTGTAATTTTATGTTTGAAAGAACATTAAATAAGCTACATCATACTGAAATCTGGGTGAAAATTGACAAAGGACTAGTGAGATATGCTCGAATGAACTTGAAATTTGATGACGTCATTTTGAAAATTTACTTTTTTTATTTTATTAAGAAATTTGATATCTTTTAATCATTTTGTCAGCATTGCCACCCCATGAAATGACATGTACAACTCATCAGCTTTCAAAATATGTACAGAAAATGGGGGGTCACCGTCCATCCTGACGAGTAAAATCGGATTTAAAATTGGCAGTTTTTTGGCATAGTTGCACTGTATATCGCCATTGACGCGCGCGCGGAATTTCAACTTTGACGGGCCCGTATGACGTCATATTGAGTCGGATTGATTTGAAACTTGGTATAAATATTCCTTAACATTTCAGACAGCCGATCAAAGTGAAAAAACTGGAAAATTCAATTGCACATGAGCTGTGCGTGCGTATATGCGCGCGCGCGTACGCGTCCGTCCGATTTTTTCAATTTTTCAAAAAATGCTCCAAATGGTCTGAAACGTGTGCAAAAAAATTTTGAGCTCGATTGGAGCATACAAATATTTCAACGCGCGCGTACGCGCACGTTTTAAGAGAAAATATGAATTTTGAGAACATGAGTAGAATGCGCATAATTTGAAATATATGTGACGTAAATTTCATTGAAAAATTTCATTCCATTAATGAGATATGATTGAGAATGTGTTTTCATATAATGACGTCATAGTGACGTCACGGTCCACTGATCACAATGATACATTAGATTTGTCGTCTTTGGGACATGATGCATACATGGTATAATTTTGAAATTGATAGGCAGCGGACTTTCTGAGCTAACCTCTGCACAACTTTTGCGGAGAAATAAAGAAACAAAGAAGAAGAAAGAATCCGTACAGATACAGAAGGTGATCCGAAGGATACTCGGATCACCTAAAAAGAAACGAGACATGAAAACTCGTCACATTGAGGACGAGTTAGGTGATACGCTTGTGGTCATGAGATGACAGTCATCTGTGATCGACAAAGAAAAGAATGTGATATAGGCACCTTGAAGTTATATTGAGCGTGCATGCGAAACCGTATCTGTAACCACTCGACCACGGGTCATCCACGGAAATGGTAAGACAAAAAAACAACAACAATGTATAGATATAACGGGGGGAAAGTCAATGCCCACTCAACTAACGTGGCCGTGTGAACATCTATTGCATTGCTAGACGGAAAAGCGGCCTTGTAACGACTGAGGTCGCTATGCCATTTCTGGCAACTTGGGAAAAATACGTCCCGCAGACATAAAACCTATAATCGGCTGGTTTTGATACCTTGCCTTTAATCACAATTTTCAGTGTAATGACGTCATCAAATTACAAAACAATGACATGGTCTTGAAAGAAAATTGTTCAAAGTACAACACCTCAGTCGTCGTCATTACATACTATGATCGGTTTGACAAAGTCAACCTGCAAAATGTTGCTGCAGTCGAAGCAATGTGGTCTCCAACACACAAAAAAGAGGGATATGGCGTGTGTGTGTGTCTGTGTGTGTGTATAGGTGCGTTTATATACGAACGTGATTTCTACATGGACGAATATGTAATACAAAATTGAAGAAAAAAAAACAGTAAAGTAGCTAATTATTTTGTTTCGTGATCTTGTGGGGTTCGAACCCGCAACCTCACGTCTCTGAGACGTCGCCTTTAACCACTCGGCGACACGTCTCGACGGGAAAATATGGGGAACGTTATGGACTTGAAAGACAGTTGTTCAATATATAACACATTCATCGTACGTTGTCAGTTTGCTATTGACATGACGATCTATCATTTGAATATGAGGCAGGCATTAGTACCTGTATGAAATTATTATAGGCATGGTTATCAAATTGCCCTAAAATATCCTTATAATTGCCTTATTTTTACACACAGTTACGCTATCCCTTTAAACTCGTCACAGTTTAATCAGAATCATTAACATCATACATTAGTACCATATTCAGTTCCATAGCTGATCACGTTTGCTAATCAATTAAGAGTAATTGTCTAGCATGTGTCATATGGCCAACCTGTATACACACGTATATACACACACACAATGCTAAATGTATGTATCAAACATCTGTAACACAGCTTTGAACTAACTATAGGAATTATCGCTGCACTTATCATCCATACTTTTTATCACTATCTGAAACTCCACAAAAACCACTAATTGACAAATAATCATCAATACAGAAGACTGAATACCTTTTTTACAATGTATAGCTTGTTACATGTATAAATCAGCACAAAGTAACCACGACTACATTGTGTTACTGAATTAATATGAACAAATTTCATGTTGTGACAGTATACTATATCAGTTTGAAAAGCCCAACCTGCAAAACTATAATTTTGCAGCAGTCGAAGTAATGCAGTCTCCAACGCAAAACAAAGGTATACTGTGTGAGTGTGTGCGTATAGGTGTGTTTACATGCAAACGTGATTTCTACATGGACGAAGGTGTAGTACTCTATTGAAGAAAAAAAGTAAAAAAAATATATTATTTTCTTTCGTGCTCTTGTGAGGATCGAACCCGTACGTGTGCAACCTCACGTTTCTAAGACGACGCCTCTAACCACTCGACCATACGTCTCGACGAGAAAATTAGAGGAACGTAAGCTTATGTACGTGAAAGATGAATCAGGAATCGTTTGGTCCGCATTCCATTCTCATTTTCAGTTTTAAATTGCAAAATTGTCAACCTCATGAGGAGATTTCAAAGAATAAAATGCATGATTACTGCAGCTTATTGTCACAGCTACAACATAAATAAGTTTCAGAGGAAATGAAGCAAAATCAGCTGAGATAAAGGTGCTTAAACGTTGTCAAGTCAATGCATGGTTTCTAAAAAAATCACCTCCCATAGACATAACACGTAAACTTGTCCGATTTTGCGTCTTTACCTTTAAACACAATTTAAAGCATGATGACGTCATCAAATTTCAAAACCATGACATGGACTTGAAAGGCAAATGTTCAAAGTACAACATATCTGAATTTGGGATAATATTGAGCTTAAACAACAGAGATACGAGCAAATGAATGTCAGAAACAGTACCTCAAAAAAATTAATTCCACTTTTTTGATTTCAGATGACGATATGATGACGTTATAATGTAATTATGGAAATAATGATACTTGAAACGTCATGTCCAATTTATATGCTTTTGTAATATGCAATAAAAACATAGGGTCACCTGACGTTTTAAAGAGCTATGGCGAAATAAACAAAGACATGTTTTTTCACTATATTTGCACATAGACGCGCACGCGAAATTTGAACTTTGACGCAAGTGCATTGCTTTGTTATTTGTAGGAATCGATTAGAAATCAATGGATATTGTTGCTCAAAGTATCAGGAATCCAAATCTGTCAAAAAAAGTGTATTTTCATGTTGCTGACGCGCTGTGCGCGCGAAAATGCGCGGACGGACGCGCACGCGCAAAATTGTTTGAAACGCATAAAATTGTCTGAAACTTCGAGATTTCCCATTGGAAAGTTGTTTTGAGCCTTTTAAAATTTTGACGCGCGCTTACGCGCACTTAATGATGTCCTAGGTAATTAGCATCAAAAGAAGTAAGATAGAACGTGACCTGAACTTTATGTCCACAAAAAATGATACAGAAATGACCTTTAGTTATGAAGTTATGATCGATCATGTAACATGGTCCAAAAATCACAAAATGGCGCCTAGACGACGTCATAGATATGTTACTGTCATGAAAACCTTATTGTGGCTAGATATTGTCATGAGACATGTTCCCTGAAAATGTCATGTTATTCCGTAATGTCATTCTTGAGATATTGATGACACAAAATTGTCCAGAAAGAAAGAAGAATAAAAAGAAACGAGATATGAAACTCGTCACACTGAAGACGAGTTAGGTGATACGCTTGGGGTCATCAGATGTCGGTCATCCGTGATCGACAAAGAAAAGAATGTAATACAGAACCTTGAAGTTCTAATGAGATACTTAGTTGAACTTTTTTGGGCCTACATTATTCAGATCACATTTGTTTTTCTGTCACACAAACTAAGTGGAAATTCTGTGCGTGTGCGACTAAGTCGATTTACGGACTTTTTGAGTACTTACAGTGCATAAACTTAGACCCCGTTTACGGTGCGGGGCTGGGCCGAGCCGCGGCCGAGCTGCAATCAAGGACAACCTCAATTGCGAGGCCGAGCCCCGCAATTTAGTCCGTTTACACTGCCGGGCTCGGCCGCGCTTTTGATTCGAACCTTTCAATATTTTGTCGTAGTGGTGCTCTACCCTTTTAAACAAACGCAATTTGGTATTGTCTGGTTTTCAGATCCTTTGCCAACTGAATTCCGTGGCGACGAAGTCGCCGTTCGGGCAAAGGCCTTTGTCGAAGGAGAAAATCCTTTGCAGGACAAAACCACCTTAAACTATACTAGTTTTCGACGTTGAAGTAGTTAATATCCTGAATAGCGAAATAGTACAGGCGAGGGTTTGGAAGCCAGACTAAAATTGGCCGCGCATTTAGCCCAGTTTGCGCTTACACTGAGAAAAAGGCCGGGCGCGACCGCGGCTCGGCCGCGGCCGAGACCACCTCCAGAGCGTGGCCTAATGCGAGGCCAATTTTGGCCCCGCATTTGGCCTTTTGCGCGTTTACACCGAACGCGGCCGAGCCTCGCACTGTAAACGGGGTCCAAGTGATCCTCGGCACGTACAAATAAAACATGACAATTAAGTGTTTATAACCATCCTGGCTTTAACAGTGGCCTTTTAAAACATGACCTTTGACCATTATTTACATAACCAATATGACTCCCTCTAATCTTGCTATCACAATGATCAGTTCAGAGAGCTCTTACAACTATATACAAGCCTGTGAGATTTACCAGCAGTAAAACCAATGAAGCCTCCGATACAAAACAGGGGATATAGAGCAAGTGAGTCTGTTTACATGAGAATGTGATTTATCCTGGACGAAAGTGATACCTCAATTAAAGAGAAAAGGGCAAAACATCACCTTTAACCATGTAACTATAGGTCTCCTCCAACTAAGAGTACACTTTGAACGTAAGCTTATACGTGAATGATAATTTATGACGATCTCACGTGATCGACACACATTCAAAGGGGACAGTTAGAAGTGGAAGGAGTGCTTAATCGTGTCATTAATTCCTAATCAATGACACCACTACTTTAGGCATATCATAATTTCTCATCTAAAATCAATGGCCTATAGGACTCATGCACCATTACTTGTATCGTGCATAAACTTTGTTTTTTAAGCTTTGAGTGAAACGTGTCATAACATAATTCTGTAATTCCATCAGCAGTGATCGATATAATAAAGAAGAAAGATATATCACCGTATTGAACGCTTAGAACCTAAGGGGGGGGGGGGGTATTATAGCATGATACTCGGTTCTTTACTGCCCAGATGCCAACAACACCCATCACCCACGGCTACGCATAGAGAAACAGCCATGGCGAAAATAAAACTTTGCTTTCTCGTAGGCAGAATGACACAGAACCCCGTCAAACACACTTTTATTGGCAGGGATGGGCATGAAAAAGTGTATTACTAATACTAAACAGCGTATGCATTCCATTCATGTGGCGCGAGATACCTCTATAGCAACATAAAGCCTGTCTTCAACTCCGTTGGTCGAACAATGGCAACCTGAAATTTCAAAGAGATGAGCGAGACGCTATATACACCTGGCCCAGAGTTAATTTATTCAGTTCTCATTCCTACTTTAAGTTGGGTTATGCTATTGTAATCATTCCCATCTGCAGTATAACAAAACCAAAGTGAGGGAAAAGGGGAGAGAAAAACGAGAGGTGGCAAAAGGAAAACTGCATGCACAACTGCAATCCATGTCATTGCGTGTGACAGGTGAAGCAAATGTATTAGTTGTTATAGCAGTGGTTTATGAGCATAAACTGGCAAATAGACAGACAATGTCAAATATAAAAACCATCAATTTAATGTCAGAGAAGATGGTAAACAAGATGCATTGAAACTGTAACTAAATCGCTGCTCTTCTACTCGATCACGGAACGTCTAACTCTATATTCAACAAAAAACAAATGTTAGGGGAAAGAAACAAATTTAGATATAACATTCTTAAATTAAAAACAAGAAAAAAAAATGTCCACGTCAGGATTAAAAAAAAAAACGCCGCACGAACATGCATTATATTCTAGATGGGAATACGGTCTTGATGCAAAGGTCCAATGATTGTCTCATTACTTTAAAAGCAATCTATGGTTCCCTTACCATCACCAGTACCACACCACAATGACGTCTCTAAAATCAATGGTAGCACATTTATCATTGCATCATGCATTAACTCCCTTTGCCTAAACTACCAGTGGAACGTGTCATATTATATTGCGTATTTCGATCAGTAGTGATTGACTTTAAAGAAGAAAGATGATGCAAAAAATTGAACGCTTACCACATTGCTTATAGGGCTATTCCAGTTTGGTACTGATCTGTTCTATTCTCCCAGATGCCAGCAACATAATATCACCTATGGCTAACTAGTGAAACAGCCATGACGAAAATAAACGACAGAGAACCCCGTCATAATCACTACACTTGGAAAGGTGTTGCCCGAAATTCCTCATTATGAAGCAATATCAAGTCACTTCCTTCCCTGCCTGTCTTTAACTCCGTTATTTGGTCAAACAATAACCTGGAATTCCAAAGAGATAAGCGAGACGCCATGCACCTGGACTAGAGTTAATTAATTCAGTTCCCATTCATGTTAGTTATGTAAACGAACACGTTCCTAAATATCCTGCTACAGTATAACAAGAACAAATGAAGAGAAAAGGAAAGAGAAAACGAATCGTGGCAAGCGGGACACTGTAACAAGGGGAAATTTACAACATTAAGTGTGACAAAATTATTGAAGCAAACCCAATCTCCAAACTCCAATACAAAGCAAGGGAAATAGAGCAGCCGTGTTCACGGGTTACGTACACTTGATAAAATAATACGATAAATGACATCGGAGTAAAGCTGAACTGCCGAAAAAAAAAAGAGAGAAAAAAAAGAAGAAAGAACGGATAAAAGTCCTGCGGGGGTCGAACCTCTCGCCTTCCGGTATGGCGTTATGAAGAACCAGCGCGCTAACAGATTATGCCACATTGCTGTCCTGAAGATCGAGTGCAAAACTTAAATGTAAATACTATTGTGACAGTGTCGACTTGTGATGGCGCTATTCAATTTCTCACAAGTGGCAGCGTGGATTCGATCAATATACAGTTGCAAAGAAAAATTGGGAATCGTTCCGTACAGATTGCATTCTCATTTTCAGTTTTAAATTGCAAAATTGTCAACCTGATGAGGAGATTTGAAAACATAAAATGCATGATTACTAAAGCTTATTGTCTAAACTACAACATATTTATGTTTCAGAGGAAATGGAGCAAAATCAGATGAGGTAAAGGTGCTTAAACGTTGTCAAGTCAATGCATGGTTTAAAAAAAAAAATCACCTCCCATAGACATAACACGTAAACTTGTCTGATTTTGAGTCTTTACCTTTAATCACAATTTCTAGTGTGATGACGTCATCATATTTCAAAACCATCACATGGACTTGAAAGGCAAATGTTCAAAGTACAACATATCTGAATTTGGGATAATATTGAGCTTAAACAACAGAGATACGAGCAAATGAATGTCAGAAACAGTACCTCAAAAAAATCAATTCCACTTTTTTCATCTAAAATGACGATATGATGACGTCATCGCGTTTTCCTGGCAATATTGATACCAGGAATGTTATTTACAATTCATATACTTTTGTAATATGCAATAGAAATATAGGGTCAACGGACGATTTAAAGAGCCATGGCGAAATAAACAAAGACATGTTTTTTCACTATATTTGCAGAAAGACGCGCACGTGGAATTTCAACTTTGACGCCAGTGCATTCCTTTGTTATAGGTCGAAATCGATCGGAAATCAATGGATATTGTTACTCAAAGTATCAGGAATCCAAATCAGTCAAAAAAATTGCATTTTCATGTTGCTTACGGGCTCTGCGCGCGGAATTGCGCGGACGGACGCGCACGCGAAAAAATGTTTGAAACGCTTAAAATTGTCTGAAACTTCGAGATTTCCCATTGGGAAGTCGTTTTGAGCCTTTTAAAATTTTGACGCGCGCTTACGCGCGCGTAATGATGACCTGTGTAACTAGCGTTAAAAAGTAAGATAGAGCGTGACCTGAACTTCATGTCCACCGAAAATGATACAGAAATGACATCTAGTTATGAAGTTATGATCGATCATGTGACAAGGTCCGAAAATCACAAAATGGCGCCTAGATGACGTCATAGATATGTTACTGTCATGAAAACCTTATTGTGGCTAGATTTTGTCATGAGACATGTTGACTGAAAATGTCATGTTATTTCGTTATGTCATTCTTGAGATATTGACGACACAAAATTGTCCAGAAAGAAAGAAGAATAAAAAAAAATAAAGAGAGATTTTGACAATCACAATAGGTGATACGCTGATAGCGTATCACCTAATAAAGAGAGATTTTGACAATCACAATAGGTGATACGCTGATAGCGTATCACCTAACGAGATATGAAACTCGTCACGCTGACGAGTTAGGTGATACGCTTGGGGTCATCAGGTGTCGGTCATCTGTGATCGACAAAGAAAAGAATGTGATATAGGCACCTTGAAGTTATATTGAGCGTGCATGCAAAACCGTTTCTCTAACCACTCGGCCACGGGACATCCCCGGAAATGGTAAGGGAAAAAAGAAATGTATAGATATTACAGGGGGAAAAGTCAATGCCCACTCAACAATCGTGGCTGCGTGAACATGTATTGCATTGCTAGACAGAAATGCGGCCTTGTAACGACTGATGTCGCTATGCCATTTCTGGCAACTTGGGAAAAATACGCGCCGTAGACATAAAGCCTATAATCGGCTGGTTTTGATACCTTGCCTTTAATCACAATTTTCAATGTGATGACGTCATCAAAGTACAAAACAATGACATGGTCTTGAAAGACAATTGTTCAAAGTACAACACCTCCGTCGTCGTCATTACATACTATGATCGGTTTGACAAAGTCAGCCTGCAAAATTTTGCAGCAGTCGAAGCAATGTGGTCTCCAACACAAAAAAGAGGGATATGGTGTGTGTCTGTGTGTCTGTGTGTGTGTATAGGTGCGTTTATATACGAACGTGATTTCTACATGGACGAATATGTGATACAAAATTGAAAAAAAAAGTAAAATAGCTAAGTATTTTGTTTCGTGATCTTGTGGGGTTCGAACCCGCAACTTCACGTCTCTGAGACGTCGCCTTTAACCACTCGGCCATACGTCTCGGCGAGAAAATATGAGGAACGTAAACTTATGTATGTGAAAGCTGAATCGGGAATCGTTTTGTCCACATTCCATTCTCATTTTCAGTTTTAAACTGCAAAATTGTCAACCTGATGAGGAGATTTCGAAGAAGAAAATGCATGATTATTGCAGCTTATTGTCTCAGCTACAACATACTTAAGTTTCAGAGGAAATGAAGCAAAATCAGCTGAGATAAAGGTGCTTAAACGTTGTCAAGTCAATGCATGGTTTTAAAAAAGATCCCCTCCCATAGACATTACACGTAAACTTGTCCGATTTTGCATCTTTACCTTTAATCACAATTTAAGGTATGATGACGTCATTAAATTTCAAAACCATGACATGGACTTGAAAGGCAAATGTTCAAAGTACAACATATCTGAATTTGGGATAATATTGAGCTTAAACAACAGAGATACGAGCAAATGAATGTCAGAAACAGTACCTCAAAAAAATTAATTCCACTTTTTTGATTTCAGATGATGATATGATGACGTCATAATGTAATTATGGAAATATTAATACTTGAAACGTTATTTCCAATTCATATGTTTTTGTAATATGCAATAAAAACATAGGGTAACCAGACGTTTTAAAGAGCTATGGCGAAATAAACAAAGACATGTTTTTCGCTATATTTGCACAAAGACGCGCACACGAAATTTCAACTTTGACGCCAACGCATTCCTTTGTTATAGGTCAAAATTGATCGGAAATCAATGGATATTGTTACTTAATGTATCAGGAATCCAAATCTGTCAAAAAATGTGCATTTTCAGTTTGCTTACGCGCACTACGCGCGAAAATGTGCGGACGGACGCGAACGCGCGAAACGCTTAAAATTGTCTGAAACTTCGAGATTTCCCATTGGTAAGTTGTTTTGAGCCTTTTAAAAGTTTGACGCGCGCGTACGCGCGCGTAATAATGTCTTAGGTAATTAGCATTAAAATGTATGATAGAGCGTGACCTGAACTTAATGTCCGCCGAAAATGATACAGACATGACCTTTAGATATGAAGTTATGATCGATCATGTAACATGGTCCGAAAATCACAAAATGGCGCCTAGATGACGTCATAGATATGTTACTGTCATGAAAACCTTATTGTGGCTAGATTTTGTCATGAGACATGTTCCCTGAAAATGTCATGTTATTCCGTAATGTCATTCTTGAGATATTGATGACACAAAATTGTCCAGAAAGAAAGAAGAAGAACGAGATATGAAACTCGTCACGCTGACGAGTTAGGTGATACGCTTGGGGTCATCAGGTGTCGGTCATCTGTGATCGACAAAGAAAAGAATGTGATATAGGCACCTTGAAGTTATATTGAGCGTGCATGCAAAACCGTTTCTCTAACCACTCGGCCACGGGACATCCCCGGAAATGGTAAGGCAAAAAAGAAATGTATGGATATTACAGGGGGAAACAGTCAATGCCCACTCAACAATCGTGGCCGCGTGAACATGTATTGCATTGCTAGACGGAAAGCGGCCTTGTAACGACTGAGGTCGCTATGCCATTTCTGGCAACTTGGGAAAAATACGTCCCGCAGACATAAAACCTATAATCGGCTGGTTTTGATACCTTGCCTTTAATCACAATTTTCAGTGTAATGACGTCATCAAATTACAAAACAATGACATCGTCTTGAAAGACAATTGTTCAAAGTACAACACCTCAGTCGTCGTCATTACATACTATGATCGGTTTGACAAAGTCAACCTGCAAAATTTGCTGCAGTCGAAGCAATGTGGTCTCCAACACACAAAAAAGAGGGATATGGCGTGTGTGTGTGTGTCTGTGTGTGTGTATAGGTGCGTTTATATACGAACGTGATTTCTACATGGACGAATATGTAATACAAAATTGAAGAAAAAAAAAACAGTGAAGTAGCTAAGTATTTTGTTTCGTGATCTTGTGGGGTTCGAACCTACAACCTCACGTCTCTGAGATGTCGCCTTTAACTACTCGGCCACACGTCTCGACGAGAAAATATGAGGAACGTTATGGACTTGAAAGACAGTTGTTCAATGTATAACACATTCATCGTACGTTGTCAGTTTGCTATTGACATGACAATCTATCACACGAATATGAGGCAGGCATTAGTACCTGTATGAAATTATTATAGGCATGGTTATCAAATTCCCTAAAATTTCCTTATAATTGCCTTGTTTTTACACACAGTTATGCTATCCCTTTAAACTCGTCACAGTTTAATTAGAATCATTAGCATCATACATTAGTACCATATTCAATTCCATAGCTGATAACGTTTGCTAATCAATTAAGATTAATTGTCTAGAATGTGTCATATGGCCAACCTGTATACACACGTATATATACACACACAATGCTAAATGTATGTATCAAACATCTGTAACACAACTTTGAACTAACTGTGGGAAGTATCGCTGCACTTATCATCCATACTTTTTATCACTATCTGAAACTCCACAAAAACCACTAATTGACAAATAATCATCAATACAGAAGACTGAATACCTTTTTTACAATGTATAGCTTGTTACATGTATAAATCAGCACAAAGTAACCACGACTACATTGTGTTACTGAATTGATATGAACAAATTTCATTTTGTTACAATATACTATATCAGTTTGAAAGCCCAGCCTACTAAGTTTTGCAGCAGTCGAAGTAATGCAGTCTCCAACGCAAAACAAAGGTATACTGTGTGAGTGTGTGCGTATAGGTGTGTTTACATGCAAACGTGGTTTCTACATGGACGAAGGTGTGGTACTCCATCGAAGAAAAAAAGTAAAAATAAAAATTATATTCTTTCGTGCTCTTGTGAGGATCGAACCCGTACGTGTGCAACCTCACGTTTCTTAGACGACGCCTCTAACCACTCGGCCATACGTCTCGACGAGAAAATTAGAGGAACGTAAACTTATGTACGTGAAAGATGAATCAGGAATCGTTTGGTCCGCATTCCATTCTCATTTTCAGTTTTAAATTGCAAAATTGTCAACCTCATGAGGAGATTTCAAAGAATAAAATGCATGATTACTGCAGCTTATTGTCACAGCTACAACATACTTAAGTTTCAAAGGAAATGAAGCAAAATCAGCTGAGATAAAGGTGCTTAAACGTTGTCAAGTCAATGCATGGTTTCTAAAAAAATCACCTCCCATAGACATAACACGTAAAATTGTCCGATTTTGCGTCTTTACCTTTAAACACAATTTAAAGCATGGTGACGTCATCAAATTTCAAAACTATGACATGGACTTGAAAGGCAAATGTTCAAAGTACAACATATCTGAATTTGGGATAATATTGAGCTTAAACAACAGAGATACGAGCAAATGAATCTCAGAAACAGTACCTTAAAAAAATTAATTCCACTTTTTTGATTTCAGATGACGATATGATGACGTCATAATGTTTTATGGAAATAATGATACTTGAAACGTTATGTCCAATTTATATGCTTTTGTAATATGCAATAAAAACATAGGGTAACCAGACGTTTTAAAGAGCTATGGCGAAATAAACAAAGACATGTTTTTTCACTATATTTGCACATAGACGCGCAGGCGAAATTTGAACTTTGACGCAAGTGCAATGCTTTGTTATTTGTCAGAATCGATCAGAAATCAATGGATATTGTTACTCAAAGTATCAGGAATCCAAATCAGTCAAAAAAAGTGCATTTTCATGTTACTGACGCGCTGTGCACGCGAAAACGCGCGGACGGACGCGCACGCGCAAAATCGTTTGAAACGCTTAAATTTGTCTGAAACTTCGAGATTTCCCATTGGAAAGTTGTTTTGAGCCTTTTAAAAGTTTGACGCGCGCTTACGCGTCCTAGATGACGTCCTAGGTAATTAGCATCAGAGAAAGAAAGATAGAGCGTGACCTGAACTTTATGTCCACCGAAAATGATACAGAAATGACCTTTAGTTATGAAGTTATGATCGATCATGTAACATGGTCCGAAAATCACAAAATGGCGCCTAGATGACGTCATAGATATGTTACTGTCATGAAAACCTTATTGTGGCTAGATATTGTCATGAGACATGTTCCCTGAAAATGTCATGTTATTCCGTAATGTCATTCTTGAGATATTGATGACACAAAATTGTCCAGAAAGAAAGTATCACCTAATAAAAAGAAACGAGACATGAAAACTCGTCACATTGAGGACGAGTTAGGTGATACGCTTGTGGTCATCAGATGACAGTCATCTGTGATCGACAAAGAAAAGAATGTGATATAGGCACCTTGAAGTTATATTGAGCGTGCATGCGAAACCGTTTCTGTAACCACTCGGCCACGGGTCATCCACGGAAATGGTAAGACAGAAAAACAACAACAATGTATAGATATAACGGGGGGAAAGTCAATGCCCACTCAACTAACGCGGCCGTGTGAACATCTATTGCATTGCTAGACGGAAAAGCGGCCTTGTAACGACTGAGGTCGCTATACCATTTCTGGCAACTTGGGAAAAATACGTCCCGCAGACATAAAACCTATAATCGGCTGGTTTTGATACCTTGCCTTTAATCACAATTTTCAGTGTAATGACGTCATCAAATTACAAAACAATGACATGGTCTTGAAAGAAAATTGTTCAAAGTACAACACCTCAGTCGTCGTCATTACATACTATGATCGGTTTGACAAAGTCAACCTGCAAAATTTTGCTGCAGTCGAAGCAATGTGGTCTCCAACACACAAAAAAGAGGGATATGGCGTGTGTGTGTGTCTGTGTGTGTGTATAGGTGCGTTTATATACGAACGTGATTTCTACATGGACGAATATGTAATACAAAATTGAAGAAAAAAAAACAGTAAAGTAGCTAAGTATTTTGTTTCGTGATCTTGTGAGGTTCGAACCCGCAACCTCACGTCTCTGAGACGTCGCCTTTAACCACTCGGCGACACGTCTCGACGGGAAAATATGGGGAACGTTATGGACTTGAAAGACAGTTGTTCAATATATAACACATTCATCATACGTTGTCAGTTTGCTATTGACATGACGATCTATCACATGAATATGAGGGAGGCATTAGTACCTGTATGAAATTATTATAGGCATGGTTATCAAATTGCCCTAAAATATCCTTATAATTGCCTTATTTTTACACACAGTTACGCTATCCCTTTAAACTCGTCACAGTTTAATTAGAATCATTAACATCATACATTAGTACCATATTCAGTTCCATAGCTGATCACGTTTGCTAATCAATTAAGAGTAATTGTCTAGAATGTGTCATATGGCCAACCTGTATACACACGTATATACACACACACAATGCTAAATGTATGTATCAAACATCTGTAACACAGCTTTGAACTAACTATAGGAATTATCGCTGCACTTATCATCCATACTTTTTATCACTATCTGAAACTCCACAAAAACCACTAATTGACAAATAATCATCAATACAGAAGACTGAATACCTTTTTTACAATGTATAGCTTGTTACATGTATAAATCAGCACAAAGTAACCACGACTACATTGTGTTACTGAATTGATATGAACAAATTTCATTTTGTTACAGTATACTGTATCAGTTTGAAAAGCCCAACCTGCAAAACTATAATTTTGCAGCAGACGAAGTAATGCAGTCTCCAACGCAAAACAAAGGTATACTGTGTGAGTGTGTGCGTATAGGTGTGTTTACATGCAAACGTGATTTCTACATGGACGAAGGTGTAGTACTCCATTGAAGAAAAAAAGTTAAAAAAAAATTATTATTTTCACGTGTGCAACCTCACGTTTCTAAGACGACGCCTCTAACCACTCGGCCATACGTCTCGACGAGAAAATTAGAGGAACGTAAGCTTATGTACGTGAAAGATGAATCACGAATCGTTTGGTCCGCATTCCATTCTCATTTTCAGTTTTAAATTGCAAAATTGTCAACCTCATGAGGAGATTTCAAAGAATAAAATGCATGATTACTGCAGCTTATTGTCACATCTACAACATAAATAAGTTTCAGAGGAAATGAAGCAAAATCAGCTGAGATAAAGGTGCTTAAACGTTGTCAAGTCAATGCATGGTTTCTAAAAAAATCACCTCCCATAGACAATACACGTAAACTTGTCCGATTTTGCGTCTTTACCTTTAAACACAATTTAAAGCATGATGACGTCATCAAATTTCAAAACCATGACATGGACTTGAAAGGCAAATGTTCAAAGTACAACATATCTGAATTTGGGATAATATTGAGCTTAAACAACAGAGATACGAGCAAATGAATGTCAGAAACAGTACCTCAAAAAAATTAATTCCACTTTTTTGATTTCAGATGACGATATGATGACGTCATAATGTAATTATGGAAATAATGATACTTGAAACGTCAAGTCCAATTTATATGCTTTTGTAATATGCAATAAAAACATAGGGTCACCTGACGTTTTAAAGAGCTATGGCGAAATAAACAAAGACATGTTTTTTCACTATATTTGCACATAGACGCGCAGGCGAAATTTGAACTTTGACGCAAGTGCATTGCTTTGTTATTTGTAGGAATCGATTAGAAATCAATGGATATTGTTGCTCAAAGTATCAGGAATCCAAATCTGTCAAAAAAAGTGTATTTTCATGTTGCTGACGCGCTGTGCGCGCGAAAATGCGCGGACGGACGCGCACGCGCAAAATTGTTTGAAACGCATAAAATTGTCTGAAACTTCGAGATTTCCCATTGGAAAGTTGTTTTGAGCCTTTTAAAATTTTGACGCGCGCTTACGCGCACTTAATGATGTCCTAGGTAATTAGCATCAAAAGAAGTAAGATAGAACGTGACCTGAACTTTATGTCCACAAAAAATGATACAGAAATGACCTTTAGTTATGAAGTTATGATCGATCATGTAACATGGTCCAAAAATCACAAAATGGCGCCTAGACGACGTCATAGATATGTTACTGTCATGAAAACCTTATTGTGGCTAGATATTGTCATGAGACATGTTCCCTGAAAATGTCATGTTATTCCGTAATGTCATTCTTGAGATATTGATGACACAAAATTGTCCAGAAAGAAAGAAGAATAAAAAGAAACGAGATATGAAACTCGTCACACTGAAGACGAGTTAGGTGATACGCTTGGGGTCATCAGATGTCGGTCATCCGTGATCGACAAAGAAAAGAATGTAATACAGAACCTTGAAGTTCTAATGAGATACTTAGTTGAACTTTTTTGGGCCTACATTATTCAGATCACATTTGTTTTTCTGTCACACAAACTAAGTGGAAATTCTGTGCGTGTGCGACTAAGTCGATTTACGGACTTTTTGAGTACTTACAGTGCATAAACTTAGACCCCGTTTACGGTGCGGGGCTGGGCCGAGCCGCGGCCGAGCTGCAATCAAGGACAACCTCAATTGCGAGGCCGAGCCCCGCAATTTAGTCCGTTTACACTGCCGGGCTCGGCCGCGCTTTTGATTCGAACCTTTCAATATTTTGTCGTAGTGGCGCTCTACCCTTTTAAACAAACGCAATTTGGTATTGTCTGGTTTTCAGATCCTTTGCCAACTGAATTCCGTGGCGACGAAGTCGCCGTTCGGGCAAAGGCCTTTGTCGAAGGAGAAAATCCTTTGCAGGACAAAACCACCTTAAACTATACTAGTTTTCGACGTTGAAGTAGTTAATATCCTGAATAGCGAAATAGTACAGGCGAGGGTTTGGAAGCCAGACTAAAATTGGCCGCGCATTTAGCCCAGTTTGCGCTTACACTGAGAAAAAGGCCGGGCGCGACCGCGGCTCGGCCGCGGCCGAGACCACCTCCAGAGCGTGGCCTAATGCGAGGCCAATTTTGGCCCCGCATTTGGCCTTTTGCGCGTTTACACCGAACGCGGCCGAGCCTCGCACTGTAAACGGGGTCCAAGTGATCCTCGGCACGTACAAATAAAACATGACAATTAAGTGTTTATAACCATCCTGGCTTTAACAGTGGCCTTTTAAAACATGACCTTTGACCATTATTTACATAACCAATATGACTCCCTCTAATCTTGCTATCACAATGATCAGTTCAGAGAGCTCTTACAACTATATACAAGCCTGTGAGATTTACCAGCAGTAAAACCAATGAAGCCTCCGATACAAAACAGGGGATATAGAGCAAGTGAGTCTGTTTACATGAGAATGTGATTTATCCTGGACGAAAGTGATACCTCAATTAAAGAGAAAAGGGCAAAACATCACCTTTAACCATGTAACTATAGGTCTCCTCCAACTAAGAGTACACTTTGAACGTAAGCTTATACGTGAATGATAATTTATGACGATCTCACGTGATCGACACACATTCAAAGGGGACAGTTAGAAGTGGAAGGAGTGCTTAATCGTGTCATTAATTCCTAATCAATGACACCACTACTTTAGGCATATCATAATTTCTCATCTAAAATCAATGGCCTATAGGACTCATGCACCATTACTTGTATCGTGCATAAACTTTGTTTTTTAAGCTTTGAGTGAAACGTGTCATAACATAATTCTGTAATTCCATCAGCAGTGATCGATATAATAAAGAAGAAAGATATATCACCGTATTGAACGCTTAGAACCTAACGGGGGGGGGGGGGGGGTATTATAGCATGATACTCGGTTCTTTACTGCCCAGATGCCAACAACACCCATCACCCACGGCTACGCATAGAGAAACAGCCATGGCGAAAATAAAACTTTGCTTTCTCGTAGGCAGAATGACACAGAACCCCGTCAAACACACTTTTATTGGCAGGGATGGGCATGAAAAAGTGTATTACTAATACTAAACAGCGTATGCATTCCATTCATGTGGCGCGAGATACCTCTATAGCAACATAAAGCCTGTCTTCAACTCCGTTGGTCGAACAATGGCAACCTGAAATTTCAAAGAGATGAGCGAGACGCTATATACACCTGGCCCAGAGTTAATTTATTCAGTTCTCATTCCTACTTTAAGTTGGGTTATGCTATTGTAATCATTCCCATCTGCAGTATAACAAAACCAAAGTGAGGGAAAAGGGGAGAGAAAAACGAGAGGTGGCAAAAGGAAAACTGCATGCACAACTGCAATCCATGTCATTGCGTGTGACAGGTGAAGCAAATGTATTAGTTGTTATAGCAGTGGTTTATGAGCATAAACTGGCAAATAGACAGACAATGTCAAATATAAAAACCATCAATTTAATGTCAGAGAAGATGGTAAACAAGATGCATTGAAACTGTAACTAAATCGCTGCTCTTCTACTCGATCACGGAACGTCTAACTCTATATTCAACAAAAAACAAATGTTAGGGGAAAGAAACAAATTTAGATATAACATTCTTAAATTAAAAACAAGAAAAAAAATGTCCACGTCAGGATTAAAAAAAAAAACGCCGCACGAACATGCATTATATTCTAGATGGGAATACGGTCTTGATGCAAAGGTCCAATGATTGTCTCATTACTTTAAAA
This sequence comes from Diadema antillarum, assembly GCF_040938485.1. Lineage (NCBI taxonomy): Eukaryota > Metazoa > Echinodermata > Echinoidea > Diadematoida > Diadematidae > Diadema > Diadema antillarum. The sequence continues at coordinate 683,030 of NW_027271666.1, forward strand.
GCAATCTATGGTTCCCTTACCATCACCAGTACCACACCACAATGACGTCTCTAAAATCAATGGTAGCACATTTATCATTGCATCATGCATTAACTCCCTTTGCCTAAACTACCAGTGGAACGTGTCATATTATATTGCGTATTTCGATCAGTAGTGATTGACTTTAAAGAAGAAAGATGATGCAAAAAATTGAACGCTTACCACATTGCTTATAGGGCTATTCCAGTTTGGTACTGATCTGTTCTATTCTCCCAGATGCCAGCAACATAATATCACCTATGGCTAACTAGTGAAACAGCCATGACGAAAATAAACGACAGAGAACCCCGTCATAATCACTACACTTGGAAAGGTGTTGCCCGAAATTCCTCATTATGAAGCAATATCAAGTCACTTCCTTCCCTGCCTGTCTTTAACTCCGTTATTTGGTCAAACAATAACCTGGAATTCCAAAGAGATAAGCGAGACGCCATGCACCTGGACTAGAGTTAATTAATTCAGTTCCCATTCATGTTAGTTATGTAAACGAACACGTTCCTAAATATCCTGCTACAGTATAACAATAACAAATGAAGAGAAAAGGAAAGAGAAAACGAATCGTGGCAAGCGGGACACTGTAACAAGGGGCAATTTACAACATTAAGTGTGACAAAATTATTGAAGCAAACCCAATCTCCAAACTCCAATACAAAGCAAGGGAAATAGAGCAGCCGTGTTCACGGGTTACGTACACTTGATAAAATAATACGATAAATGACATCGGAGTAAAGCTGAACTGCCGAAAAAAAAAAGAGAGAAAAAAAAAGAAGAAAGAACGGATAAAAGTCCTGCGGGGGTCGAACCTCTCGCCTTCCGGTATGGCGTTATGAAGAACCAGCGCGCTAACAGATTATGCCACATTGCTGTCCTGAAGATCGAGTGCAAAACTTAAATGTAAATACTATTGTGACAGTGTCGACTTGTGATGGCGCTATTCAATTTCTCACAAGTGGCAGCGTGGATTCGATCAATATACAGTTGCAAAGAAAAATTGGGAATCGTTCCGTACAGATTGCATTCTCATTTTCAGTTTTAAATTGCAAAATTGTCAACCTGATGAGGAGATTTGAAAACATAAAATGCATGATTACTAAAGCTTATTGTCTAAACTACAACATATTTATGTTTCAGAGGAAATGGAGCAAAATCAGATGAGGTAAAGGTGCTTAAACGTTGTCAAGTCAATGCATGGTTTAAAAAAAAAATCACCTCCCATAGACATAACACGTAAACTTGTCTGATTTTGAGTCTTTACCTTTAATCACAATTTCTAGTGTGATGACGTCATCATATTTCAAAACCATCACATGGACTTGAAAGGCAAATGTTCAAACTGCAACATATCTGAATTTGGGATAATATTGAGCTTAAACAACAGAGATACGAGCAAATGAATGTCAGAAACAGTACCTCAAAAAAATCAATTCCACTTTTTTCATCTAAAATGACGATATGATGACGTCATCGCGTTTTCCTGGCAATATTGATACCAGGAATGTTATTTACAATTCATATACTTTTGTAATATGCAATAGAAATATAGGGTCAACGGACGATTTAAAGAGCCATGGCGAAATAAACAAAGACATGTTTTTTCACTATATTTGCAGAAAGACGCGCACGTGGAATTTCAACTTTGACGCCAGTGCATTCCTTTGTTATAGGTCGAAATCGATCGGAAATCAATGGATATTGTTACTCAAAGTATCAGGAATCCAAATCAGTCAAAAAAATTGCATTTTCATGTTGCTTACGGGCTCTGCGCGCGGAATTGCGCGGACGGACGCGCACGCGAGAAAATGTTTGAAACGCTTAAAATTGTCTGAAACTTCGAGATTTCCCATTGGGAAGTCGTTTTGAGCCTTTTAAAATTTTGACGCGCGCTTACGCGCGCGTAATGATGACCTGTGTAACTAGCGTTAAAAAGTAAGATAGAGCGTGACCTGAACTTCATGTCCACCGAAAATGATACAGAAATGACATCTAGTTATGAAGTTATGATCGATCATGTGACAAGGTCCGAAAATCACAAAATGGCGCCTAGATGACGTCATAGATATGTTACTGTCATGAAAACCTTATTGTGGCTAGATTTTGTCATGAGACATGTTGACTGAAAATGTCATGTTATTTCGTTATGTCATTCTTGAGATATTGACGACACAAAATTGTCCAGAAAGAAAGAAGAATAAAAAAAAATAAAGAGAGATTTTGACAATCACAATAGGTGATACGCTGATAGCGTATCACCTAAAAAGAAATAAAGAGAGATTTTGACAATCACAATAGGTGATACGCTGATAGCGTATCACCTAATAAAGAGAGATTTTGACAATCACAATAGGTGATACGCTGATAGCGTATCACCTAAAAAGAAATACAGAGAGATTTTGACAATCACAATAGGTGATACGCTGATAGCGTATCACCTAATAAAGAGAGATTTTGACAATCACAATAGGTGATACGCTGATAGCGTATCACCTAATAAAAATGATAACATGTCGTCTGCCTGCCAGCAAAGATGCTATTTTGCATCAGTGGAGACAAGTGTCAACATCCCTGAGTAAAAATGTACAAAAATAAAACAAAACAGAGGTAATAGGGCCTTTATTCAGCGATGATCGGAATTGAGAGACACTAATTATGATGAACCGGACTTAAGGCAGTATAACGAGGTGGTACAACGTTTAGATCCCAAATGGAGTGCAAAGGGGCGGCGAAGGTTTTCCGATTTTACATTAATGGCTCAGGTGAAACGATAATGATCTATCAAGCCATATTTGTTTTGCATAATTGTTTTGCTCAACGGTGATTGCAGCGTGTTAATACAGTTATGACTTTTTGAAAACAAAAACATAAACAATACAGGGCTATTTCAAACATGCATTGCAGTCATACAAGGTCATGTGACTATAGCCGTGGACCAATCGGATTAGACAAATCTCTAATGAGGTGTCGCCGAGTGTTTACTGTTGTCTCGTAAATATTTGCGAACGTGGAACAAGTCTTTCTTATCGCAGGCGAGGGCAAACGTCTTCATGATCATTTGGCAAACTTCGCCATTCGGTGCAAATACGGCAAGGGGTCTGATGGGGGATGATAATACGTAGGGTCGAGTAAAATATAAATCCGATTGAGATAGCGGCAAGTGATTACGAAAAACATGCGCAAATATCAAAACAAATGCAACGAAAAAGATGGCGGTACGTGATGTTCCGTATATAAACATTGAGAACAAAAATGATTGCATGTTACATATTAATTTAGCTTATCATTTCCTTTCCTTTCTTTTCAGTCAAGTCATAATGAATAACTGCAAAGATAATGTTGTTTAGTTTTGTGTGTTTCTTGAGTGGGCGTGTTTACGTGTTATAGATTGTGAGTGTGTATGTGTGAGTGTATATTGCGTGAGTGTGAATGAGTATGTGTCATCATCTATGATTGTGAAGAATTTGATATCAGGAAATATTTTAAAGTGAGCTAGAATTGAGATTCTGCGGGGAGGAGGGGGAAGTTGACCAAACACCAGAAAAGCAAACAACGATAAAAATAACATTTCAATGTACTTCGTAGAAACCACTAAAACCCGAAAACTAATTAGACTTGCTTAGCAGGCAATTTGCCAGATAGAAAGATAACAGTGCTTGGACAGACAATCATGGACGGATAATTCAGAATAATCGATGCCGCCCCATCCCCTTTGCTGGACAATTGAAACAATAGAGATTACAACATAATGTGTATGCGTCTGTCTGTGTGTGTTGTTGTTGTTGTTGTTTTCTTCCTGTGTTAAATGCACAATAATGGTTTAGTCTGAATAGATTCCATAGAAAGGAAAAATGTGCCGTTGGGCCAAAGATCTAACGTGTGTTTGTTTGTTTGTTTATTTGTTTCTTTGTTTTTGTTTTGTTATATTTGTTCTACCTCTCCTCCCTTAGTCTGTTTGTACCCCCCCCCCTCTCTCTCTCTCTCTCTCTCTCTCTAATTAATATACGTGTATATATAAAGATATGAAGATTTTGTTTGCAAAAACCGATAAGTCCATTTTTGAAGATTTTGAAGTACGGTCTCTGTCATAAAGAACAAAATAATACCTTTTAAATGATATATTGGTCACAACATATAAAAGTACATTTTTGAAGTTATAGTCAAAAGAAGCATTTTTTTTATTATTCTCTTTTTCTATCTTGACCTTTAATCGCAAATATCTCCATTTGGCAAATATGAACTTATCGGTTTTTGCGAACAAACTGTTTATATATACACACATATAGGGCCTATATTTCTCTGTCTCTCTTTCTCGTTCTGTTCGGAGAATTATCATGTCCTAGTCTAACGCTTCGTCTCAGTCTATCGCCTTACACTATGTTACCTTTTTCCTTCATCTCCTTGCACTGGCTCTTCTTTGGAAGGAGTCACCTTCATTACGTCGTCTAAAAGACCAAGCGCTACAATACTCCTTTCACTAGGATCATGCCGGAGGAGCACAGATTATTACCTCTTGTGAACATAGATTATCAGTTCAGGTAATTATGTAACCTCATTACGTGATTAGAACGCTTTAAAACGTGTTTTTTTTTTTTTTTTTCAAATGAGACCTTCAGATGATAATCGTCTTCCAGACTCATTCTTGGGAACATGGAGCTGAGGGTCGCATTACACAACCTCCCCTTTCCATGATTCTTTGCGGAGAAGATTTACAGTATTGGTGGAGATGATAATTGGGCATTCAACTTTTTGCGAGATACCAAGAAAACACTTATGAAATAGTACAGAGTATACCATTTTACGAGGAATTCAAAGTTTATTTGATGAAAATCGGATATTGCATGACTGAAACATCCAAAAACAAAGTAAAACAAAGCGATCGTGAAAAAGTGTGGGTCCCACACTTATTAGAATCGCTCTGTTTTGGATATCTCAGCCATTTCAAAACCAATTTTCATCAAATAAACGTTGAATTCCTCATGGAATTACATGCTCTTTCATATTTCATAAGAGGTTTCTCATTATCTCACCAAAAAATGCTAGAAACCTGAAATTAGGTCTCAACCAAAACTATACGATCCCTTTAAAGAACAAGTCCACGCTACATCCAGTGGAAACCCAAGCGCTGTTCTGACGTTTTGATGGGCTTCCAGAGTATTGGAATAAAAAATATGATACCCGAATCCAGCTAAGACAGAAACAAGTTTGACCTGAATTGACCGAAAGGTGACAGACACGTTTGCCATTCTATCAATCTATTCATGCTGACCGAGTGGGCTGAATGACTGACCATTACAGGTGACCAGCCAAACGCGCATATTATGGATGTGGCTGGGCCATGGGTTAACTCGCGCTGCGCGCCGCCGAGAGTAAGTGTTGTCCTGTCATTTTGCCAGTTGGATTCATTGCTAGGAAGGATTCAAGGAACACAAGTTTGCAGCATGTCTGAGGTGATTTCAATTACGTCTACCATGGACATATTAGGTCCATGCGTCTACTCATCTCCCCCATACCGTGTTTAGCCAATTGTGGTGAAGAGGTGGGGGGGGGGGGTGTCTGGAAAGATACCATCCTACTTGTACAATGTATGTAGGCTTATCAACAATTTGTCTTTGATAACAATTGACATCCGTTATATAGATTGCCGTCTACATTCTAAGCAGTTGGTGAAAAGATTCGCCTCGGTGCCTGGAATTCCCAAGACTCTTTTGAGTACGAATTTAAACACACTTCAAAAACGTGATCTACAAACGAAGTCATTAAACTTTGAAACTACTCGACGAAAGATAGCCTAGCACGCTACTTTACACGCGCTAGCCAACCTTGGTCGCAATTGCCAGAGGGAAGATTGTGGACTATCGTATCGGTGATTGGCTGGAAGAGGGAGGGACGGGGACGACGGCTTATAAATCACAAATAAAAGGTAAAGATAAAGGAGCCTACGGTTTAAAAGAAAAAAAATGTGTTTTTCTTTCGCCCACGATTTCAAAGTAGCCGAGGGAGGGCGTTTTTACGTGTCACTGTTCTTAAATTGTTTTTCATTTGCCTACGTTTCCCCGGTTTCCCAAGCAAAGGTAGAAGTATGTGAAGAAGAGGATTTTGGGAGGGGTCAAGTATCAACCCCAATTGGGTATGATTTGAGATTACAATACTTCCGGCGTACCTTTTGAGGTTATATTTCGCAATATCGTCGTTAGCGATGGATACAGTGCTGCTATGGCCCGATATTTGTAATCGATACAATCGATTACAAAACATTATGTATCAACCACTGTTGGGTATGTTTTGTGATTAAAATACTTCCGGCGTACATTTTTGAGGTTATATTTCGCAAATTCGTCGTTACCCAACTGAAATCGTGTTATCACAGCGCTATTTAAAGATAATAAAAAGTTTTGGTACCTCAAAAGCTTCCCTGAATTTCCTTGTCTTGGTTTGTGTTTCAGGTTAAAGTACGTTGTCTGTGAGAATTACTCGCCCCAAAGTGCTCTCATGTCTTAGTAATCATGCAATAATGGTTTCGTACCAGAGCCAACGCTGTACAGCGTCGATAAATATTGTACGAAACCACTGACTGCGACCAGCAGCGTGCAGCCCATTGTACGCATAGCCAAGGAGGTACTAGGCATAGCTAACTGCGACCAGCAGCCCCATACGCATAGCGTAATGGGGCTTCGCATTGTAGCATTCAGGATCATGACAGAATTAGTATCGCGGGTAAATGTCAACTTAAAATCCAAAAATTTCTTCGATTTGAAGACTTACCAATTAAGTTGAAGTATTGAAAACAGGCTTCGAACAACGTTTGGTTCTGCCAATAGTCCCTTTCTGTTCGAATTGATGACTGAATGTGACTCGGTCGAGAGGACCTTGGGAGAGCTACATTGCACATACACTGGATACCATGGCCAGCGCATGCGCACACAAACATCTTATCCGTTCATGGATTTGAAATTTGTGTGCATGTGATGTGTTCGCATGCACTGGCTGTAGTATTCATTGTACTGTATGTAGCTTTTCCTAAGGTCCTGTCGACCGAGTCACATTCAGTCATCAATTCGAACAGAAAGGGACTACAGGCAGAACCAAACGTTGCCCGAAGCCTGTTTTCAATACTTCAACTTAATTGGTAAGTCTTCAACTTGAAGAATTTATGGGATTTTAAGTTGACATTTACCCTGCGATACTAAATCTGTCATGATCCTGAATGCTACAATGCGAAGCCCGATTACGCTATGCGTATGGGACTGCTGGTCGCTATGCGTATGGGGCTGCTGGTCGCAGTTAATTGCATGACTACTAAGACATGAGAGCACTTTGGGGCGAGTAAGTCTCACAGTGTTAGTTATATGAAAGGTACTTTAACCTGAAACACAAACTAAGACAAGGATATTCAAGGACACTTTTGAGGTACCAAAGCTTTTTATTATCTTTCTCATGCGTCAATTACGTCCCTATCGCAAAACGCGACAATGTCTACAGTCAAAATGGAAACTTTGTTTTACCTTTTGACTGGGAAGGAACCACGATGGGTGCGATCGTGGTAGGGGGAGCTCGGACGGCATCGGAGAATGACAAAAAGCAATCAACACAATGGTCATGACTTCCGGCCTTGAAAATGTTGCTGCAGTGGTTAGTTTTGAATCGTTGACGTAATTAAGAATCCTCTAATTACGATGGATTGTTACCTCTGACGTCAAACTCGTGCTTATAAGATTTATTGTTCTGTTGGTACGTTGTTAGGGAAGAAACAGATTAATTCCATTCACTACGGTAGCCTATAGGTCCCGTCAAGCTTCTGTTAAGATATCCGAATGTTAGTCGGAACGAGCTGTTTGATGGGAGCGGCTAAATTATACATCATTTATTTCTCAGGAAATTGAAATTGATTGCTTTAATGTCTATAAGTCACGATAAAAACGTATTAATTAGCAAACTCGGAAATAAAGCGTAAGTGAAGATATCAAACTTGTGTGGGTGATATCCACGTCATGACACTTGCAGTGTATTCATTAATTTACTCATTCATTCTTTCATTCATTCATTCATTCATTCATTCATTCATTCATTCATTCATTCATCTTTCATCGTTTATCTCCATCAGAGACAACAATACGATTTTTTTTGGGGGGGGGGGGGGCAGAAAATATATGTACAATGCACAACAAGATAAAGAATGAAAAAAAAATAACAAAATGTAACGTGTTCATGAATAATATCGACAAAGGGAGTATCTATTCTGCACAATAAACATTCGCAACTTTGCGCAACATCGAAGCCTTTATCTTGTATCACATTGCTTATTACGAGTTTAATAAACATTGCACTCTTAAGGCCGCACCAACATCATCATTAGGTTAACATATTTTTTTCAAAAGTGAAATTCTGTAAATACCCTTATCCTTTTACGAACCCGTTTCGGTGAGATTCCGTTTAAAGATTGCGAGTACATACACTATACCTGCATTAGAAACCGGCAAACCATCAAATACATTAAACCCGCAACATATTTTATAAAACCAACCTGATTTATCGAACGAGTTTTATTTTTGTCTGATTTCAAATGATTTCCTGTCCAATCTGAGAATCGAGGCATACATTCAACAGATAAGATATCAAAATTCCCCCCCCCCCCAATAAAAAAAAAGAAAGGGGGAAAATGAAAGTGTACTAGTAACGAGAACAATCATTGTCTTGAGAAGAAAAAATATATATATACATATTTTGTAGTTATAATTATTTGAAGTATTTTTGCTGACATTGCACAAATATTAGATTATTGAAATGTTTGCAATTTCAGCAAAAACTTCAAGTATATAATAATACGCTATCTACGAGAGCATTGGTACTGCAATAAAGAAGAAAAATAAATCAATAGTTTCTAACAGACAATCTAAAATTTGCTCTCAATTGGGTTATATTCAATATTTTCCCTAGCAACTAACGATGCTTAGATGAATGATCCAACAAAAGTTAACAAAAAATTTCTTCATTACGTTGTCGTCGACTTCTCCTGTCCTACCTACAAAATCCCAAATTCACCAATCCCAGTTTTTGCTGGTTCCAGGGCAAGATTTATCTTGCGGCTTTATTCTTTTTTTTTATCCATTTGCTTTATGCCCTCCCATCAACGAGCTAAATGACTTTCACTAGTTCAATTATGTGATCGTGGACTAAGTGTGCTCGCGACTTAGTGTCTGACGTGCATTTATTTCGCGGCACCAGTCGGATAAATCGTGTCGCTACCCTCGCCATGTTCTCATAATATATCTATGCCCACGAGAAACGTAGAGGTATACATTGCATACTTTATGGAATAGACAATCCGACTTCATCCTCCCATTCAGATGGAAGTCTAAATTTGGATTCTCCGAGTAAAGCGCTTTCGGCTGTCGTCGCAATGATGCAATGACGAACCAGTATTGTGTACGCTTTGCGTCTCTCTGTCATTTCTTGGGGATGTTCATGCTCCTTGCAGACTGTTGTTTTATTTAGCGAATGATAATCAGATTTCAAATAAGAAAATGAAAAAAAACAACTACAATAACGCAAAGACCTCAATGAAAATGGTGCCTCGATTCGACAATGACAAAAACTTTAACATATAAAAGGAAAGGTTTGCGTGTGGGTAGTCCTGAAAAGGAATGCAGAGAAAAGAGAATCCGAGATGGGGAAACAGATGGACAAAAATTTTGCAGAGAATATTTCATCCGTATTTCATCCATCCACAAAACACTTTTGTGTCACAAATATTAATTAGCTGTTATATTTCATTTCCTGTAGCTCACATAAATTTCGAAAATGCTGAATCAACGTTTTCAACCTAACTTCCCTGTGTACACTGTACGGCATTACTGCTAGCTTTGTATACTTTTTTTGTGTTTTTGTGCTTGTTTTTACGATGACGTTAGTCTCTTCTCCTCTATAGTTCCCTTAAAGCTCACATTATGGGATTTTATGATGACGTTGAGATAACTTATTTCACGTCAGGGCTACAATTCTAAAGAGAGAAAAAGGGGGGGCGGCTAGGAGAAGAGAGTAAAAGGGGCCACTACAGAAAGAAATTCCAGTCTCCTTCCCAAGAATAAAGGGAATGGTAGCTTTGTGCAATTTGTGACGTATGGCATGGAGAAGTGACGTAACGACGCGCCCAGGTATATATGAAATGTCAAAGCTCTGCTATAACGATGATTACGCTCGGAAAAAAATAACAATGAAATGATAATGATGATAGTATTGGTTTTCCCGCCCAATTTCATCAGATTTGCATTCGATTTAATGGTGCGAGAATTCCTTTTCGAGCGAATTTGAATGATCACCGAGATCAACATTCAAAAAGCTCAGTAGTTTATTCAATTTAATTTCATCAGCATTCAAATTCCTGATTTTGTCACATAAACGTGTAAACAACGCGTTCAAATCAAAAATACACGTGAATCGCATTCAAATTCGCACCAGCACAGCTGCGATGAACATGAAGGAATTCAAATTAACGAATAGGCAAACATTTACAGCATCTGGGCAGTGTTTTTCGTTGCTGCTCACGTTCTTTGTAAATTCTCCATCTGTTTGAATAACACAGGTACAACCACTTTCAGACGTACATGTCAAGGTACCTGGCACGTTAACAGATCGACGACTGAAGAGACTGAGAGACTGAACATCGAAATTATGAATAATTATGTGAAAGAAAGAATATCCCAATGCAGTGTATCTCACACAAATTTCAAACCTCAAACATGACTGAAAACAAAATCTGTAATACGGCTATAATCACACTTGACATATCGATGATTTCATGTGATCTCTCATTATGTAAGCAAAGTCGGAGTTTAACCGTTCTGTAAAATAATGTGATATCCATTTTGATGGGGATATAAAGTGAAACTAGCCGAATGAAAAAAAAAAACATGAAAAGGAGATGTTGAACTTGAAATGATAACACTGAACGTTGATGAATTTGCCATTCATCAACGTAAGAATATTCGTAAGAATTGCATAGAATGACAGGACTTGGTTATGCTAAATGAATTTGAAAGTTCAAAGGTCGAAGTTGTGTGCCCATAAATGAAATTGAAACTGGTATTTCGTGCGAATTTGAACGTCTATCCAGCTGGCGCGAAATTGAGTGCCAACTTTGTGCCGTTATATTGAATGAATTTCTCTCTAAATTAAATGAAATAAAATCTAAAAGGAATGGCATGAAATGAAATTGAATACTCAAAAAATTGAAATGAACCGTAAGAGTAGAGCAGTGACAAAAAAATCCTTGAATTTGAACGCCTTGTCATTAATTCGAATGCAAATCTGATGAAATTGGGCGGGAAAACCTATAATAAGAATAATAATGATAATAATAACTTAAATATTCATTAATTAACAAAAATGAGGAAAAGGCCTAAATAATGATAAATGAATAAATAAATAAATAAATAATTAAAAAATAAATGAATAAATAAATAAATAAATGAAATTGAAAAAAAAAATATTTCTTGGGAATATTATTCCTTAGAACAAGTCCTATAGGTATACGCAGCATGTCGGTAATGATGAAATTATTAATGGTAGTGGTTGCACAGTGAATGAAGCGATCTTGATACCAAAGCGCTTTCACTTGATTTCACTGACGTAGATGAAGCGTCCTTTCCTCTCATGCTAACTACGTGCGTTTAAAAACAAAACAAAACAAAACAAAACAAAAAACAGATGGAGAAAGACACAGTATTGAGAAGAGGTGTCGTGACATCGGGATAGGACCGTAGACTTTTTTTTTCTGATTCATATTAGTCTCGGAAAACACGTGAAATATGTTCGCCATTATTATTATAATTATTATTATTATTATTATTATTATTATTATTATTATTATTATTATTATCATTATCATTATTTTATGATTTTGTATCCATAAGAATATAGCTATGACAAATTTCCCGTTATCAGCACTCGTAGTAACCATCTGTAGCTGCATCCGCATCGTAGTGCGATGGATTTACACATTGAACTCCATGCACAATGTTCGCAGTGTACTGGGTAGGCCTAAAGTTACTGTATGAATCATCTTGTATGTTTATATCAGTAATAATCATCATTGTATCGCTGAACATCATTATAGATAAAGTGCTTAACAAATTATTTGTTCATTTCAATGTCTCATGAAAGAGGTCTATTCATGTGGCATCGATATACATTATTTACCTTCAATCAACAGGTATAAAAGTCGAGAGGGACTACCCAAGAGTTGTTGTTTTTTTTTTTTTCAATTGCCTCGAGAATTTCCAACCGGTGACTTGGGACAAGACTAGCTATCGTCCTCGCCTAAAAAGAGATGTTTTGGTCTCCACGGGAAATAGACGTGAGCAAACAAGGTAATGCCAAATTGAGCGTAGGGGAAACGAAGGAGATTTCAATAAACGGCGGCCAAATCTCTCACTATAGGGACCGTCTTGAGAGACCCGGGACTTTATTTTCGCTCTCTCGACATATTTTTCTCAACTGAATTATGACATATCTGCCAAATAGGAATCAAATTTTGTCATCCGTTCTAAGTTCGCGACCGGAACAAAATGTATCAAATGCTTCAATGCAGAGTTCCTCGTTCCCACCTCTTTCCAAGTTACCTGGTTCCTTTGGAGTGTCATGTATCGCCTCTCACAGAAGGTCGTCGGAGAAAAGTAGTTTTTTTAGTCATAATCCATTCAGTCACATGATAACGGTTATAAATCTGAGACTCACGTTAAACCAGTAACCATTAGTTAGAGTAGTTAACTCTCTGGTTCCATCAGACTCTTATCTGCATGAAGACGGCAACTGACCCTGTTGGAAAGAACACAGTGCCCTACAGTGTGTTCACATAGTCAGCTATGTGAAAACGATATAACTTAACAGTGTGAAGATGATTTCACACTGTGGTATGTTTTATTTCACAGTGTGTTCCCATTATATAATGTAATATTCTGTATCTGCACTGTAAAATTGATGATGCACAATGAGTTCATAATGTTACATCGCTTGAATTTAACAGTAAGTGTGAAGAAACTTCACACTGTGTTCACATTATGATTCACACTGTGGGACACTGTGTTCTTTCCAGCAGAGGAATGCACGTATATCACTACCCGGCGAGTTTCCACCCAAAGAAGATTTGATGTTTCCAGTTCTCTTTCATGCTCTTTAAGCTGTATAAGTTAGGCGGATGATCCCAGTCCTTCTCCTCCTCCTGCTCCTCCTATTCCTACCTTCACCCCTTCTCATCCCCTGATCCTCCTCCTCCTCCTCCTCCTTTTCCTCCTTCTCCTTTTTCTGTTCTCCATCATTATTTTTGCCTTCATCATCATCTTCGCGTTAATCAACACAACCAGAATCATGGTTGTCCTTGCAAGGAGGTGTTATTTTTTTTTTTCATTTCTCTCTGCATGAGCACGCCGTAATTATTCGCCATAATAATCTATGTCATGAAAGCAATGTGACCTTGATAGAGTAGAGCACACCTAATCATTGCCCAACACGCCTTCTACTGGAAAGAACACGTACAGTGTCCCACAGTGTGTTTATACAGTGCGTTCATAGTATTATAGTCGACTATGTGAAAATGCTCAAATTTAGCAGTGTGAAGATGATTTCACACTGTGGTGTGGTTTTCACAGAGTGTTCACATAAAAATAATTATCAATGCTTTGTTTGTAAATTGACGACTCACACTGGAACTTGACGACTCATTGTGTTCACACTGTTAAAACGCTTGAATGTGAAGTGTGAAGATATTTCACACTGTGTTCACAATGTGTTCACACTGTGGTTCTCACACTTTCCATCAGGGCGCCCTTGCACAGGACATGTTGAAAACTTTAAGACAGAGACCAAGATGATAAAATGAAATGATTCAACACTTTAATGAGCAAAACCCAATCAAAACAGGACAAATTACCGTATATGCAGAGACAATTAGTGGTTATACACTGCACCGTATGTCCCCCGCCCTCCCCCCCCCCCCAAAAAAAAAAAATACAACGGGACCTCCGCAATGTTAACTTTAAAAATAGGGACTCAATCCAAATACAATTTCAAGGTCTGAAACTATACATTATTACCCACATCTTACAGAAAACGACATCCGCTTTGCTTCAGTGGTCAAAGAGATATTATGAGGAGTTTTGTAGAGCATGTCAGGGGTCCCTTCCCTCCAAGTTCTGCCCATTATGTTCACACATTATCCAAGAGCATTTAAGTGCTAAACTTGAAATGAAAAATGAAAAGCGTTACAAATATCTACACTTCTCTGTGACCACTTAACCAAACTGAATGAGGTTTCATAACATAACAAACATAACAGAGATGTGATATTTTAAGTCCTTGAAATAGCACTTAGACAGCTTAGTCATTGGAAGTTATCAATGTAAAAATCTGATTGCAATTTTTTGGGGACATATTGTATACTGAAAGGAGCCAATAAATTCAGAAGTTACCGTCTTCAATATCCTTGTATAAAATGATGTCCATCCATAAGATCAGAAAGAGAGCGTCCCTCCCTCCCCCCCCCCTTCATTTTCAGAAGCATTTTACATTCTAGAGAGATTTTGAAAGTCCTCTCTCGCTCTAACTGTAATTGTCTCTTACATGTACATTCTAACCGCTACTTTTGAAAATCATAAGGACAGCGTGCAGAACGTTGCCGTATAAAGGAAAAGTGATGACTATAGCATGTTTGCAATGCAGGTAAGCCGTATGATCGTGACCTCGAGAGAGAGAGAGTATCGTCTCCATATACCCGTCTTGGAATTTCAGTAATCCATAGTTGAGCTAGCCCAAGACACAAGGAGAGGAGAGAAGAGAGAGGGAGAGAGGGAAAAAATGAAATATAAAAGGGCCGGGGGAAAATGAAATGCAAATTGGGAACATGCGATCGCAATGAAGTAGCGGAACGTAAGCCTTGATGAGCGAGTGGACTGCTTGTGACTTTGAAGAATCTATCTAGTGTCAAGGTGAACTTATATTGGGGGTATACATTTTTTTTTTTTCTTGAGGGGTGTCCACAAGATTCTCTTTCCACCCCCTCTCCCACTCCCCACCCCCCCCCCTCTCTCCCTCTTCTTCTTCTTCTTGTGTAAAAAGATTATAGCTTGAACGAAAGAGTTTTGGGGTGTGGGAAGATGGAGGATGAAGAAATAACAGTACACTCTTCTCTTGAGATGTGGTCACCGTTATGTACCGCGTTGGTCGAGCCATCCTTCTATTATCTCATCAATGATGTCATGAAGTATTTTTGCCAAGTTTCAGGAAGTTTTTCCTCGAAAAAAAAATTGTCCATGAAACTTCCCCATTGACGTTATCAATAATCAATTAGAACCTTATAAGCAATAGGCCTACCTATGACACATAACGCGTTCAGTTTTTTCCTGGACAAATTTCGTCTTGAAGTAGCAGGTATAATTCAGCAAAACGCAATGCGAAACTCTGACAGATCAGATGCGTGTGAGAAGTCAACTTTGAAAACTCCATTATACCTTAAATGTGTCATGAGCTAATGTAAGAATCAAAGAAATCAAGGCATTTTCATATATATCTCGAAAAGATGATATTTCCATTTCTTTTCAACAATATGAAATCTACACTGACAATTTGATTCTTTTTTTTTTCTTCCTTGACTCTTACCGATACCCTAAGGCCAGTACGGAGCACCCTTTAAAATCCAAAAGAGAACGACAAAATATACAGTTCTATGAGACTCAATGATTTCATCACCAAAATACAGGTTCTTGTGTAGTCAAGTACTAGTCATAGGTCTCCAAGGAAATAGAACATAGAAAATAAAGAAGAGGAAAGGGAGATGGAGAAATTCCGAAGAAGGAATGAAAAATTGGTGTGGTGCAATATCCTGACCTGAATTTAGGACGTACAGGAATGTTTTTCATCGGAAGATGTGACAGGATGAATAATCATCGTTTAGCATGGTCATCGCCTGCACGACAAAGTTCAAAAACCTCTGCGATTCGTTCACCTCCCAGGAAGAGTTGATCACGTGATCATTACTCATTCATCAAAATGCACTTCCTAGGGAAAATTGAAATTAGGGGAAAATCGGGGCGACAGCAAACTCTCTTTATTTCTTTTTCTTCAATGAATGTCAATGAATAATTTGAGGTTTGAAACAAAATACTGAGCATAATTATTTCCACTTCAAATCATGATGTGTAGAATAATGACTGGTATTGCCTCCTCTGTAATCATATCCCAGCAATTTTCTTTTTTCTTTCTTTCTTTCTTTGTGGTTACAAGTATGATTTCTTTACAGATCTTCCACATCTCCATACACAAAGTGCTCATAATGAAGCACAGGCATGTATGAATGGTAAAGGTTGTTATGTAGTTTCCATTGGTGAATTTTGTCATCCCATATAATGTTTTACAGAGTCTCTTTCACCAGGGAGGTGGGTCCCTTTCACTGCTCAGTGTACCGTCTAAATTCGTACGTACTGTAAGCAATGTCCCCATGTCGTTCTCATTTTGCAGTGTTTTGTTGCTGTTGTTGCTGGTTTGCTCGTTTGTTTGTTTGTATTTATTGAGAGCTTAAATAAACCATTCTTCTTGTTGTTGTGATCATAACTGTTATCGTTATTCATTTGTGACCTAGCGGAAAGATCAATAGGCATATTACATAAATCTATATTCTGTTACGCACAATAAGACAAACACCACCACCACAAAAAACACAAACAAACAAACAAACAAACAACTTTGGGAGAATAAGAACAAAAAGAAAAATCACCCAAACGGAGGCGTATTGTATGATGTGCGTTGTGCATGCATTCTGTCGTAACCTGTGGTACCTGGAGTATTATAAAATTAGACACAAAATGTTTTGTGTTTGTCTGCAATTCAAACATAAATAATTGCTGGCTGCGCAATTACAGACTTTATCCGGAGTAAACTCCAAGACAATGGACATTGAACGATTACAATCATAATTATTATAATCATTATGACCACCATAATAATTACTATGACCTACATCGTCTTCAGAAGTCAGCAATGTCCATAATTCAACCTCTTATTCGACAACCTGTTTAGCACGACTTTGTTTCCAACATCAACAACAACGTAACTTCCCCCTCCCTCCCCCAGGCCTTACAAGACTCTTTAAGTAAATGATAATATAAAGACCCTAATCGATGTCATGGCATTCACATAATCTTTAGAGCGAGGTCAAACACGTCCTCTACTCCAAAGTTGTTTGTAATAGTCATTATGAAGTCCTGATTAAAAAGCCTTCAAAGACGAATAAAACAGTATCTGAAAGAGTTGTGTCTACACAACAATAAAAAGAAACCAAAAGCACACACACACTGAAAAACTTGGCCACACAAAAAGAAATATGGCTGACCTTACAGCATGTAATCTCAGTTTGAGCTGAAAAGAAACTAAACGAGCCTATACAGCGTAGTGTGGTAATTATTTTCAAGAAGAAATAAGCGCATGTTACTTCTAGTCCATGCAGTTTGTATAATTATGTTTGTCAATGGCCTAATGAATGTAATGATAGCAATAATGATTATTATGGTCTTGTTTTATCCAGGGTAGCCTCTTCGGTGTTGACGCTACTCTTCCAGTGGCCCGTGTCATTCCCTCCTAGTGTCGCCACGCAGGTACAAATTTATGCATCTGGATCGAGAAGGACATCGTGAGTAAAAACAAACAAACAAACAAACAAATCAAAACAAAAACATCCCTGGAATCAAAAACAAAAGGAAAAACAAAAGTGAACACAATTTGTCTAAGGATGTAGCCACTTGGCGAGATTCGAACTCGTAACATGCGTTCGAAATTCGAGAGTGGTATCCACCCTACCACATTGCCTCCAACGTTGGAATAGGTTCTACGTGTTGTATTGTAGCAATTGATTGGTCCATTACGTATATCCGAAATCCTGAAACGCCCGTCCACAATATAATTTACGAAGGATCCTTTTGTTGTTGTGGTTGTTGGGTTTTTTTTTTCTCGTGGGCACAAACTTATAATTTTCCAGCGAGATACAGAAATCCCTGCAAACCTTACACAAGGGCCACCTGCATGGTTCTCGTAGAAAATAGCTTGAAGACGCAGCCAATCAGAAACTAGTCAAAACAGCTTCGGTTTACACCCTTTGATTATCAAATGAAGAAGATTATGACCTTGCGTTTTTAATTGGAAAATGTGCCGCTAAATGATACATACTGAAAGGAAGTCTTACCTGATAGTCCGTATAGGTGGATTTAATATCTGTCTTGGCCCTAGAGAATACGGAATCGTTTTACAGAGGTACAAGCTTCACCCAAATGAAAACAAACGAGCAAACACGAACAAGAGCTAAATATTTTGTTCGTTCTTTAGGAACACTTCGTTTTCAATTCAGTGTCTCTTCCTTTCTCTCTCATCCTCTCACTCTCTATCGCTCTCTCTCTCTCTCTTTATCTATCTATCTATAGCCTATTTTTTATTATATTGAGCGTGATATCATTCCCCCTGCCTTCTAAAAGAGGCATGTCATAATGTTCTTTTACAATGCGAGAAATGTGAAAATAATTATGTTGAATTTTCTGTATGAATTATTTTCTCTATATCGTTGTACACATGTGACATCACAAGCTGTAGTAGTCTTCTCATCCAGTATAGTGACTGCGCAGAAACTTAAAAAATTCATAACTTTTGAAATGATTGTCCGATTTTTCTTTCTCCTAATGTTGCTGCATTCTCTCAATCAACATGTCTCTGAAGGTGGATTTGTCCTTTAGAGATTTTTTTGGGCAAATTTTATTCGCGTTTATGAATTTGAATTGAATTGATATTATTAATATAATCAATATATATATATATATATATATATATATATATATATTTGTGTGTGTATGTGTGTGTGTGTTAAACAATATGCATACATATATGAATAATATGATTCCGTGTGTAACATATTTTAGAGAGGAAGGCGAAAGAGAGTGAGAAATAGATTGAGAGATAACCCAGAGAGAGAGAGATGGAGAGAAAGAGCCATAGAAATGAGGAGGATGACTTTGGAAATTCTAAAGAGGGTCAATGACACGCAGCCTCGAAAAGGATGGACCCAAAACAAAAAAAAAGTGAGTCCCTTTCGGTCCAAACCTCCAAAGTGAAGAATAAATAAACAGAATCTGTGGTTAAAAGTACTCCATTCCTTCATCTGTTCCTTCAACGAATCAAAATACAAATAGAAAAATACTGCACAAATATTTGAACTTTGAGAAGATTACAAGCAAATGTCACACTCGAGACAGACCTAGAAAAAAAAAAGGAAATCCTCATAAATGTCCAAGGTTTTAGTGGAGAAGCATGAGAGCTTTCAAATATTCTGCAAATGCAGTGCATAGAACGAAGCTCACCCTTTCTCCGAAGATCGATTTTAGTATTTGATTCTACGTGAACCCAACAATTTCTTTTGTGTAAACACAGTTTTTGCTTTCAAGTCTTACAAAGCTTTTTCACGTTCTTCTTTATTTTATGGAAGGAATTGACTGTTCTGCTTTCCCCTACTTCAAATCTAACAATTTTTAGAAACCCCTGACGTCACAATGTAGAATTGCGGATGCCGTTACTATCCCTTTTCTCTCCTTGAAATGACGTCTGGCGCCAAGGAATAGATTTGTGCATCGAATGATTTTTGTTTCCCTATTTATTCTGCGGTGCTTAAGAAGAGTGTCAGAGGGAGAGAGAGAGACATCAAACAGCCAAAGATAGAGAGGGAGAGAGAGAGAGAGAGGGGGGGGGGGGGAGGGAGACAGGGAGAAAGGGGAGAAGGAAGGAGGTGAAATGTTACTGTTGGGATTCAACAAACAACTGAAACATGTGTCCGCCACAGGGCTATTTTTGTGTCACATTAGTTTGGCAGGATGTTGTCCCCCGATTCCTCGACTGTGTCTAATTGAACCTTGTTATTATTCCGTCTGACCTCCACGAGATGGTATGGTACAGTTTCTATAGTATCCCCTCATCAAAACACCCCAGACATAATTATGTGGAGACCCTCTTATTTTCTTTTTCAACTCTCAAAGAAAAGAGAACTACAATCATTTCAATTCGATTGTTCCAAAGCAATTCCAGACGAATGTCTGTCTCGTCGCTGAATGCAAGACATACAATGGAAATGAAAATTGACATCATTTACTGACACAAACAAAGGGGAGGACGGAGGTACCTCTCTCTCCGTTAAGAATGTTAAGGAATGAGGCTTACAGGTGGGTGTTCTTAACCCATCGCCTCCAGGAACCTGGCGGGTTCTGTGTAAAGGAAATGGATATCGGAGAATCTAGTCGAAAACGGGTTAGCTCAAGCACGTCTCCGGGGAACTTTAAGGTAAACTGCGTCTGGGATTTTAATGATATCTCTAATGCCACCAGATTCAATTTATGTCAGTAATGAACATTATGTGAGGATTACACATTGATCTTAAGGGTAGTATTCCTTTTTCAAATCGGACTGAATGTATAGTAAGTGTGTTTGTCTGTATTGCGATAACAGAATTACGTCACATTTTGCTGAATCCATCTTTAAATGATCCAATAGGCAACAATGTCAGTCTATTTAGGAAAGCAGGGTCTTGATGTGACCATAAACAGACCTCCTGGATGCTAATATCGATTACCGGAACGAGCTGGCATTTCGAGATACTTTACAACCTACATATGATCAAGATGCAAAGTGGTTTTTGCAAGGAATGTCCCATCATCTAAATATTGTGGACCTTATTTTGTTGCAAACACATAGTTCAGGGTTTCGAAAAGATTGATGATTATTTGCTCGAAATTGGACTCTCATCTTGTAAGGAGTTTGAAGCGATTGCGAGCTGTATCATTTTATTTGTTTTGATGATGAGAATTATTCCGCAGAAAGGATTGAGCCTTTGCTCTATGTATATAACAAAGAGACAAACGGTACCATAGGCCCTATCAAAATATTGTGTACTGAATGTAACAAAAGTCAAAAGGGTTCGGAATTAAATGTATAAAACGTGGCGTTGATTAATAATATCATTTACGAATACATTCTTAAATTGCGAAAGTCTCTTTTACCAAATACACGTCAATCAACGACCCGAAGGATGAAACGAGGTTTCATGTTGCACAACCTTCTCTATGTATTGTGGCTTACTGCTACTGAGCAAAGTATTTTTTATTCAAATTTGTATGCGTTTTGTCCCTTTATTAAAATTATTAGGGACAATCATGGGATGCCATATGGGCCTAGAAACCGTTATCCCAGTCAAGAAAAATGCTTACAGATACCCGCTCAATGTCATGATACAATGAAAATGCATAGCAATACGGCCTATACCCACGTTATAATCTTTTTTCGTCAAAGTACTCTTTCCGAACTCGTTTCTTTTATATCTAAATGTGAACATTGTTGGTTTCGTCATCATTCCATTCTTATCCAAGTGGAGAAATAAACTTAAAATTTACATTATACGTAATACTCAGTGCATTGATTATCCCCTAGCTGTTCCTTTAATTCTCAAAGTTAAAGGTCTGACAATGTTGATTTAATATCTCCAAACTACACCCCGTTAAAGTATGTAACCTTCCTTTTTCACGTCGCATTCTACGACCTTACGAAGCCGCACCGGTGTGGAAGAAGGGACCTTATATTACATTCATCGTACCACTGTTTTCACGGCTCATAACACTTGAAGCGACAGTACCTCCTTTTCAGCCAAGCCATGACTAATGCTGTGCGCAACCCGCCTTTTGTGGCGCAACCCGCCTTTTGTGGCGCTCACGCGTGCGCGCTTTCTACCGCCGCAACATCTACAGTAAACTCCTGTCAGCTCCAAATCGCTACACAGAAGCCATTAAAGGATTACCCCTCCCAAGGACCGTGAAAAACGAGGTAATCTTGTGACCCACAAAAGAGGAAAAGTCCCGGATCATGTTAATTTTTACCACTTTGGTTTGTTTTGCTTTGCTTAACTATTTTTTTTTTCTCTATCCCTTTCTTCTTTAGATTTTGCTTTTTTTTAAATTCGAGCGTGCTGATAGAACTTGCCGCTGTTTTTCGTTTCGGTTCGGCTCTTTCAATCTTTTCCAATAGTTGCTAATGCGCTAAACACATAGGCCCTACCCTGGAAATGACCGATGTAATATCGCCACATTCCATCGGAAAATGACAAGATGGTATCAAAGCTGTGTCTCTTGATGTCTTAGATTCGAATAAAGAGACTCTCCCAAAACTAATTAGTTCATTAACTTTAAGTCTATATCCTGTCTTTTTAGCTCGTGTTTTATTTTTGTTTTGTTTGTTTTAAATGTTGTATAAAAACACAGTCGTTTCGGTGTCAGCAGCGTTATCAAATATATACCTTAACTGGAAATATATTTCTGAATGTCTAACATGATAGAATAATGTATTGTATGTGACACTTTCATCACGGTGACATTTTCAGCACTATACTTTCACAATTACTACTATGCTACTGCTGTCCCGCGCAATATTTGTTACTTCTCTTTTCTTCCTCTTCGGATCTCTTTTATATTTCCACTCTTATTTCTTTCCCTTTTTCTCTCTTTCTTTGATAATTATAATGTATTGTGTGATTGCTTTAATGTGCATGTATACTGATTGACCAGATTAGCGGAGAAGTTTCTACTTGTAAAGCTGCTAATACATATAATGCATGAGAAAGGAAAGAGCTCACTCAATTAAGAAAGTTCTAGAAAGTGCGTATAGTGGGCTAAGTGATGCAATTATTATACATGAAGTACACGTTTACTTTATAGCCCAGTGTTCTGTATTGGCTGTGATGTTTAGGTATGATGTCATGTACCTAATTAGACAGTGAGTCAGGGTGTCTGGAAGGATCTCGAACTCACAAGTATGTATAGCCCTATACATGTAGGTTGGAGATAATTACAGAACATTCAAGAAAGGCACAGCTGTACCTACATGTATATAATATAGGCATATATGTTTGTTTTATTTGTTGCTTTCATCTCAGATCTTACCCACTTTGATGTCTACATTTCGTTTTAGCCGTGACCATTGCAACTTAACATGATTCTTTTAATCTACGTGTGTAGCTTTAACGCTATGTTTGCATTATTTGGTGAAAGCACGCAGATTGGACAAAAAAGAGCCGGATCTTTGGGGGCAACGTTTATGGTTAAAAGAACAGACGATTTCGTGGGAGCAGGGTATCGTGATGAAAAATTAAGAAGTCAAAAAAACGAAGAAGGAGGTTGAATTGAAAAACAAACAATATGAAGACGAAACAGAAGACGCAGAATAAGAAAAAAAAGACGAGGAATGGAAAAGGAGGAGACGGAAGAGGATGAGAAAATAAAAATCAATCAAAAGAGAAAAAGAAAGAGAAGAAGAAGGGGCAGTAATGAAAGAGGAAGAAGAATAAAGAGGAAGATGAAGAGGAGGAAGAGGGGCAAAAGGAGTTTGTGATTTATCATTACGATTGAATGATAGTAACGAACTACATGCCTGCGTTTTGGTCTGTCGTCTGACCAAACCATCCAATCACGCCATAACCCTCTCTGCCGGACCGGGTCCCTCGTCCCATCTACCCCACCCTCCCGTCAGTCATACACTAACACAAATGAAAAGAAATAAGGAATAAATAGAAGTTGCCAATCAAATACCTCGCATTCTATACGCGAGCACTTCTGGTCTCGGTGGGGTTGCAGTACGCCTACGGCGCTCAATTTTTCTCCTCCCTGCTTCTGATCTGCAATACGTATCCCAATTCTGAGGAGATGATTAAGTTTAGACTCTCGTCCTGATTACCCTCCTTTATTATCTTTTTTCCCCTCTTAAATGATCACGATAATAAGCAGGGGAAGATTGACGTTATGAATAGGTAACCATCGGAGAGCCTGCCGTGGACTCGCCACATCCCCCGCGGGCCGGCGTCGCGCGCAGTCACGAACAACATGAGTCGTGTGCCAGACAAGTCCAGTATATAATATCTCTGCCTCTGTTAACTCCTTCAGATTCCTCGATTCTTTCTCTTACCGATGAGACGATGACATCTTAAAGCGACTGTCCAGTTTCGGTGAAGGGTAAGATGTCGCTTCACGTCATAATATTCTTCTGGTGAGATAACGAGATACGATAATATGAAAGGGAGGGGGGTGCTCACAAATACCCCCTCCCCATTTCACTCGAGACAACATACGGGATTCCCCTACATTTGTGTCACAACCAGCAACCAACCCCATCAATACCCCTCCCACCACCCCGACTAAATCAAAGAATACATAAAATACAAGGACAAAAGACCAACAAAGAGGACAGAAAAGTAGACTTGTTTATTTCACACAGTGAGCTTGGGATATCTCAAAATAAACATGATAAACTGGATGGAATCGAGACAGCGGCACATCAACTGTCAACCTAATGCGTCCAGTACTCACCAACAGAGCTTGGGATGGAATTTGACATCTTCTACCTAAGCTAGGTCTACAAGATGACGTGGAGGCAAACAAAATTGACTGAAATAATGTTCATTGATCATTTATTATCAACGAAGATTATAAGCAAAGTAAAAGCATCGATTTTAGCAACAACAAGATGAATAGGAAGAAGGAAAAAAGATGAAGAAGGAAATGTTTTGAAGAAAAAGGCAACAACACTCTACTTATTTTCAGGAAATTTTCCATTGTAGTCACTTTTTGTCTTAGTTAAAAGTTCACCTCCTCTCGTCTGGAGAAATCTTTCGTCTTGAATGTCGCACACACACACACACACACACACACACAAAATAGATCCCGGATTTGATAAAACACATGCTAACTTGCGAACTTTGTCCAGCACTGCAGCGTTTTCCTAATTCTTCCTTCCTTTCTTCTTCTTCTTCTTCTTCTTCTTCTTCTTCTTCTTCTATTTCTTGTTATTGCTATTATTATTATTATTATCGTTATTATTATTATTATTATTATTATCATTATCATCATCATTATTATCATTGTTATTTTTATTGTTGTTATGACTATTATTATTATCATCATTATTATTATTATTTTATTTTTTTAGTTCTTTATGTTGCTCTTGTTTATTCCACGAGTACTTTTACTACTACAGCTCTTACTTTAGTCTGTAATATGTGAAAATGATTGAAAGACAGACAGATAAACAAATAGATAGATTGTAGATAGACGATGGATATCTTCTCTTACTGCTGTTCCTCAGCCCCAAAGCGGTAATCCATACATGCACTACTAAGTATACACACTACCACTAATGATTATACTGTGATAGGATGATACTGTAAAGATGATTATCTCAACTGATGATACATATGTATCTTGATCTCCGCTCCCTCCCCTACCAACTGCCACCACCAAACATGTCATGAAAAAAAAAAATCATCAAAACAGCATGGAGGAAGATGAAAGACGAATGTCACATGGCTCGACCACCCAGAACTCACAAACACACCGTGAGTAAAGAAGATCCGACGGAATTCTATAAATATTAGTTCAAATGTCATCCTTTTCATTGGGCCGATAGGACCTCATTTATCACCCCAGAAAGTGTTTCAGTTTGACAATGACACCAGTCACTGTCAGTGAGGTCTTTGAGTGAGAAAGAGAGAGACCGAGATGGGGGGGGGGGGGGGGGAGGAGAAATATAGAAAGAGAGATAGCGAGAGAGAGAGAGAGAGAGAGAGAGAGAGAGAGTTTGTTGTGTTTCTTTCTTATAGGGATCACACCTGTAAATATAATGGAATATCCCTGACCGCATAACAAAATCTTACCAAAGACACTAAAATAAATGAAGAAAAACAATTAATTAAAAATCAGAAACGCAGTTTGGCAAAAAAAAAAAATGAATAGCTGCAGATACTGCAGAGTATGATTTCCTCTACAAACTGCATTTTGGTTGGAAGATGAAAGCTTTTCTCGTGGAATTTGAAGGGACTATATTTGATTGGGTGCATGATGTACAGAAACTATTTGATTTTTTTTTTATTAAAAAGAACTCGTAGTCTGGCTTTGCGAACCCTTGGACAGAGTTTGAGCCGAAGAACCCCCCTTGGAAATTTGATGGATGAAAGGGTATACCTCACTTTTTCAGGTTACCGAAGATGAAACACCTCATATTTCTCCCAGGTACTTAACATAATTTTTTGAATTTTGAATTTTAACACACGTCTGTATGGGGAAATATTTACCCGTGTGAGTCCAATAGGGGACTAGATGCTCCTACGGTAAACTTGATCATTGTTTACAGGAAAAAACTCGCACTCTCGGCCCAATATATTTTTCAAGGACGAACGCTTATTTTCACTTGAATAGCATGGAAAATTATGTTTTTACAACTAAATGACTTCTACACGAAGAATACGGTCAGACAAAATGGATGCTAGATATAAAGATATATCAATGTAGAATAATTATGAATAACATATACAGTCAAACCTGCCTTAGCGGCCACCTCTCTATAGCGGCCACCTGTCTACAGCGGCCACTGAAAAATCCCCCCGAGAGAAAAGCCATGTTAAAGACCCTGTGTATAGCGGCCACCTGTCTAACGCGGCCAGCGGCCACAAATTTTGTTTCCCGCGGTAGATTTTAACCTGTCTATAGCGGCCAAAAACCCGATGAGCCGTAGCCGAGCTGATAATTCAGGGTGTTTTTCTGCTTTTTAACCGTGCCAGTCATTTCTGGGCAACATTCAGTGATCGCCACCGTTGCATTCATCACTTATTCAGTCACAATAATGCAATAATTCATGACTGTGCACATGCTACATCTAGTGTACTGTGCAACAATTTCATAAACACCGGCATTGTTCTATGCATGATACACACGTGTGCATACGTACACACATAAATGTACATACATGTATATACAACGATGATACATGTACATGTAGGCAATGCACACAAAGTTGGATTACCTGTCTGTAGCGGCCACCTGTCTATAACGGCCGCTTTTTCCGTATCCCTTGGGTGGCCGCTATAGACAGGTTTGACTGTATAGTGTACGCAGAGATCGATCACCAAGAAGGACAAAAAACACAACAAACCAACAACTTAAATGTTGCGTCTGAACTCCGTTTTGTTGATGCTTTTAACAACGGTGGAGCCTAGTTATCTCTGAAACGCAATCACGAAACATGTAAAAGAAAAACTAATGCTGGAAAGAACACAGTGTCCCACAGAGTGAAACACAATGTGAAACACAGTATGAACACATAGTGAACACAGTGTGAAATCTCTTCACACTGTTAAATTCGAGCGTTTTAACATTGTGAACACATTATGAATCGTCAGTCCAGTGTGAAACAGAACATTTCTAGAACACTGTGAAAAACCACACCACCTAAATCATCTCCACACTGTTAAATTCAAGCGTTTTCACATATTCGACTATGTGAACACATTGTGAACACACTGTGGGACACTGTGTTCTTTCCAGCAGGGATGAAGTACATGAAACAAAAAGGGGAAATCAGTAGGTTTCTAACCATTCCAATAAGTTAATTGTCACGTTCTTATACGTACAACCGTGCTTGCGTCATGGTCGTAATAAATCATTGTCATTCTTGCTTATCTGTCCCAGACAGACGACTGTAATCATTTGGAAATATTGCGCTGATCGTATCGTATAATCGTGGCTTACCCTATAAAATCCCACTTCAGTCAGTGCAAAGGCCGAGAATCATGATAATTTACGAACTTGCGGCTGACTTCGAGATTGGCATTTACCATACGTTAATGACCACTTGAATGTGCTCTGAATAAATTTACATCCAGCTCTCAACGATTATGGAATATCGTGAAACGGACATTGACAGAGCTCAAACTTTTTCCTACACTCGCTTATGAAAAAAAAAACCAACAACACTAAACAAACAAAAGCACGTGTTTCGGCAGGCGGCAAGTCTTGAAAGCATAGAAGAGAAATATCGAAGAGCGCAAACACCAAATGTCAGCATGACGAGGAGCACGACATTAAAACTCATCGGCTCCGACGTGATATATTCATTATTAAATGAAAGCAAGAAATTACTAAAAAGCAGAGGGGGGGGGATGTGCTACGGCTTCTTCTTTTTTTTTTTTTTTTAGTTGCTTCCCTCTGTGCAGATGCAACTGCTTATCGCTAAAGATGAAGATCAGCAGTTGTGATCTTAAAAATCCATAATTATGCTCAATGGCATTTTTATTAATAAAAATCATTTCATAGCACAAATTTCTAGCTGTTCCCTTATGTCAAACCTGAGTAAAAGAAAAAACAAAAACAAAACAAAAATGCTGTAACTACTACTGCCCGTCCCCAAACTGTTTTTTGATAGTTCCAGAGCAGCAAATTATCCAAACTACGGTGTACTTAATATACCTTAAAAAATTATGTACCATAATAATTGTGCATGGGGGCCGAGCGCCTCTGTATGTTCCACAGATGATGTTGTTCATCGCCCTCATCAATCACAACAATAACAACCATAACATATCTTTGTTTTATGTGTATCTTTTTTTAGTGAAAAATGAGAAAAGAAAATGGGATTCCATTTCTGCCTGGAACTTTAATCTAAGAATCTTTGGGTTTTCCTTTATCTACCTAGAAAATAAATGTAGACTTCGGACGCAATTCAGTTTACAAGAGTACTGTGTGGGATCTTTACATTAACTTGTGGGTAAATATGAACTTCTTCACTTTTAACAACGCCATTTTAGTGCAGCGCTGTAAATATTTGCTGTAGAAATAAAAAAAAAATCATTCATTGTTAGATAAGAAATCATTTTACAACTTCCGCCTTTGGATCATAAAACAATAATCAAACAGGTCATGATGACGTGTTCTGGGATCAGTCATATCAATGCAGCTACAGATGAATGGATAAAAACGTGACAGATATTGTGAAGGTTAGTTGCTGAGGGTAAACTACGCAGAAGTTCTGGGATGTTGTCAAAGATCTGAATAAAAATTTCTTTCGTAATTCCGACATTAATTCTTGACTTGTTTTTTCTCTCTGGTTCCCCGCATTGTAATATTAATATTTGTTCTCCACTTCCTCCTTTTCATGTTCAACATTTCTGTGCCTATTTTTATTTTCATTTTTGCGAGGGGTGTTTACCGTATGATTATCCGCTTATGCACCTTTATATATCGATGTGCTTCACATGTACGTCCTATATAATTCTCTCTTTCATGAAGTGGAGTCCAATCCATTTTTATTGATTGCGCTCTCCCGCGGGCCACACTTTTTTAGCTGTTGTTGTTGTTCTAAGATAAGCCGAGATTATGTTAGACCGGAGTGTTATAAAGGTATTCCCGAACGATGTTTCCAGCTACACAACAGAAAAGAGCACAATCAATCTCATCGGTTCTAAGAATGTAGACAGATTCGTGCCATGACATTTCATAAAGATGATTGAAAGGCCGACCGTCTGAGATGCATTATGACAGATACGGTTCACTCCCGTTATACCGAACATAATTATAGCGGAATTGTCGTTACATCGAAATCAGAATTCAGGTCCCAAAATTATTATCTGTATAATTACCTTTACACACGATATTGTTTGGTTATAACGGAATTTCGTTATAACGAAAGAAACCCGCAGGTAGCGCGAGCAGTTCGTTATAACGCCAGTACACTGTATTATTCTGCATGTTTTCCGGAGGAGGGCTATAGGTATTATAGCAAGCACTCTCTTTAGTAGACTAAAAACATTACCTTTTTTTTTTCCATTTTATATTTTCCTGATATCTATCTACTAACGTTACCTTAGAAGTTGATGTGGATTTCACTGGCGGTAAATGCAGTTCGTTAAAACTTTAACGATGACACAACGATGACAACAAACAAACACACCAGTTAGAGTTTCCTCAAGCATTTACTGAGTCTTTCGCTATTAAGCTTTCTAGATTTGCTGGATTCACGTATGTTTGGAGTAACTCTCCCCTTTAAATATATGATCTAGAGGGCAAACAGTCGCAAAATTGCTGAAAAGTGTTGATAAGTAGAAGGTATATAATACAAATAAAAAAAGACAATAAACACAATAGGGCATATATTTCATCATAATTTTATTGTATTATGATATAGTATAATATCATAATAAATTATATTATATCATATCAAATGTAACAAGAAAGATAGAACGAGAGGAGAGGAGGGGCAGGAAGCGGAGATAAAATACACGTTTCAATGAATCAATCAAAGGGTGCGAGAATGAAACATACACACACACACACACACACACACACACACTCACAAACACACACACACACACGCACGCACACACACACGCACACACACACACACACACTCACAAACACACACACACACACACGCACGCACACACACACGCACACACACACACACCCCTACAAGGTTGTATGAAAAGCCCAAAGCACAACAAGATAATTGATGGTAGTACACGGAGAAAAAAAAATGAAAAGGGAACGAGACCTTCTCTATACAATCAACTCAGCTGTGAGGACCTGGGAGACGAGGAGTAAGGGAAATAGGTGCAGGGAGTTGAGTTTTCGCCCCACCTCCCTGGAAATAGCAAAAGAAAAAGAATGAATACAGTATTAAAAGACATGGGGGTGGGCTGGACAGGACAGGGGAAGGGTGGAAGAAAAAAGAATTATCAGAAATGAAGGAACATACCGTGAAATACAAAAACTGAACAGAGCAACCAGTAATGTGCTTTGACATCAGGTGAAGAAAGAAATCGAAAAGGGAAGGGGGGAAAAACGGCGAGGAGAAAAGAGGTCATGTGAGCCGTCGGGGCTTACAAAAGACCCATGTTTGAATATCGCGATCAATCTCCATCACAGTTTATGTCATGTATGAGTGCATTCATTCACCGTTTTGTCGACAATCCGCACTGAAAGCCAAGAATAGCGGGCAAACACGGGCAAGGTTGCTTACCGCGAAGCCGCTTTTCGGAATAAAAATACTGCCAAGTAAGGACATTCCACTTTGGAAACATTCCGTACCCACCTCAGGGGATCATAACACATCTATGATACCCGAATGAAATATGACTGACATTGTGTTTGATTTATAGCACGGCTTATCCTAACAATACGAGTCATGTGTATTTTAGCGACGGAATTGGTCTGTTTTGATTTGGAGGAGCTTTTACGATCTCACACAAACATTTTGCCGTTATGTCCCTAAAAAGGAGGAGCCGGGATTTGCTGTTCCAAGATTAATGTCCCACTCAGTCTGTAACAAGAAATGTTTCATGTATTTCATTCTTAAATGATATTAACAACTCTAAACTTTTTTCCCCAACCTGATACTAGTTTTGACCTTTTTTTTTTCTGGAGCCGCAATATCAAATTGGATGAAAGCGAGCTACACAGATTTGTCTTCTAAAAAAAATAAGTTTAACATAAGTAAAACAAAGTGCTATCGACACATGCAAAACGGTTGTACGTACATTTTTTTTCTCTCCCTCTCTCTCTCTCTCTCTCTCTCTCTCTCTCTCTCTCCCTCTCTCTCTCTCAGACTGACGTGAAATCTAGGCAATGACAGCAGAAACTTTCTGCGCACCATGTCTCACCGCTTGAATTGCAGTCAAACCTTTGAGGTGAATGTTGCTCACGTGAGAATTCTCCATCACTAACATAGATCAAGAAGAAGGCCTACTTCATTGGGGTCTACAAACATTAGGAAACCTTTGATTATACACATATGATATTATAACAACATTTAACAATGCATATCATTCTATCGAGCAAACAATGAAGGCAAAATAACCCTACTGGAAAGAATACAGTGTCCCACAGTGTGTTCATACTTTGTTCACAGTGTGTTCATAATTATAGTCGACAATGTGAAAACGCTCGAATTTAACGGTGTGAATATGATGTCACACTGTCATGTAATTTTCCCAGAGTGTTCACATACCAATGCTTTGTTTCACCCCCACACTACGAATTGACGACTAACGTTGTGTTCACACTGTTAAAACGCTCGAATTTAACAGTGTGAAGAGATTTCACACTGTGTTCACAATGTGGTTCTCACACTGTGGGACCCAGTGTTCTTTCCAGCAGGGAGTCATCCACCTCCACTTCACATTATACTCCCTTTGAATTTCGGCTCGATTTTCCATGGTCATTTTCAACATTACTTCTCATCGTTGTTTTTTTTTTTCATCTTTCATAACTAAGTCTATATCTAAGAAGAGGTTTTGGTTCATCTCTTTCAACCCTTTCTGTTCCATCAGTGACTTTCGACAGTGTTTACAACATTGGGGTTTCATGGGTTCATCAGAACTCAAAGCACACTATGAGTTGAACCTGCATGTAGTTGGATAGAAAGTCGATCCATGAATGAAGAATATCAAATAGTACGCACAATTATTATGAAGCAAGTCCTCTTGGACCGCAAATTGCTGCTGGGAACACCAATACAGGGATGAACAGTGTTAGCACATAGTTTAGCCCTTTTTTTGTGCCAGGAACTTTATAGACAGTGCTTATATAGGTCCATGGTCCAATAGTATAAATCGTTTTTCTGTGCCAGTCGGCACTTAAAGCACTCAAAGGGTTTAATTGCATTGTGTGTCCATGTTGACACACTGCTGCTGCTGCATAGGTTCACTTCAAGTCAATTTCCCTATGGTAATGAGCGCGCACACACGATGAGAGACACATTGTGTCATAACGTGACAATTTTTGAACAGTGTCCCTGTACTCGATTTTACATTCTTCTTTTTATGTCTTGAATCTTGCTACTCTGTGTACAACAAAGTGTGTTCGGGCGGTTATTTGCAGGGCCGCATGCAGTGTTCGATCCATATTAAAAGCGACAATGTGTGAAATGAAAACGTGTCAAATTTCCTCTGCACAATCACTACACAAACTCCCTCCGCCAATAGCGAGGCTTATCACACTTGCTCGTACCACACCAAACAGTGCCTCTCCATCTTTTCTGGCACACACAAAGGGCACACACACACACACACACACACACACACCACGCAAACACACACACATACACATACACATATGATATTATTCTCTCACAGTTCTGAGAGGCCAAGGGAAGATCGATCCTTTAATGTTGACGAGACCACTGGCATAATATCGGCACGCAGGAGACGGATTATCGATATTAGGCTGTGATGATCGAGTGCCAAGGCAGAGGTGGAAGCACTTTCTCCCGTTTGGTTTGGAGTGATCAGCCTTCGGCCCTATCACTTTCGACCCTGTACATATCGACCCTCCACCTTCGCTCCCGCCTTGTATACCCTGCCTAAAACCCTTCACATTTTCTCCCCCTCGGGGCATTAAGCCACATCAACAGTCCGTGGGACGAGGAGGCTTACGGGGTTGTCATGGAAACGGAGGGCGGATAAAAAAACCCCAAACAAACAAAAAACAAAAAACAAAGAGATACCGTGCATCCTGACTTGGAAGTTTTTTTTTTCCTGTTCTCACTTGGAGAGCAAACAAGATGTGTTATGTCTATCTTGAATAGCATACAGAATAGGCCTATCACACATCAAATTGCTTCAGCCGCGAGTTTTTAATGTGCTCCTGATCTAATAAAGTGGATGATGTACTAGCAATGAGAGTCGATCGTGGTTTGATCTAACTGGCGCAGAAATTTGGCCACTGACCGTGTCAAGCGTTCATCAACAAACACTGACAAGCAACACAAATCAAATCAAGAAATCAGGAACGCTAAATCACAATAATGCAAAGGATGAAATAACAAAGAAATTTAAAAAAAATATTCATTTCCACTCCTAGTATAAAGAAAATTAGTGCAGAGTTGGCATAATTATGTCTTCTCTCCCTGTAACACACACTCACACACACACACACACACACACACACACACACACACACACACACACACACACACACACACACACACACATGATTATTATAATGCTGTTAAAAGCATTATATTGGGCTCCATGCAGTTGGGGCTGCCAAAACTATTGTACCCATCGAGAGGGCGCTTTAATATTATGGCTCTGTGGGGATCTGGTATCGAGGGACTACCTAGGTGTCGTCTGTACATTCCAAACACGCAGATTCCAGGCGGAACCACTCGCTGTACTGGCGACTAGCACCTCCAAACAAACAGAACACATAGCATGTTATTATCCTTGACACTTGGCCGGCTGGAATGGGGTAACAGCAGATGCACATCGCGATTTTCCTATACCCATCGCCGCCCCCTACCTCAATCCTCCAGCACCCTTTCGATTGTAGAGGAGGAGAACCAGGATTAAATAATCCCTGGGCAGCTTGTATGGTAAGCTAAAGATTGGGATTCTTGGTGCAGGAAAATTGGCCCACGTCTCATTCATGTCATTAATTGGGTTTAGTGAAGTTATTGGCCAACTGTGAGTGGCACTGTGTGAATAGAAGGTGACAAATTCCATATTATCCTAAAACAGACCGTCCGATGTAAGATACTCAAGAAGACGAAGACGGGACCCTTTGGAAGAACAGCCATGTTTTGCAGATATGACTGAACGGGTAATTCCCCCTGTCTTCATACTGTACGTATATGCAATGTATATGCAACTTGTGTGTATTTTTTTAAATCTGAAGACGGAAATAAAAACAATAACAAGAAAGAGGAGAACCAGAGAAGAGTTGACAAAGACATAAAAATGAAAAGAAAAATGAAAGGACGAGGAAACAAAGATCAAAACAGGTGAACTTGACAAAAAGGGGAACGTGTATAAAGGAGAGAATGATAAACTCCAATCTTTCTGTGCCATGGAGTAAATGTGCACTTATTTCACACGCATAACGTGGACAGAAAATAAACATGTCACACAGTGCAGAGAAGGTTAAGGGGATAAGGGAAGGGAAGAATGAGATTGAACAGACGGAAGAAGATGAGGAGGAAAAGAACGAAAAATCAAAACGAAAAGTACATAATTGGACTAAGCTTCTTTTTTGTTATAACTTTGATGTGGACAGCAAATGAGCCTTTTTTTTTTTGGGGGGGTGGTTAAAATTGGATCTAGTGAAATTAAGTCAAGTGAAATGTGAAAACAGCGAATTAAACAAAAAAGACAACATAAACGTCAATACTCTGACATTCCCATTCAGGGACTATACCTTTATTCGATGCAGTATTTCCACAGAATATTGTTGATAATGGTGATTAGAAATAGTTGTAAAACTTAATTTTTACGTAAAATTGCATATGTACCATTAAAACTATTTCATGAGCATTGTCGAATCTTTTCAATCAGCTTTGGGTATACCTTGTTTCTGCAATGTCGTCCCTTCTGCTTCTTCTTTGCTGCCTTCCTTATCTGTTGTTTAATCTGCTCCACATAATACGAACAAATTCCCTTATCAACTGGAATGAAAAAAAGAATTTGAGTATACCTACAAAGGTATATAGGAAGATAGCTTAAAGAGGGAGGCATCTTTATATCAACCTCCAAGGGAAATGTATAGGGAATAAAGACGTATTATTGATTCAATCAGAGATTTTGATTCTAAGATCAACAAGGTCACATCGATAGGGGATTTCGTGGACTTTGTAGAGACACAAATATCAATTCGCTGAATCTCTTCTCGCCTTATCGCTCGGACTGAAGTACATGGTCTACTCATCTCTTCTGGACTCTAGGGTAGGCACCTCTCTCCCTCCCGGCCCAGCTAGTGAGATATTAACCTTCGCGTCCCCCTGTGTCACAATCGGCGGCAGATTGGACCAAAATTGGGCGGATTTGTTTCGTGTAAACAAGACACGAATCGGGACATATGGGACTGATGACGGACGTTCCTCGCGCGCGAGGAAATTGGAGGGGTGAAAAAACAACATTCCTTCGACGAAGCGCTCTGAAGGAAGAGAGAAAGAGAAAATGGGGGAGGGGTTTGGGTGGATGGAGGGGAGAGAGAAAATGAAATACCTGTCCCTCGTAGCTGGTAGTCTGTTTGTGCGGACTAACAAAGAGTTTTGGAGGAGGGCGTGAAAGGAAGATGAAAAAGAACCAAATATTAGCGATAATCCAGGCGATGACAAGAAGTGCCCGCGTCTCGCCCAATCATTAGTGATAAAATTTGGCTGCTGCATTAGAATAGGACGTAATATCTAGCAAAAAGGCTGCCCTGGAAACAAACATGACCCGTACCAGCTTCTGGTAATTTGCTGCAATAGTAATGTAAGTTATGAAATAAATAATGACATTTGTCTTGTTGGCATGTATACAAATTATACACACCATTTATCTACCCTATTTTCGGGCCCCCCAAATTTCAAGACCAAAGATTCTAGTGCTCAGAACGGGGCACCTGTCCAGGAGGGGAAAAAGTTAAAGGAAAAAAAAAACCCAAATAGAAATGTGGATTGAGTGAAAGCAGCAATATTAGTAGAACACATCAGTCAGTCAGTGAAAGTTTGAGGAAAGTCGGACTAATAGCTACTAATTTCCATTAGTAGCTATACTTGACTCTCCACTCAATTTTTCTGTTTTTATCTGAGAGTGAATAATTCATTCTATGACTTGTCTAATTATAACTGTGACTGTGTGAGAAGTTTGTAAACCGTCCCTTGATTAATATTGTATATATTTGCCTTCTCTTCTTGTAGAGAGCCCACAGAGACACTGGCTGAATACGACGGGTTGATTAACATCGGATTGGAATTCTACGACGATTGATTCGTGTCCTTGACAGTGTATCAATAACCCAGGTGGTATTCAACACTTTCGCCTACGTTAAAAAAAAAAAAAAAAAAAAAAAAAATCAAAAATCGATGCATTTCCTTCCGGCGATGTATCGCGAGTTCGCTGCCAGGCCTCACAATACATGGGGGAAATTCATATATCTTCCCCGAGCCGGATTTATTACATCAGTTGATCGATCGATTAACAACAGGTGGCGTTTTCAAACCATACTTTTTTCCCCGTTGCGGTCGCTGAGTGATTCGGACGAGAAATGCGCGCGCGCCTTGAAATGCCGGTTTCCCTTGACGACTAATATAAGTTATGAGTTGGTGAGATGGCTTTACACGTGTTGTTATTTTTTTTTAAACCTTCACGATGATTATCCCATTCCCTCCGAGAAATTGTGATATTATGTCTACGTATTAAAGTATACAACGCATGTTGTTCCCGCATTATTCATGATTTATGATAAAGCGACTGCTGTACAACGTCAACCTCAGACATAGTAAAAGAGATACACTAGGGATAAAATGGGTGCTGCCGAAATGGGGAAACGATGCAGCGAAAGCACAAATGAAAATAATTAATGTTAATTAATACGCAAAATGTATACTAATTGGAAGATGACATGTGCACAGCCAATAACTGTGTTACGTGTTTTCATGTGAGTGCGTATACGTGTGCGTGTGTGTGAGTGTGTGTCCGCGTATGTGTAAACATGAGTGTTTGTGTGTTGTATGTGTTTTGTATTCGGAACATGATTTTTTTTTTTTTTTTTTTTTGGGGGGGGGGTCCTATCTGAGAAACAGCATCAATTGCAAATCACATGTAGGATAGCGGCAAGAGATCTCTTCTAGCTTTGTTTTGTTGTTTTTCTTCCATTAACCCTAAAGATCAAATAACGCTTGCGGCTTTCTAACACATTATCTGCAACTTAAAATTCACTTCGCGGCCAATCGGCAAACAGGTGTTCGACGCAGATTCGAATTGCTTTGCTTGACTGTCCCCTTGGTGGCGCTTTACTTTGGAAGGTTGAGTGGTCTTAAATACGTGGTCTTGAATGTGTGCCAGACTTTACATGGAACATGGGAATGCCATACTGTATAGATTATCATTTTGGGGATCAAAAAAGGCGCAATTAATATCAGAATTTGTTCCAATCTATTCTCTTTTTATTGAAAATTAATATGATTATAAACTCGAAGTAAAATTTTACAATTTCACATTGTAAAATGTTACAGTGAAGGTTTTTAATACATACAGCTTATAGACCTACATACAATAACGTGCAGAGACTAACACCCCAGGAGATACACGTTTATGTATTATAGGGTATTAAGACGCGTATACTCTAGATTATATCATTTATTTGATGGGAACCAGTATTCTTGCTCCAGATGATGGTAATGTGTAGAAATACTGAGGAACAATATCACTCATCACAATGACTTTACACTAGAATCTGGGAATATTTTTAACCAGCCGCAGTAAATGCGAGGTGTATGCTTTAAGTGTAAATGATTGCCTTTGAAAAAAGAAAAGGAATTCGGTCATATGAAAATATTAATAACAACAATAATAATTATGACAATAAAATACCGAACAGCCCTTAAGTAAGAGACTTTGTCAGAGCAGGGAGTGAATTAGAGCGGGACAAAATCATGTTTAGAAACATAAGCTTTTCAAGAGGATAGCAAAAGATGAGTTATTCGTATTACATGCACCCTGAACCCCGTCCCAGATTCTGAGAAGTTTCGGAGATCATCTTCTAGCATCCATCCATCGGGGAATCGTATCATCTCTCGCTGTCTCCACTTCATCGACACACAATTTTTATCCACTTCCTTTAATAGTCTCTCTCGTTCCTTTTTCCCTCCTATAATTCCTTCAAATCTCGTCATCTTTCGAGTGAGTTTCACGTCATTTCCAATCTCTTACGTCAACAGAAATACAGGACATTCGTTGTCACTTTATTTTGTAACAATTATCATACTGAATTAGTAAAGGAACGTACGTCGGCGTCAAAATAGTTTATATATTATACTGAGAATTTTGCTTTATCAGACAGTTTCTTCTCCCACCTCTCTCTCCATCTCTAATTATATATCTATCTATACCCATCTATCTATCTATCTATCTGTCTGTCTGTCTGTCTGTCTGCTGTCTGTCTGTCTGTCTATCTATCTATCTAATCTATCTTACCCTTTATCTCTTTTCCTCTCTCCTCTTAATTTACCAATTTCTTTAGTCAATCTATGTAATTTCGACAGAACTAGAAAGCAGTTAAGATATTGAACTAAAACGTATTGCTAGTCAATCATAATATGTTGCTAATTTAATGGAATCACCATGTAGATAGGCCTACTTTGCGCTTTTATGAGATTCACAAAGATCTATAAATAAACACTTATACTTGTGAAGTGTTTCAGTAGGATGTGGTGTCATGGTCCTTAGTCTAAAGTTTATACATTCTTTTTTGGCTAGACTCTTAAGAGCTAGGTGGAAAAAAAAATAAGTAAACGAATCAGCTTTACTTGTCTCAACCGCAGCGAGACCGACAAGTAACAAATATTTGTAGTCTCTCCTCAGAGATTTCAGAGGTTAAGTTATGGAAATCATTGAATACCGACGAGTGTTTGAATCAATAAGATAGAGCATGCTTTTGGATTCAATCTTTGCTGACAACGCTGCGACCGGTAAGACAGGGCAAGGGAGGGGAGGGGGGGGGGGGGGGGGTCACAGTATACAAGCATGCTTACAATAGACCTCTCAATTCTTTTTCTTTCTCCAAACATAACTTTGTATCTTGCCGATATGCATATAATTATGATTTTATTTTGTTAACCATTATCTATCATGTAAAGTTGAATACATGCCTATGTTATAAATCCTGATTTATTGTGTTATATTTACTTTAAAAAAGAATAAAAATAAATGAAATGAATTGAATTGAATTGAATTGAATTGAATTGAATTGAATTGAATTGAAGTGAATTGAATTGATACCGCTTCCGAATCCGCTCTCTGACTTGATTGTATACTAGGCTCCTCTAACTTTTCATCTTCAGCCACGCAGAGATACCTTAGGACGTTGAATATCATTATAATTCATGATGATAATAACAACAATAATAGTAATGATGATGATAATAATAATAATATTAATAATAATGATTAATAATAATAATAATAATAATAATAATAATAATAATAATAATAATAATAATAATACATTTATATAGCGCATTTTCCATAAACATACATGTTCAAATGCGCTTTACCAGTGGATTATTCATCTTAACGGAACAAGTGAGATTTTAGATGTTTTTTGAAGGTGATGAGAGATTGCTGGTTGCGGAGAGTTTTGGGTAGTTGATTCCAAAGTTTTGGAGCAGCAGATAAAAGTGCTTTATCACCAAGTGTGGCTAGCATATTGGAAGTTGGGTGATTCAGTGTGATACCTTGTGAGGAGCGGAGGGTGTACCGGGATGGGTGACGGATGGTTATGAGTTCAGATAAGTAAGGAGGGGCGAGACCTTGAGTACATTTGAAAGTGAGCAGAAGTATCTTGTAGTGGATCCTGGACCTGATGGGAAGCCAGTTCAGATGATCTTGGAATCTGGAATAATGCGGAAAAAGTCTCTACGTGTTTCCACTAGCTAGCGGACCTTAAGGAGTCAACGTCAATGAAAATAAGTCATCACGCATTTGCATTACCTATAAGTCCTTTAAAGAGATACTCTGGTCCATTTTCAGGTTCTGTAAGAATCGGAGTATAAAGTTAATCGAACACATCAATAATTTTTTTTCTTTTGCCTCGTCTGAAGATTTATTCAGGATTCCATTCAAAATACACCATCAAAATAATATAATCATAACATATCAGTATTGTTTCATGAACAATAGCTCAGAAATACGAAGGTAATGAAATCTCGCGGTCAAATTAGAATAAGGTTTGACAGAAACTGTACCCGGCATTTTGATATTTAGGCCTCTAATTTCATTATGTGCCCAGATTCAGCCGGCAGATAATGAGTCTAAAATTTTCGCCTTTATTATTGAATCTATAACCCAGTATAGGAAGAAAAACAAAATCTACGAAAAATGTAAGCCATAAGGTTTCCATGACAACAGTAACCGCTGTAACATGGCAACCTCTGAGGCAACAACATTTCATTCAAATTGCGAAGAATGCAGTGAGAGTTTGTAAATCTCGCGTTCAAGGCTTCTTGCAAGATGGGTCCCAAGCTCTCCCCTTTTCACTGTCTATGATTGAACCATTGACGAGATACAGCAGGGGAAGATGTTTTTTTTTTTTTTTTTTAATCCACAGTTTAATCATTCATGTGTTTTCTGCTCTGAATAATTATGTACAAAGATGTCAGGTTTAAACAGTATCTAAAGGGTTGTATTTGTGTATCTGTATTTTTATACATGTATAGTATATTGCTCATTTATGAGTTCATTCATCGTTCACTTTTATCATTATTCATTAGTTATCTCTATTCATTGAAAGGTATCATTCCCTTTTACATTGGTAAACCGGCATTGCTTTTATATTACATTTGTAACGATTCATTTATTCACTTGAATTTTTTTTTTCTTTGGCCTACTTCTCATTTGTTCAATCATCAAATTTTCATGTATTTTCATTTTTTAGTTTATCATTCACTTTCAATATGTTGTTCACCGGTAGGTAAGTCTTTCTATCCATTTACCTATCTATCAGTTTATCTATCTACTGTATCTAGGCCTATCTATCTATCTATCTATCTATCTATCTATCTATTCCATCTGCAGTCATCACTTGTTTCCTTTTAACAGGTATTCCAGCGATTGAGGCCCTGGGAACAAGTTACACTTCAACAAAACATGCATTTCATTTTCCAAAATGTCATATAGAAATTATTATGTATACAATCTGTTCATCTGATTTTATTCTGTTTGTTTGAGGCATCTTTGAAAATGATGGGTGATCTGGTCTGTGAAAAGACGAAAATTGGCTTCTAAGGTTCACTTGCCACACATGAATCACTACCAAATGGATATCACAAAATTAAGGGAATAAAAAGACTAACAAGTCATATACGATTAAACATTGTGTGTGCTACGAGTGCCTATTGGCACAGAAAACCCCATGGTGTTGCACACACTGTCCAAAGGTCCTGGCAAAGAAAATGTGAACAAAACACGCATAATTTGTCAAATAAACAGTATTAAGTGCACAGTAAAAAGCACATGCGCTAAACATCTACCAGAGCTACTCCCCGAAAACAAACATAGAACAGCAACGATATTCTTTCA